>NW_027507696.1:0-493266 GCF_037356315.1 Lithobates pipiens | reverse complement strand
TTTAATTACAAGCGTGATTTAACTGGATTTCCTTGTCTCTGTGGATCCTGGGCTCTGGTTAGTGCGTCTACCCCACACAGTCCATTCCACAGACTGTTTCCATAGGGCCTCGACTGTGTGTTTTTGTATATTGTCTTTACCACTATCGGGCCGTTCTTTAATATTGATTGGACCCTGGGCAAAACTTTTCTTGCCCCCCCCCCCCCCCCCCCCCCCAATTGCAGATTTGCTCTCCACATGCTCTGAGACATACAATAGCAGCTAGACTCAAAATCAGTTTATTTAATCAAATCAGGCAGCTATTGCGATTGGTTGCCAGAGGTTACAGTGTATCATTACGCTTACTGACTGGTTGCTAGAGGTTACAGCACACTTTACAGCTCACTGATTAGTTGCTAGAGGTTACAGCACATGATTTCTGCTTGTTGAGATTACTGTACAGTTATACTGCTCACTGATTGGTTGCTAGAAGTTACAGCACATCATCTCCTCACTCCAGGGGCCATGCTATACATATGGATCCTGCCTTTAGTTACATATCTATGGAGCTATTTACATATGAATGCCGGTTATTTACATGTAAACACAGGGTCGGCAGGTGAGTTATCTGTACACAACAATAGGGCAGAGCTGGGCAGCATTAGTAGCAGCACTTCACACTGAGATATCAGGACACAGCAAGAGACAAGGAAATTTAACTGGGATTGTTGGCAAGTATGAGGCAGCTGCTTTGGGCCCCACAACAATGACAGGGCCCAGGGCAGCTGCCCCTTTTGCCTTGCCTTTAAAACGGCCCTGACCACTATCCCAGTGGTCACTCTGAGGCCGACCCAGACAAGTCCGCATACCAAGCTTTGCATCTTTCTCTGGCTGCTGATATGGAGCCACATTGTGATAACGCAATATAGCACCTTACGTTCTTTTATATTATTAACTTTGAAAAACTCAAGCCCTTTCTAAGAAAAAAAAGATTGCATGGCGTCTCCATATCAGTTACTGTACATGTGCAGGAAATTGAATGTCGCGTGGGACAAAATGTTATAGCAGAACAGGTCTGAGTTAGAAGCTTGTCCCCAATAATGAACTTGGGCCTTTCTGTGTTGTTTCTGTATGAACTATGCTGATCCAGTAGAGGGGTAGGCACAGACCACCAAAGGAAATTTTTACAAGTAAAGTCAGTCTAGATACCCTTCAAATCACCAATTAATTGTAAAAGACATTTTTTTTTCCTTGAGTTTACACATATGTGAAATGGATGCGGCTTTCTCCACATCCTATTCGCATGACAGGCGAGTGTGACCGGCTCTCAGTGGAGCCGGTTCACACAGGCCATCGTCCGCATTCAAATAGGGTCCTATGTGTCTTTTGGGTCCAATTTAGGGGAAAAATTTGGACCTGTATCGGACCCGAAACCAGTGCACAGGGGACGTACCAGACCCCGGGCGTGAACCCGGCCTTAAAATTACTGGATGGCAGCTCACTTCAAGTCCGAAAAAGGACTAAAAAATATACAGGAGAGTGTGACTGGCTCTCAGTGGAGCTCATTCACACAGGTCTGAGGCGGCCATCGTCCGCATTCAAATAGGGTCCTATGCGTCTTTTGGGTCCAATTTAGGGAAAAATTCGGACCTGTATCGGACCCGAAACCAGTGCACAGGGGACGTACCAGACCCTGGGCGTGAACCCGGCCTTAAAATTACTGGATGGCAGCTCACTTCAAGTCCGAAAAAGGACTAAAAAATATACAGGCGAGTGTGACCGGCTCTCAGTGGAGCTCGTTCACACAGTTCTGAGGCGGCCATGGTCCGCATTCAAATAGGGTCCTATGCGTCTTTTGGGTCCAATTCAGGGAAAAATTTGGACCTGTATCGGACCCGAAACCAGTGCACAGGGGACGTACCAGACCCCGGGCGTGAACCCGGCCTTAAAATTACTGGATGGCAGCTCACTTCAAGTCCGAAAAAGGACTAAAAAATATACAGGAGAGTGTGACTGGCTCTCAGTGGAGCTCATTCACACAGGTCTGAGGCGGCCATCGTCCGCATTCAAATAGGGTCCTATGCGTCTTTTGGGTCCAATTTAGGAAAAATTCGGACCTGTATCGGACCCGAAACCAGTGCACAGGGGACGTACCAGACCCTGGGCGTGAACCCGGCCTTAAAATTACTGGATGGCAGCTCACTTCAAGTCCGAAAAAGACTAAAAAATATACAGGCGAGTGTGACCGGCTCTCAGTGGAGCTCGTTCACACAGTTCTGAGGCGGCCATGGTCCGCATTCAAATAGGGTCCTATGCGTCTTTTGGGTCCAATTCAGGGAAAAAATTTGGACCTGTATCGGACCCGAAACCAGTGTACAGGGACGTACCAGACCCCGGGCGTGAACCCGGCCTTAAAATGGATGCCAGCTCACTTCAAGTCCAAAAAGGACTAAAAAAATATACCCCAAAACCACTGGGGGTGAGGGACATGGAGAATGGATTATTTGCATCATATAGGGGGAAAATTGATAACATTGTTCAATAAATCAACAAATTATTTGAAGATAATACTGTTTCCATATTTATAATTGATATTAGCTTGGTTATGTTTAATATGCACCTGCTATATAGTTTGTTTTTCATTTTGGTATACAGTTTTGCTATCAAGGATGTCCTGCTGGACACAGGGGGGGGGGGGGGGGGGGGGGGATCAGGGCAGTCAGACCCTAGCAAGAAAAAAACAAAAGTGAAACTACATCAGAGGGGCACAGAAGACACTTTGTTCCTTGTGTATAAATGTAACAACAGGTATCTTCTATAGTCTGCTTTGGCAGAACTTTTTCAAATGAAGTTCAGGTTGACTTGAAATTCAGTTTTGTTAAGAGCTTGTGTATGCAGCCCTCGGACTCGGGAACAATTGAGACGTAGCTACAAGAAAGCAACCTTTCAGTCCCTTTCAGGAAAAAAAAAAAAAGGATTGCTTTTGATATGTGTTCACGTTGCAGAATAGATCACGCTGTGTCTACAGAAACGCAAGACGATTCAAAGCAAAGGCAACAATAATCGCAAGTGAGCGCTGCTCCGTATGGTCCAGTTTAGACTCGGTAAAACACAACCCCCTCCCCAGGCAGAGGCAGCATGGCCTGGGACATTGTTTACCAGTAAAAGCTTGGAGGATCAATACTGCTGTAAAGTGATTCAGCTTTTTTTTTTTTTTTTTAAGGGGGTTATAGCAAATACAGTCAACACGAGGGTTTTCCTTAAAAAAAGTTGAAAAGCTGCCAATCGACTGCATTTTGAAGAATTTCGCTTTTGCTACATTTAATGTTTTGTTCTGCATTGTCTAGTAGCGTGTTGCCATTCTAAAGAGACCTAGAAAGCACATCTAAAAGGCTTCAAAGGCGTACGTTAACAGACGTTAAATGCACACTTTCTGCTTTTCTCCTAAATCTAGCTGAATCCCCAAGCACGTCCGGCCTTGGCCTTCCGTCATCTTCTTGTTCACATATTCCTTGTCAGCGGCGAGGCTCCCTGCGTACATAGACTATAATTCTTGACGCATGCAGTATATATCTGGGACACTCTGTCCTGCATGGGATAAGATTGCTTGCTGGATGGCAGAAGGAGCTGATGGAAAAGATTTGAATGAAAATGTGTCTGCTAGCTGTAAATGTTGGGGCCCAGGATAACATTACGTTCAGCAAAATTTAATTTTTATTTTTTGGTACTGACAGCACAGTTTCTCAGCTGTAATGGGGGGAAGTAGTTAGTGCAGCACTTTATGTAATTAATTAAAATATTGGTTATTACTTTGTTGCTTTTTCTTTTATCCATAAGGCTACATTAACAATTTTTTACACTTTTTGCACGCGCCCTTGTTCATCCCTGTGGGAGGTGCAGTTTGATAGAAAACGGGTTTTTCTACACAAAAATACAGAGGTTTGAATACACCTTAACTGCCAAGAGTGCACGCTCACTAATAATTAAAGCAGAATTCACATTATTCACCTATATGTCCTCATTCGGACGTTTTTTTTTTTCAAAACGATGTACCTGTTCCCATTTCCATTAGCCCTTGTACACACGGTCGGAAATTCCAACGGAAAATGTTCGATCGAAACGTGTTGTCGGATAATCCGACGTGTGTGGGCTCCATCTGACTTTTTCCGTCGGAATGTCCGATCAACAAAGTTTGGGAGAAAACGGAGGCGCATGGGAACAGATGGTTCTACTGGACCCAGTTCAGCTTTTCTGGAGAATACCTCCGTGAGATTCAATAAGCTCATGATGACCGTTGGAGACGGGTGTCCCAAACTTTGGCCAGCTAATGAGCTGGCGAGCCGAAGGGGTCTCTTGCTCCCTGAGGGGGAACCACACCCTATCCACACTACCCACACTACCCCCTTACCTCTTCTTCTCCTTCTCTGCCATTTCATCCCCTGTTCTGCTCTCTCCCTTCTCCCTCTTTTCAGTTCTACTTTTCCCCTTCTTAAATTAATAAAAAGAAAAATACGGTATGGTTCCGACCCCATTTGACTACTACACAATACGCTTCCCCTATCTATGGATATTCAAACCCTTTGAGGGTGACAGGGCTGGTATCAATAATAGTTCAAGTTAAAGAGGATCCTAAACGAGATGGAGCTTTAATCTCCTCTCGAATAGCCCACAGCTGTTTGTTTTATTCTCCTTGGTTTTCTTGGCATTGGCTCTGATACCCATGCAATATGATTGTTTGTATGTAACTATCTGTATCACGCATTCTGTGAAGTTGCCTTTGCATTGTATGTCGCATACTACTAAATAAAAAAAAAAAAAAAAAAAACAAAGTTTGGGAGCTGGATATAAAGTTTCTGACAACATGATCCGATCGGAAAGTCCAATCGGAATTCTCTACAAACGATCGGACAAAGTGCCACGCATGCTCGGACCAAATTACAAGACCAAAGCTATTTGGCTACTAGCCTCTACGTAGTCCCGTCGTAACGAACGAACGTCATTACGTTACGAAGATCGGATTTTCCGACAACTTGTGTGTATGCAACACCAGTTTTGGACAAAATCCATTGGAAAAAAATCTGACGGATTTTGTGGTCGGAATGTCCGACCGGGTGTACAAGGGCTTAGAGTTGCCTTGGTGATCTGAGCGGAAGTTCATCCCCCTCCCTCCTTGCCCACCACCTCCTGGGACACGTTACATGGAAAGAAAAAAAGGGCCCAACCTACAAAAAAAGCTTTTTTTAAAAAGTTAAATCCAACAAAAAAAGTTGGTCTTTTAGGTGGACTAGGGAAGAATTGGTTCTCCTGTCCATTTTTAAAAAAAATGACAATTTTTTTTTTTGATCATGGTTTTTACCCCAAAACAAAAAAGAGCAAGACATTCAAGTTAGCAAAGGACAAAAAGTGCCAGTATAGAAATCATAAATACAAAGATAGGATGATTTGAACCCCAAAACAGGGTGCAAAATATATTCCGGCCTAGCTTTGGGAGGACATAGTGAGATCAACAAACTAACTTCCAATAAAGGAAAAAAGGCGCAGTAGCTCAGCTAAATCTCATCTACTGAAAAACAAAATAAAAATAGAAGAGGTGCAGAAAAAAAGAAGAGGGCAAGAGGGAGAGAGATAGAGAAAGAAGACAAAAAAGTGAAAAGGAGTTTAGAGTAGAGTATCTACGGCCACCTGTGATAGAACCCTACCCAAATCAGAAACCACCAACTGGCGGCACGCACCGGGACATGGCCCAGAATATTTCAAACTGGAGGACCGTGTCCATTTTAATTGTTATCTGTGTTCCCATGGTGGTGATTTCCCATTACTTTTTGTCTTGGTGAGCACACAGAAACTAAGGGAAAATTGTAAATGAATCAGATCACAGAGCGTAGGGCTCTTGGAGGGTGGGAACTGAGGGGTGAGACTCTCCCTGTTCACACTGGTCTGCATATTTAACTGGACGGGATCGACTTATAATTGGGATTCATTCGATCCTGTCCAGCAGCAGCACAGCTAATTTTCAGGACAGGCTATTTATGAAGTTGTTTCCTCTTGAATAATGTTGGGATCTGTGAGGTAGGACTTCAGAGGTTGGATTCCACCTGTAGGTCTGACTGGGGGGGGGGGGGGGACTGAATACTAATTAGGATGTATTCCATCCCACCCACCATCAGAGCTATGAAGGACGTTACATCATCAGATTGTGAAAGACTACAGAAAGGTGTGTTTTGGCTAGAGACCAGCTTTGCACATTCAGAGGATGACATTTTTGCCCATTCTTCTTTGCAAAATAGCTCAAGTTCTGTCTGATTGAACAGCAATTTTCAAGTCTTGCCACAGATTCTCAATGGGATTTAGAATGACCCAGTCACAGTCCAGACCTAACACATGAATATGCTTTGATGTAAACCATTCCATTGTAGCTCTGGCTGTATGTTTCGGGTCGTTGTCCTGCTGCAAGGGGAACCTCCTCCCCGGTCTCAAGTCTTTTGCCGACTCCAACAGGTTTTCTTTCAAGATTGCCCTGTATTTGGCTCCACCCACCTTCTCATCAACTCTGACCAGCTTCCCTGTCCCTACTGAAGAAAAACACCCCCCCCCCCACATGGTGCTGCCACCACCATGTTTCAAGGTGGGGATGGTGTGTTCAGGGTGATATGCAGTGTTAGTTCTCCACCACACATAGCATTTTGCTTTTCTGCCAAAAAGTAAAATTTTGGTTTCATCTGACCAG
Source organism: Lithobates pipiens (assembly GCF_037356315.1). Lineage (NCBI taxonomy): Eukaryota > Metazoa > Chordata > Amphibia > Anura > Ranidae > Lithobates > Lithobates pipiens. The sequence continues at coordinate 486,560 of NW_027507696.1, read as the reverse complement.
AGCACCTTCTTCCACATGTTTGTGGTGTCCCCCACATGGCTTCTCGCAACCTGCAAACTGGACTTCTTATTGCTGCCTTTCAACATTGGATTTCTTGGTCCCACTTTTTAGGTTGATAGTGGTTCTGTGTAAGGTGACTTCTGAAGGCAATTTGTTCCACTAGATTTTAGTTAGGGGTATCAAAGTAAAAAAGGGGGGCGGAATACAAATGCACGCCACACTTTTCAGATATTTATTTGTAATGTTAAAAAACATTTATCATTTTCCTTCTACTTCACAATTATGTGCCACTTTGCGTTGGTCTTCCCATTAACATATATATTTACGTCTTTGGTTGTAACATGACAAAAATGTGAAAAATTTCAAGGGGTGTGAATACTTTTTCAAGGCTCTGTATGCTGGGACTGATCATTCCATTCAGTACATTCTAGTGAAAAGAAAGTTGGAGTTCAGCTTTGAAACCTGATGGAAGACAAACCCTTCCCCCACTCCATCTGAAATAAAATAAACACGTTAAAGTGGGGTGCCATCTTTGTTATTGTTATTTGGGATCTTTGTATTTGAATAAAATGTCTGCAACAAAGAAGCAGGACTTAAACACAAGGGGCTGCCATTATAGAGGGATGGTGCACTGGTGCTGACACAAATGAGCTGTTGTAAGCAGAGTTGGCGCTTTCATACATGAGGCTAATGGTGACTGATGCGAGTTGACGGTATAATTAAATAAACATTGTGTTGCCGGCTGAACTGGTTTGGTAAATCTGTTCCAACGCATCTATTTCCATATGTGAGGGGCTGTCAGTTTACTTAAGCTCCAGTACTGAGAAAATATATAAAGGCTGCCATAGTTGGGTGCACCATCTGAAAATGCTAGTTCCCTTGGTGTCATGCTGAATCAATGTATTAAGTATTTTCTGAGCCAGTCATACAAAACAGTGCAAATTTGGGGTAAAGGTTTGGGTGTAGTAAACTGTTCGGGTGTACAGGCGTCAGCTAAATTTTTTCAATCTCTGTCCATTTAGGAGCGTTGAGGGAACTAGGAGGTTAAAGTGCGTAGTTGAGTCGCTTGGTAATATTTTATAAGGTTAGAGAACGCTAATCTCCCCATCAGAGCGTGATGCCATTAGTACTGAGCAGGAGGATCCTATGCCTCTTGTAGTTCCAAACAAAACGTATCAAATCTGCTTGCAGTTTTCTCAGGTTGCGTATAGGGGATGGGGATAGCCAGTGTTTGAAATAGGTACAAAAGTTTAGGGAGGATGGTCATCTTACCAGAGGCCATGCGTCCCAAGAGGAAGATGTGGCGAGTCTTCCATTTTTGTATTAGTTACTTTATGGAACGAAATAAAGGGGGGAAATTTGCTTGGGAATTCATATCACCCCGACCTTCGCCACTTGATACCAAGTATTTCAGGGCAGAGGTCTTCCAATTATAGGAGAAAAAAGTTTGCAGATGGTGAACCTCATCTGCAGGGATGTTAAATCGGGAGGGCCTCCGATTTTAGCTGCATTTATTTTATAGCCTGAGAGGGACCTATAATATGCAGGTTTTGTAGGGAAATCCTAGGCTAAGTCAAGGTGAGTATAATGTCGTCTGCAAACAGTGATAGCTTAAATTCTTTCTCCCTAACTGGTATGCCCCGAATGTCTAGGTTTCTGCAAAGGCCGCCATGGATTTGTCACAAACAATAGGCGTGAGAGCGGGCATCCCTGGCAAATACCATTAGTGACTGAGAAAGAGGAGGATAGGGCAAAATGTTTTTTTTTTTACTCGGAATGTAGGGTTGGTGTAAAGATGTACAATGGCCCGCAGAAAAGGCCCACGAAATCCCATATGGTGCAACATTTCAAACAGGAAAGGCCAGCCAGCCAAGACAGTCAAAAGCCTTTTCTGCACCCAAGCCTAGTACTAAGGACTCCAAGCTATCTCTATTTGCAATGTCGATCAAGTCTATGACTCTTCTTGTATTGTCTCCTCTGCCCTTTTTTTTTTATATTGGTACCACATGGGTTTTTCTCCAATCATCTTGTACCGTTCCTGTCAATAAGCTGTCCATAAAGATTAGAAATAATGGTCTTTCTATAACCCGAGTGAGTTCTTTAAGGACTCTAGGGTGTAAGCCATCCCCTCCTGGTTATTTATCTTAAAGAGGGATTCCACCAAAAAAAAAAAATATTAAAAGCCAGCAGCTATAAATACTACAGCTGCTGACTTTTAATAAATGGGCACTCACCTGTCCCAGGTTCCAGCGATGCCGAGGCCGATCGATCGCTCGGCTCTCGGCTGCTGTAGTCACCATTCTAGGTGAGGGAATCAGGAAGTGAAGCGAATCGGCTTCACTTCCCGGTTCCCTACTGCGCATGCGCGAGCCGCGCCGCGCAATAGGAAATCTCCGCGCTGTCACTGAGACCCGTGTGTGTCCCAGCAGACAGCGCGGCAGGGCAGGAAATGGCGTAGACTCCCACGGGAGTCTATGCCCGGAAGTGGGTGAAAATACCTGTCTTTGACAGGTATCTCCACCCCCCTCCCCCCTGAAAGGTGTCAATTGTGACACCGGGGGGGGGAGGGATCCGATCAGCGGAGGTTCCACTTTAGGGTGGAATCCCGCTTTAAGATTTTCTTGTCTTTTTTTGGACACCAGCTTCTGTAAGCCACAAGAATACATCCTGTGACGTGTTACTAACAGTACAGCCGTGGTCATTATGCACCTTCTTTTCTTATGTAAAAACTGTACGAAATGCTTTGTTCTCCTCAGTTGCCTTCTCCTTGTCATGTGTAACCATCTTCCCTTCATCATTCTCTATGTGGCCAATATTCTCTGACCACAGTTAATATATCAAAACATTTCTTGGGATTTTTTTACTTTCCTCAGCTATGTGTCTCTCAAAGTCTTTTTTTAGCCACCTTGATTGCATTCTTACACTTCTTATTGCATTCATTATATAGTTGGGATACTGACAATGACCCATACCCTTTATATTTTTTAATGGGCATTGAATTATATATATGAGATAGATATATATATAATATAGGTATATGTAATATAGATAGAGATTATATCTATATATATATATATATATATATATGAGATATATGAGATATATATGTATAGATATAGAGATATATATATATATATATATAAAATAAAGGATCTAAAAGATCTTTTCCTCAGTTTGCTGAGAAAATCGGTCCCCCTGGTGGTTAATGTGCAAACTATGGCAAATTGTTTTTTTCTCAGCCAAGCACATCCTCCTGCCTGAATGCCTGCGCTAAGACCAGATGGATTCCAGGAGGTAAATGTTACATGAATTTGCTTGAGATGACGATGTTCAGAAATTCTAGGGTGGTGTTTTTCAAATTGATTTCTCTACAAAATAAATCATGGAGACATGCATAAATGGGAGAGTTTGCTTTGAATATTAAAAATGAATGCATTTGCGGTTTGTGGTGCTCAGATGTAGAGGAGTTCTGCATTAAAGCTGAACTTTTGTATTTAGTTATCCCAGAGTCATGTATATTCTTGCTTGAATCTTTGTGTGCTTTGCATATTTCTTTCAGATCTATAAAGTGATTAAGTGTGAAAATGTGGCGGTCTGTGCAGGAGTTTTCTGTAATAAAGACCGGTCAGTGCTGCTCTTGGTCTTTGTGCAGGGTGACTGGTCTTGTCTCCGCCCCTCCTGTAGATTACTGCAAGCAGCCTTTTGGTGGGTAGGACCTGCTGGGCCTCTTCTACAGCTCTGCTCTCTGACACAGGCTATGTACAGCACAATAAATGATGTCACTGCTACATTTATAAGAGAGTACCTGGGTTTACAAAAGCATTTGGTGCTCACAAAGTGGATTTATATGCTTTCTGGAGTTCAGCTTTAAAAGAAGGAAGCACTGCTTCCAGGAAACTCCATGCACTTTTCTTATTACACTTTCATGTTTCACTCCGTCCCCAGAGCTTAATCACAGAGATTTCTTCCAAAATGGACAGGCTTGTATTTTGCTATAATTGTCCAGTAATGGTTTAATTGATATTTACTGATTCATGTAGCCTTGCATGTTTCTTGTGGTTTCCAGTCAAGAGACAGATTTTTTTTTTTTTTCTCCTTTCCAATTAATCTCCCTTCCTTCCGCTCCAGCATGGTCGGATGTAGTCATTTTGCCTGAGTCAGACCTTTTTGCTTTCAGCCTAGCAGTAACCTCCCCTTCTATCTGATAAACATGATGATGGATGCAAGCAGAGTCTGTTACTGTCTGCCACTTCCGAATCGCAGGCCATCCGTCACTGGTCATTTGTTATCCTATTGATCCTCATTTTCCACTTCAATAGCACTGGTGAAATGAGATGAGAAAAAAAAGGGAAACGCGTTTCTTCATTGTAGGAGACTAATGCAAACGGTTACTGTTAAAGGTTTAGTGGCATTAGTGGATGCTATGCTCTGTCTTTGGCATGCTTTCCTCTGCCATGGCATTTTTCTGCTGATATCAACTTTTTTTTTTTAAATTAATTATAATTTTTTATTTATTTTTTTAAAGATGCTCATTTCCTCCCAAACCCAGAATTTTGGTTATTGCGTGCTTGCTGAGGTTTCCATTAATGAGATAGATCCGCCTGTGCAGGGGTTTAGTACCAATTATAGTACCCATCCAGGAGAGGGGTTTTCCTAAAAGTGGGGCTAGCCTATTCCTTTATAATCTAAGGTCGAAAAGATTTCTGGAGTAGAGGTTTATGGCAAGGCTAGTATGCCCTTCAGGTTAGGCCCAGTCGGAAAACCCATCCAAGGTAACCTGCAATTGAGGGAACTGGAAGTGCTCATTGGCATCCTTGTGTTATAATCTTGTTCAGACTGTATAGTAATGCTAAGGTTGGATGGAAGGAGGAGATGGTGTATTTGTGAACATAAACAGAATGTTCTGTTCTTCTCCAACATAGTCAGGCTGTGTTCACACTATTGCGAATTGGATGCGGCTTTCCCCGTATGCAATTTGCATGTCAGAAGCCGGTGACCGGCTCTCAATGAAATGGGTTCAGAACCGCTCCAGGGAGGCTGCAGAGCGAATAGCACAGGAGTCCTGTGCGTCTTCAGGTCTGAATTCAGCTAAAAAAAAAATCAGACTGAAATCAGACCTGAAGCGGTGAACAGGAATGCGCTGGCCCCCTTCTGTGAGCCACGCCGCATAGATATATGAACCCAGCCTAAAATGTCGAAAAGGCCGATCATGTGCACAATCATGTATTGCTTGAGGAGGGCCTCAGGCCAGGAGCATGTAAGTAATCAAGATGGTGGAGTTCCCCAAACTACAGGTGTATGGTAACCCATCTCATTCCTGTTGCAGGAGGACAATGGGAGGTGCCCTAGGATAGCATGACCATTGTGGGTGGCGAACCAGGGGCCTAGTTACATCTTTTGCAGCCATTACAAATCTAAATGAGAGGGCATTTCATGTGATCCCTGAAAAATAAAATATTTCTCTCAAGAAAGTCTGCTCCCACGATCTACTGATTGTGACTACAATACTCTGCGATGCCAGGCTTCTGCAGGCACATCTTCCAACTTTGTGCCCTTACATCTGTACAGGGTTTCAGTTACAAAGCTGGAGGAAGTGTGAATGAACTACATGGGTGTTCATCAGCTGGAGCATGTTACGCCCCAAATATGGGTGTAAAGTGTAATAAGTCCACTTTTCGGAGCTTATCTCTTAATGTCCAAAGACGTCGCAAGCCAGTCAGATTGGTCAAAGCACGTCAAGTGAGCTGTCAGCGGGTAATGATTGTTATCTATATGTATACAACAGTGCCATTTGTTTTCCATTTCAAACACATAGGTAAATTAAGTAGAGTGGGCTGTGTGGACATTTCTATTACACTTTGGTAAAAACATAGCTAAAGCAGAGGACCTAGGTCAGTGATTCTCAACTAGGGTTCCTCCAGAGGTTGTAGGGGTTCCTTCAGCATTGGGCAATATCTGCCTCTCAGATAAGTTCCCACTGACACAGCTAGCTAGAAAGAGCAATGTTAAGGAGGTAATTCTTCCCAATGACCACAAGTGTGAGGACCATTCTTCCCACTGACCATCACACTAATGTATCATGAGTTGTAGAGTTCTCATTTTTAGCAGGGGGTTCCCCCCCCCCCGAGACCGGAGAACTATTTCAAGGGTTCCTCTGTGTTGAAAAGGTTGAGAAAAGCTGATCTAGGTGATTAGATGTCGGACATTGTTGGGAATCTACCTGATTTTTAGTCACCCAAGATTCCCTGATACTACCACATGACCAAAGCTAAGACAAAGGGCACAGGATGAATACACTATACCCTAATTAAAGCAATTGACATCCTTGTGTGACTTTTCCTGATAGCCTCCCAGGTGCCACCTATAACTTTTAGGTGAACCAACTCTTTAAAATTTAGGCTGGATTATAAGTCAGTACTAATTACTCTTAATAGCAAGAGCTCCCTGTAATGATTCCTAGTTCTGTTCCAGTCCTCCTGGGAGTTTTGGGTGTTCCTTCCTACCGTTGTGTGTTACAGCTTCTTTATTTTTATTATGGAGGATATAATAAAAGGTTACTCTTGGCCATTATTAGAGGTTTCCAACCTTTCTTAATATGATCTGTTTCAGCTTTTCAATATTGGCTTGCAGAATGTGAACTAAAACAAAGGTGGAACACACAATCGAAACTGAAACGCACACTCAGGGCCGACTGCGACAAAAAACCTACTTCCGTTTTATACTCCTATCTCATTAATGTGTCGCTGCCAGCTCTTGATAAACTTTGGACCAGATGGCAGTCCGACATCCCCACACTAGATACGGATGATGTTTGGGACCTTCCTTTTAACTCCCTGCTCTCTATTTGAGACCGCCTTGTGCAATTTAAAATTGTACACCGGGCTTACTACACCCCGTACAGACTCCATAGGATGAACCCCTCGCACTCTCTGAGCTGTTGGAGGTGTGGGGCCTCACCTGAGGACTTCTCACACATTTTCTGGCAGTGCCCGAGGGTCCAGCAGTACTGGGAGTCAGTGCTGAATCTAATTAGAAAGGTCACCATGACTGCTGTGTCTTTGGCCATGGAGGTTTGCATACTGGGACTCATCGAGCCCATGGTGCAGTCCACTGCCCAACGCACAATGATTGGCCTGCTGCTTTTTTTATGCTTGCAAGAATATTGCTATGCACTGGAAAAAGGCAGAACCCCCATCTATGGTGCAATGGAAACGCCTGGTGAACAACAGTCTTCCCCTATACAAAGATACCTACCTACACCGAGGGGCTGTCCAAAGAAGTACAATAAGGTCTGGCACGCTTGGTTGGCTGACCCCGAAACAGCCTAGATGGTGGAATGGAACGTGGCTGCCGACGGGGCTTTGTTCCCTGTTCCGTGTCCCCCCCCCCCCCGGGTTCTTGGGGGATGCTCTGTTCTCTTGGGAATCCAAGCAGGGGATCGAATATAATTTGCCGGTTGAGTTGGGGCCACCAGTGAAGTACCCTTATAATTGTGGAATGTTGAAATGCTGTGTTGCAATACATACTTCTGTGTCAATGAACGACTTTTATATACTGTAAGCACTGTTGTTATAAGTGTTGTCTGTTATGAAACTCTTTGTCACGTACCTAGTAGGCGAGCCCGGAATGCAGGGAGCGGCCCCTCGCAACCCCTGGCTAAAGAACCCCTGGAGATGGTAACAGGGATTCAAAAGTTCAGAGGGCACAAGTGCCTGGCTGGTAGAGGCAGGTCCGGATAGTCAGCAGCACACCGACAGCAAGTAGATAGGGTGGTGTAGGCAGGCACAAGTGGGTAGACTGGCAAGCAGACGAACGTCAGCGGAGACAGCAGTCACAGGAAATCCGAACGGGTTGGCAGGAACAGCAGAGTCGGGTACAGGCCGGGTCGGCAGCAGGCGGTCAACACAGTATAAGAGGACGAGGCAGAGACGTAGTCAGACAGGCAAGTAGTCGTAGGCAGGCAGCAACGGATCGAGGTCAAGAGCAAGGCGGGTCACTGGAATCTAGGCAACGGGTACAGGTAACAGAATAGCAGAATCTCCGAACACGCTGTAGACTGGACAGCAAGAAGGGAATGGAGCAGAGACCTTAAGAAGCCTTTAGGGCGCCAAAACGGTCGCACGACGAGTCAGCGTGCCCCCGCGAGTGGCCGTGCGCCCATTCGTGACCCCGCGTGCACGCGTGCGCTCGTTCGTGCTGACGCGAGTGCGTCCGTTTGCTTTAACGCGCGTCAAAGGGGAACGACGGGTTCTCGACAACAGGCTTCTGCGGGTAATTCTCCCGTGTGCAACCGAGATGCCAGGACGATCGTGACACTCTTAATAAAAATATTTTTCAAAAAACAAAGGTGGAACGGTTGTGCATTGCAACCAGTTTTTAATTTTGGGGGTAAATAACTTGAGCAGGTCGATCCTGGTGCTGTGGGATGTAGCTTTACTTTTCTCCCAGTTTCTATTAATAAGAGTCTCTTTTGCTGACATGCCAGTCTATATTTATGTATTAGCTTGTGCGCTGCTATCTATATGTTTCTCGCTGTCGCCATTGCGTCTGTCTCCATATTCCTGTCATACTGTGTACAATATTATTCATTTATTACCATGGCTGCTAAGAAGTCATTTATCACACGCTAGTTCCTGGACAATAAGGATAGAAAAGGGCTGAGAACAAGGTATACAGAAACATGCATCTAATAATGTTACTAATATTGTATTACTATACAACAACTCCATGCAAATATTTTTCAAAATCCATACTAGATTAAATTTAATAAAAAAAAATACAAAGGGCACATCTATAGTTTATAAAAATAGACACAAGCGCTATTTAATGTGCACACAAATACTTACTAGCGCTCCAGCATTTCTTTGCACCAATACAAACTTCCACTGTAATGTTTTTGCGCTTCTGGCTACGTCAGCGCTGATAACGCCCATAAGGTGTTTCTTTGGCGCTATCTTTGATATTTCACAGTGCTTTGCTATATTGGTCTAGACCAGTGGTCTCCAAACTGTGGCCCTTTTCTAACCTTTTTTCTGGCTCTTGGTGCATTATTCCTTTCACTGACCCTTTTGCTTGCGTCTATCTAGCAAGGTTACTTTGCGGTATAAGCAAGGAAGCTGAAACCTCTGCAGTGTTTTTACTGAACAAAAATGCTGCACATAGAAAAATATTACAATATTAGGAATACAGTACAAGATTGACAGATATCTATAACAAGCAAAATGCCTAGCAAATAAACAGAAACTATGGTCTCTACACAGTAAAGTATGCTTAAAAGTTACTTTAAGCGGAGGTCCACCCACCACTACAAAAATTAAAAGCCAGCAGCTGCACATACTGCAGCTGCTGATCTTTAATAATCTGACACTTACCTTTCCTGGAGTCCAGCGATGTCGGCACCGCAGCTGATAAACCCGACAGCTGTTGGAAATATGCCGCCTCCATTGTGAGTAAGGGGACCCCAGCAGTGTAGCCTTTTCGGCTTCATGCCGGGAACCCTACTGCGCATGCGCTCCGCTCCTCTCTCCTACTGGCCCGGCGATAAGGGGAGAAGGGGGGAGCCCCAGCCGTGACATCAATACACGCGCCTGAGGCTCCTGGAAGTGGGGAAAGCATACCTGTGAAAGACAGATATGCTCCCCCCCCCCCCCCGAAAGGTGCCAATTGTGGCACCGGAGAGGGGGAGGAGTACAATCAGTGGAAGTTCCACTTTTGGGTGGAACTCCACTTTAACTTTGGTTACTGTGTGTTCATGATCCCCTTTAACAACGAGGACTCAGTTGGCAGTTGCTTTGGATATCAGGTATCTTTCTTCTTGGCAGGTTACCAACCTTTTACCTGCCATGGTGTTAAACCATGATCAAGTCTCTTGTGTTTAATGTATGATAAGTCCTTTTATATGTCAGGTTATTTACCATAATGACTGACTAACAGACATCTCGGTAGCTTTCAGTTTGAGAGGCACTCTATTGCCTCTATATCTACAGTAAACAGGTAATCAGATCGGACAGTATAACATTGCACAAAGTTGACTGTTCAAACTGTCAACTGAATACAACAATGATATCTATGTTCCTATTGTATCCAACAGCATTTGTTTGAGAAGTTCTGTGTCTGAAACCAGAATGCTGTACCAGTCTTTTAGGAACAAAAAAATCATATTTTATATCAAACGCAACACACTGACACCAATTTTTGGACACTATTCAACCTTACTAACTATGTAACTATGTAATAAAGACACCAGCCCATTCAGTGTGTGTCTACAATTGTCACTATCCCTGTACATTGTGTCTCCTTAAGATGCTCCTCTATTATATATTATTTATTTAAGGTACCCATATAGTGCTTTCAATTTATGCAGCACTCCACACATACATCGCACACTCACATTGGTCCCTACCCTCAAGGAGCCCACAATCCAAGGTCCCCAACTCCCATTTTTATACTAGGGCCAATTTTGGACAGAAGCCAATTAACCTACCAGCATGTCTTTGCGTGTTCTCCCTGTGCCTGCATGGGTTTCCTCCAGGTACTCCGGTTTCCTCCCACACTCCAAACTCCAAGCAGGTAGTGTCGTGGTTGGGATTTGAACCAGCGACCCTTTTTATTGTTAGGCGAGAGTGCTACCCACTACACCACTGTGCCACTATTCCTCCCACTCATACTAGTGATGGGCCACTATTCCTCCAACTGATACCAACAACTACAGGGCACCACTTCTTTCACCGATACCAATGATGGGACACTATTCCTTCCACTGACATCAATGAAGGGGCACTATTTCTCCCATTGATACCAATGATGGGACACTATTCCTTCCACTGATGCAAATGATGGGGTGCTATTCCTCCTCTTGATGACCAGGCCCTATGTAATGTTTTAATATATTTATTACTCCTACTAACCACCAAGCCTGAGGCATTTTTTTTACTCCCACAGAATATGGGACATTTTCTATCCGCACAGGCCACACTCTGGCCCCCTGTTAAGTTTGAAGAACAGTAGACATGCCCTTTGTTTAGAAAGTTTGTAGACCCCTGGTCTAGACTAGACTTTTACCATTAGAAAAGCTTAAAGATGTTATCAACGTACAGTATATAGGCATTAATAAGCTTAGCGTTAGAGCTCATACTTATGGGTGTTAAGTTTTCTGAAATACCACTAGCATAATTATTCAGTATCTGTCCTTATATTTATTTTCTGTAATTCCCTACAAAGCAGCCATCAGGCTGACAGTGTCAACACTTTGTGCAATGTTATACTGTCCGATCTGATTTGTTCATTGCTTTAATTTTAACATGTTTTAGGCACAGAGGCTACAGGGGAAGGTGTTTTGAGGGGCAAATAGAGGACCTCACTAGTGGGGTGATGCAAATGTATTAGCCCCCCGTGAATATGTTGCACAAGGTGATGTAGCCAAATAAGCTGCAGGTATGAATGGTGGTTTCATCCCTAGCATTAAATTATACCGGGTTGGGCAAAAAAAAAAAAAAAAAAAAAAGTGGAAGAAAATATAAATTTTAGTGCTAAAGAGTTTGGACTTCTACAGTGAAAAGCTTAGGTGTCCAGAGGATCCCTTCTACCATTTATGTAACTGAGTGAATTGATTTGCCTTCTGAATTAAAATGTGTTTTGATTAGCGATTCAGAATAAACCAGGTCAAATACTTGTACGGAAAAAAAAAAAAAGTATTCTTGTTACTGTAGCTCATAACTACTTTAATGGCAAAACTTCCTACATGCACTCATTTTGAAAGATTTTCAGTGAAAGGACTTGAATAGCTTTTCTCTGTATTTACAGAACAGAAGCTGTTGAGAGTTTGGTACATCTCAGGCTTAGTTTCTCCAAGGCATGCTGCAGCTTTTAGTTCCAGATCAGCTGTAAAACCCATTTGCACTTCTTCCAACATAACCACAGAAACATTATACATATTCATCATATAGTCCATCTCCCTCTTTCTCTGACATTTGTGATGAATGTTCTGCCTCAGAGTGTTATCCATCAGCATAAAACACCATATAAGTGGTGACTGCAGATTGGTCACGCCGGGCGGTGGGGGAGACTCTAGCAAGAAGCCATACTGTCTGTCTGTCATGTCGGTTACAAGAGTCGTGCTGCCATTTTTTTGTTGGTTGAATTAACTTTTGAAGCAGCAGCATCCGTCATTTGCACTGTCAAAGGTTCACGGTCCTTGCAGAGAGACATTGAACCTGTGTGTCCTCACTAATTTAACCAACTAAATTATTTTTATTTCGTCTGAACCAATAAAAAAAAAAAGTCTCAATTCACTAAGCTATAACACATGTGTTCTTTGTCTGTGAGTGTATAATGTCAAAAAGAGATAAAAAATATTTTTTTTTTTCTCGCAAATAATGATTTTTTTTTTTTTAGTTTAGTTTCGTTCGTTTATTTAAAGTTTAGTCAATGTACCACTACAGACCACCTACGTATAAATGGGCCCTTAGGGTTGTGTAAAAGCCTACAGACTGTTGCCAATGCTCACTAGAGTGGGAAGGCTGAGGGAATGGCTGATGATGCTGTTGCAAATTCGGAAGGGGTATAGTAGTGTTGTCAGCCCTTCGAGCAAAATGATGTAATCTTGTTAGCATTTTCAGAATCAACAGGTAAAAACCTGGGGATGTAAAGGGATTTTTAGAATTATATTTTACTAACTGAGAAAGTAAAAGAATCGTCTTTTTGACCAATTTTGCCTGTACATACATACTTTTTCCTCAGTGACTTTTATGTTCAGCAAATAGATTGTTTGCTGCTTTATAAATGTCTCCTTTGAGAAAACCTGCCGATGGGGTCTTTGGCTATATACAGTATGGTACGGATCCTTTAAACTCATCACAGGAGGTCGAAGCTGCATTGAGAGGAGCCAGAGTCAGCCAAGCGGGAAGAAAAGTGGCATCTATTATACATAGTGATCTAGAACAGGCTGCAGGCTCCTGTCACACGCACTTATCATACTGGAGCAATAGCAAGCACATTTCCTGCACTATCAAATACCCAAGCACGCTAACATGCATGAAAGGGGGCAGTGCTTTTTGACTGGTCACCACCTGAGATTTAACTACCATCTTCTAAATAGGCTGTGTGTGTTTGTGTGTGTGTGTGTGTGTGTGTGTGTGTGTGTGCGTGCGTGTGTGTGTGTGTGTGTGTATATATATATCTATATATATATATATACAGGCATACCCCACTTTTAAGTCCACAATGGGGAGTATGTACTAAAGCTGTAAAGTGTAAAATCAGGCTCACTTCTGCTTAGAAACCAATGAGCCTCTAACCCCAGCTTGTTCAATCATGCTTTGGTAATAAGACTCACTTCTGCTTACAAACCAACGATCTTCCAGGTTTTAAGTACACAATGGGGTTTATTTACTAAAGCTGTAAAGTGCAAAATCAGACTCACTTCTGCATAGAAACCAACGGTCTTCCAGGTTTTATTACCATAGCATGATTGAACAAGCTGGGGTTAGAGGCTCATTGGTTTCTAAGCAGAAGTGAGCCTGATTTTACACTTTACAGCTTTAGTAAATAAACCCCATTGTGTACTTAAAAGTGGGGTATGCCTGTATACACTGCATATATTATAATGCAGGATTTTTATGGCTCCCACAGTTTGTGTAGCACTTTTCAAAATAAAAGGAGATGGTACCATTACAACACAATTCAAGGCAAGAGGGTTAGAGTGATTCGGAGGGTAACTGGAGAAAAGTCAGGTCTATTGCCACAAGCCTGAAGAAAGAGGCAACAGTCCTTTCATTCTAATAGAAGATCTAGTGAACAACTTAGGGTTGCTAGGTCCTATAAGCCAGGCCAATTGTTCTACAGATCATCTTGAAAAGTATTCAGTCCTCAAAAGGAGCCAAGTCCATTGGAAGAACCTTGTGAAGGTTTGTCTGCCTATCCAGGCCCTGGTAGATGCAAGACTCTCTGCTTTTATGCAGGTTTGGGCAAACAATATCACAAATTCTTGGTTGGCAAAGTCTATGAGAAAAGGGTACATGCTAGAATGTGCTTCCTGTCCATTCAGAGATTTCTTTTTGAAGATTTAGAATTCATAAATTCAAGCAAAGAAAGAAGTCTAAAATAATATACAGTATTTCATAATCACTGCAGTCTAATGCCGCGTACACACGAGCGAATTGTCCGGCGTACTTAGTCCGGCAAACAATCCGGCGGATAGTCCGACGGACTTTCTACCGAACGGACTTGGCCACACACGGACACACAGAAAGTCAGGCGTTTGCTAGCGTGATGACGTACAGCACGTACGACGGGACTAGAAAAAGGAAGTTCAATAGCCAGTAGCCAATAGCTTCCTTTTCGTAATTTGCTTCTGAGCATGCGTCATTCTTAGTCCGCCAGACTAGCATACTCACGAACATATTGTCCGCTGGAAAAGTCCGCTGAAGCCCACACACGATCGAATTGTCCGCTGAAATGCGTTTCGGCGGACTAAGTACGCCGGACAATTCGCTCGTGTGTACGCGGCATTAGGCTACCAGTCTGGTTCCACCATAACAGAAAAAAATAAATAAATGGATGAGTATACCCCTCTTTAGTCCAGAAAGCTTAAAGCGGGAGTAAACCCAGTTTCAAAAAACACTTACATTCCCGGCATGCCGGAAATGCTAACTTTCACCTTGGTTGTGCTGTCAACCAAACTTTCAAACCATCCGATGGCTGGTTTCATAACAGATCACATGTGCAGCATTATGGCAGTTGAAGAATCATTAGAGGCCAAGATGGCAGCTTCCTTGACTGAAAACGATAGAAGGGTTTACTTCCACTTTAAGACAAATACAGAGCAGTTCTAGACTTAAAACAGGCTGAATACCTTTGTGAGGATAGAAAGCTTTAGGCTGGATTTCTTGGATAATCTAGTCTCCCTGATTCATCCAGGGGAGTGGATGGTTTCAGTGGACGACAGGCACCTATTTTCACCTCCTGATAGTGAAAGGTTATCAGCCACATCTCAAAATTGCCAAAGTTCATCTACATTATCAATTTTCTGTCTCCTATCTGCTTTCTGGCCCATTTGAAAGTCCTTCAATCAGTGGGGGGGCCTTCCCGTGACTTTAAAGGATACATCACTATTTGATGATATGCTGGTTTGCTTGTCTTGTAGCCCACAGGCAGACAGTTCTAGGCACCCTTTCCAGATTTATCTGGCTAGTCAAAAGTCAGAGAAGCCATCTTCAGTCATCCCCGATCTTGTGATATCTCAGCAAGATGATCAATTCATTACTAGCAAGGACATTTCTTTCGTAGATAAGGGACAGACAGATTAGTACAAGGTCCAGAGCAATGATTTGCTCAGCCAGTTGTCTGGCATGGGCATGTTTGGGCTAGAGTAAATCAACTTCCTCTCCTCCACCATTCCAACAGTATCTTTAAATCATTGGCATCTGTGTCAAATCCAGTTTTTTCTTTTTCACACTCGTGGTGAAGACTTCTTGCGCCAAGTTATTTTTCTGCCCTGGACTATCAAAATGAGCCTGAGGTTGATGACCCAGTGAACCTGTTCTGGGTCAGACCTTCCATCCCTGGAGACTGGATCACAGTTACCTCTGATTCCAGGCTCTGGGGCTGGGGAGTGCACACCGTCAGGGACATCATGCTTTTGGCAGATGGTGGGGCCCAGTTCTGAGACACTCAAACATGATAGAGCTCCAGGCAGCATTGGAAGCCTTAAAGTGTTACTAAACCCAGGACCTTGCATTTACTATATTTGGTCTCCCACAGTACAGAGAACATGGAAATGCAATTATTTTTGTAAATATAAACTGATAAATTACTTTTCTCATCATCAGTATATAGCAGTATTTTGACTTGTATCTGTTCCTAGTAAAGCTTGTAGGAGGAGTTTTCATTCCACCCTGATCCTCTGTCTGGACATGCCTGAACAGTGCTGATTGGCCCTGTGCTGATCACATGCACTCTCCCAAGAAAAAAAAAAAACTGCACACCAAAGTGAACATTTGCAGCCTGTCCCCTGGCTCTGTAAATATCAGGATATTTTTTGAAGACAGTGGAAGCAGAGGAGGATCATAGAGACAAGATTAAACAGATTTTATACACAATGCAAAGGATTAACCCCTTAGGGCCGGTTCACACAGCGAGGCGAGGCGACACGGCTCGCCTCGCCTCGCTCCCGCAAGTCGCCCCCGTTCTGTACAATGGAACCGTTCTGAGAGGAGCGACTCGAGTCGCTCCGACTCAGAAAAAAGGTTCCTGTACTACTTCGGGGCGACTTCGGGGGCGACTTGCATTGACTTCTATACAGAAGTCCTCTGCAAGTCGCCGCTGAGCTCCCCGCAGGTTGCGGCGAGGTAAGTCGGAGACGCCTCGCCGCGCCTCGCTGTGTGAACCGGCCCTTAGGTTACACAGTGAGTATAACAAGCATGCTTTACTGCATATACAGACTGATTTTACTGTTGTGGGTTTAGTAACACTTTAAGAAATTATTGCTATTACTGAAGGGCCGTTGAGTTAAGATGCCAGTAGACACCTAGACTTCTCTCTCGTTAATTGTTTACCAGGCAGGTACACAGAGCGTGACCCTTCCTCATGAGTTGAACCAAGATTTCACTAATCCCAATGAGTGGACACTGAACTGGATTTCTGTAGCCTTCCAAGTTTAGGGAACCCCGCTGATAGGACTTAGGGTGGTGCGGGTCAATGCTCAGCTTCCAAAATGATGCACCTGTTATTACTGCCCAAAAGCTTTAATACTGACAGAGAAAGAGTAGCAGCAATAGCCATTGTGAGGGAACCGATCCCACACTCCGATTGAGTGCTTCCGTCAGTATACCGCTTCCTAAGTCTGAATATAGATATCAGATATTCCAACCGCTCACAGCACTAAGCAAGTCTTGTCTTGTTTTGTGCTTAACATGGACTGATTTATTAGAACCAAAATGCCAAGTATTTATAATACAGTAGAAGACTAAAACCTAACCTAATTAGCATGAGCTAATTATCTAAATCAACACTCAGACTAGTTGACTGAGGGATAAGACTTTTCGGCTCCTAGCTTACTAGCAATTCAATAAACATTACCATAAACATCAACACAGGGTTATTTAGCCCAAACAACAATGTGTGGAATACCATTACAAGCCAGACTAGACTCATTTACATTATACAAGCAAACAGACAGGTGGCTGGAGTTCATGACATTAGCATCTGACAGTGTGTGCCCCAACAGCATGAGGCAACACACATAATATATACATATATACAGCATTGAATCTGACCAGCACAGATTATAATGGGGTTCTCATTCACCCTGTGCCCCTTAAAATCCAGGGCCCATAATCAGTCGGCAAGAGGCTCGCATTCAGTCCTCTCAAAAAGCCTGTGTCCCGGCTAGGTCTGTCACAGCCATCCTTCCAGTTTGGGCAAGGAGGTAATGCTTTCACGGCTCCTAGATTTAGTGATGTGGAGATTAAAAGGAAGGAGCTGTGACATCTAGCTTTGCTATCAAAATTCACTTATCACAGAATATAGGCAATATTTCTAAAGAATGGGGACAGACCCTTCTGTAAGTAATACCATGGACTTTCTCCAGTAAGACCTAGTTTTAGATCTCAGCTATAACACATTGAGAGTTTAATTTTCAGCCCTAAAAGTCTCTCTGGAGTTCCTATCCAGTGGTAAAAAAAAAAATTTCAAGCAGCCATAAAGATTAAGCTACCAGTTAAGCCAATATTTCCAAAAAACGGGACTTACCTTTGTAGTTCAGAAGAAAAACCAGCTTCTAACCTCAGCTTGTTTAATTAGGCCTTAGCAATAAAACCTGGAAGCTGGTTTCTCTGCAGAATTGTGACTAATCGTATATAGCTTTAGTAAATAAACCCCATAGTCTTAGCTTAAAGATTTTCATATCTACAAGCCTTTTCATTTGGAGAGCCATGTGTACTGTCAAGTGTTTCTGGACAGGGTGATCTAACGCCTGGTGCATAGATTCTTGCTGAAAGTTACATCAGAGTTTCACTTTAGCTGGGAATCTTTTCTAACATATTTTGGAGATAGTTGTGGGAACCCAAAAATGTGCGGTTTGAGGAACAGTGGAAATTTGACTCTGAGGCTTTTTGTGCTTTCCAAGGATCCCAAGAAAGGGGCGGCAGCTTCCTCAAGAGTAGTAGCGTTATTATTGGTGAAGACCATTAAACATGTTTACACTTCAGTAGGCATTCCCCATCGGAATGATTAAGGGATCATTTAATCTTTGGTTGGTATATTCTGGGCCGCCTCCTGCTTGAGGTGGTTGTAGCTGCATTAGTGGACTTGGGACAGAAACAATTGAGTTCTGTGAAACTGATGTTGCTTACAGCCAGTTGAACCTTTCTCAATATGTTCCTTCATCATTATAAAGTTGAATGTTATAGCAGGGCTGTCTAAGGCCCCTTTCATATGGACGGCTGTTCTGCCGCAGTTTAGCATGTTTATTTTTTTTCTGTGACATTCAAGACTCCAGGCACAGCGATCGGCTGC
This sequence comes from Lithobates pipiens, assembly GCF_037356315.1. Lineage (NCBI taxonomy): Eukaryota > Metazoa > Chordata > Amphibia > Anura > Ranidae > Lithobates > Lithobates pipiens. The sequence continues at coordinate 468,047 of NW_027507696.1, read as the reverse complement.
ATTTGTACAGTGCAGTTAGCTGCGTTTATGTGCGTTTCTGTGCAGTTGCGTTCAGCTGCAGTTATCTAATATAGTCGTTCCCATAGCAACCCTTTTATTTTTTGGTCCCTTGAATCCCTTTTCACGCTGCTATCCGCAGTTGACACAAAAGACTGTGATTACCTGCGGTTATGTGCATATAGCTGCGCTACATCACACCTGGAGGCATTCAATTACATTTTTTCTATTCGCACCGAACCGCATGTAATGAAATCGCAGCTAAACACTGTGTGTGAATGGGGCCAAAGGAAAGCATTGTGTGCTTTTAGCTGCAGATTTTCTTTTTTTCTACCGCAGCTAAAAGCACCATTCCATCCGTCTGTGTGAAAGGGGCCTTATTAGCTTGGCTCCTCTGGCTTTACTATTGCCATTTACTCAGGAGTAAATCCTTTTTGTACTTCCAATAAGCTTTTGTCCTTGCATTTTTCTTTTTTAGCAAGGTTGATCTTAGAAAAAACGGTTTTGCATAATCCTTCCCAAGGTTTCTGTCAGCTTCATGGTACAAATAAGGCAAGTCCTGTAGCTGTTTTCTTGGCGCCTTCATACAGATCATACACAGCAGTTCATGTATGTAATCATCATAACGAGAACCTTATTTCCTCCTCCTTCAGTGGTTTCAAATGCACTTCTATTCTACCAAAAATGTGTAGCCTAAGCACTTTTACTGATATGCAACGGACTTTCGGCGGAGTCCCGACGGACTTTCCGAATGAACGGACTTGGCCACACACAATCACACCAAAGTCCGACGGATTCGAACGTGATGACGTACGACTGGACTAGAATAAGGAAGTTCATAGCCAGTAGACAATAGCTGCCCTCGTGTCGGTTTTTGTCCGTCGGACCAGCATACAGACGAGCGGATTTCTCGGTCCGGCGGAGTTCCGGTGGAAAAATTTAAAACATGTTCTATTTCTAAAGTCCGCTGGATTTTTGGCAAGCAAAGGTCCGATGGAGCCCACACACTATTCAATTGTCCGACAGACTCGTTCCGTCGGACCTTTGCTGTCAAAAAGTTCGGTCGCGTGTGTGTGGAATTAGGCTCCATGCACACTGGAGCTCATAAACTGCAGTTTATTGGAGTTTATGTTTTTTTTTTAGAAGAAAACGCCCAAACTCCACTCTGTGTTAAGAAACAAAAGTATAGCGCTGACACAATAGGTCCAAAAACCTTACAATAAATTTTAGATTTTAAATAAGTGAAAATACCTAAACTCAAAATAAAACTTTGCACTGAACCAGTGCAGACAATGGCATGTGCAAAGTGCAATCCTTAATGTTGTATACATATAATAGCCTATATATTTTTCTATTTGATCTCACTGCTATTATATTATGCACTAACAATAGTTCGTCAGTTTATGCATAGGTCCCCTGTTGATGACCTCTTGTGTCGAAACGCGTTGGAAAGCTTTACTTGCACCCCATATTGCTTTTTTTTCAGCTTTCTTGTCATTTGTGATCACTTTTTACTTTTGTAATATACGTTTTTTAATAAAACCTATCATTTTTTTTGGGACCTACACTATCCGGAGCCTTTTTCTTTTCTATTTCTTGTTATATGTTACGAGTACGAACCCCTGAAATAGGAGCTGAAATCAATCTCTGGAAGTACCATTACCCCTGAACTCGGGAACTATTGGCTTTTCACTTACAATAAATTTTAGATTTTAAATAAGGTTTTTGGACCTATTGTGTCAGCGATATACTTTTGTTTCTTCACATTTATTATAACTTTGTTTGTTTGAGTATTAGCTGCTAGCCTTTTCTTACTAGCGCAGTGTTTTGCTTTTTTGTATCCACTCTATGTTAGTCTATGTGGCCATGCACACATGGACATTTTTTTTTAGCTTTAATGAGCAGTGGAGTTTATGGGCTTTTTTCTGAACGCCAGAAATTTGCGTTCAAAGTGCAGTTTTTCACCGCCAAAAAAAACGACAAACGCCGATAAACGCTCATAAACACGCGTTAATTAGTGTTCGGCATTCTATTTTTTCAATGCATTGTGGGAGTTTGGAATGCACTGTGGGATTTTTGGAGTGTCCTCTGTGTATTTTTATTAAAAACGCCCATAAACACTCATAAACGCTAGTACAAAACGCTGTTAAAAGCAGGTTTTTCAACCAGCGTTTTCTGCCGGCAATCTGGCGTCCAGAAAAAGCTTTTTTGAGCTTCAGTGTGCATGGAGCCTAATCTCCATCTTAACGATTCCTCCTGGTGGCCGATTCAGCCAGTCAGGAAAGGCGCATGACTGTCACAAGGAGGACAGACGTTTTTTGGTGTTGAATCTGTGGTTAGACAACTGGACATCACCTTCTTTATGTTGTGTAAGAGGCAATATGGTGGCACTCAAAAGGGGAATAACTGGGTTTCGGGAAACAGGCTAGAGCTAAGCCAAATTCAGTGGTTAATTATTCATATTTGTCAGCGTTTTTTGCAAACCCTTGGAAAGGAAAGGGTTGCTTTATTAATATTCAGGGTGGTGGGGTGTGACAATTTGTGAGCGAGAGGAAAGAACAATAATTAATCATAACAAAATATGGAGAACAGACCGATATAGCATCCCGGGGGGAGATTTTATGTAAATGAACATAGGTTTTATTGACTGAACAAGTCTGAACCAGGAAAAAAGGCTTCCTTGTTTGAGTTTATGCATTGCCCTCTGTATATATCAGTCAAGGGAAGGGAGCCAGACTGATGCCCAACTACAAGAAAAGGAGGTTCATTTAACAGGCTGTGACTAGCTTAAAGTGTTACTAAACCCACAACGGTAAAATCCATGTATATATGCAGTAAAGCATGCTTGTTATACTCACTGTGCAACTTAAAGCTGAGGTCCACCCTAAAGTGGACCTTCTGCTCATTGGAATCCTCCCCCCCTCCGGCGCCACAATTGGCACCTTTCAGGGGGGAGGGGGGTGCAGGTACCTGTACAGTACAGGTATCTGCACCCACTTCCGGGATAGCTCTCTGCGGAAAGGGGCGTAGATTACGCCCCTTTCCAAAAGTCCCCCGCTGCCTGCTGGGAAACGCACAGTTCCCAGAGGCAGCGGGTCCATCCTTATTACGCAGCGCGACTCGCGCATGTGCAGTAGGGAACCGGGAAATGAAGCTAAAAGGCTCCATTTCCTGATTCCTATACCCAAGATGGCGGCGGCAGCACCCGAGAGACGATCGAGAGATTGGCTTCGGGTGCCGACATTGCGGGCGCGCAGGGCCGGTAAGTGTCACTATTTTAAAAGTCAGCAGCTGCAGTATTTGTAGCTGCTGGCTTTTAAAAAAAAAAAAAAAAAACGCAGACTCCCGCTTTAAGTGCCCGTTCACACTACCGCGACTTGTCAGGCGACTTAGCCGCCTGACAAGTCGCGCTCCGTTCTGTACTATGGAACCGTTCTAATAGGAGCGACTCAAGTCGCTCCGACTTAGAAAAAGGTTCCTGTAGTATTTTCGGGGCGACTTCAGGCGACTTGCATTGACTTCTATACAGAAGTCATTTTGCAAGTCGCCGCTGAAGTCGTGTGCAGGTCGCGTCTGTGAGTCGCGCTGCAAGTCGCGTCGCCCCTGTGTGAACGGGCACTAAGGGGGTAAAAAGGCCTTTTGATCCTGCCTTATCTAATCCTGTCCTTCTTCCACTGTCAGAAATCCAGAGGTCCACTCTCCCCAATCCATCTGCTGATAGAACTGAGCCTTGGAGGTGCTCTGCACATGCTCATTTTGGTGTGTATTGCTAGAGAGTTTTTTTTTTCTTTTCTTGGGAGGGTGCATGTGATCAGCACAGGGCCAATCAACACTGTCCAGACAGAGTGTCAGGGGTCATGCAGCCTCATAGGACAGTCAGAGTAGAATGAAAACACCTACTTCAAGCTTTAACCAAACACTAATAGAAGACTGCTATATACTACTGGGAAAAGGTATTTAGCAGTTTATATTTACTAAACTAATTGCATTTCCATGTTCTGTGTACTGTGGGAGACCAGATATAGTAAATGCAGGGTACTGGTTTAGTAACACCTTAAGCAATTGTGGAACAATATCCACCCATTCACTTTATTTGGAGCAACCCTTTAAAGTGGTTGTAAACCCTTACAAACCACTTTGACCAACAGGTAAGCCTAGATTAAGGCTTACCTGTAGGTCCAAGAAATATCTCCTAAACCTATACGGTTTAGGAGATATTTACCTGAAGACGGGCACCGCTGTCTACGACGCATGCACCGTAGACAGCAGCGCGCATGCGCACTGAGCATGGCATCGTCGATGACGAAGATGCCGCGCAATGCTGCGCGTCTCGGCTCCCGTGCGCATGCGCGAGAGTGACGTCATCGCTGCTCCAGCGAATCACAGCGCCGGAGCAGCGAGACCCACGGAGACCCACCAAGAAGATGGACACTCGGAACTACAGGGGACAGCGGTGACTTCGCTGGCTCCTGTGTCAGGTAAGTGACACATAATGGGCTACTATGTGATGCGATGCGATGCATAGTAGTCCATTATGCTTTCCCTTTGCAGGGATTGAAAGAGGAAGTAAACTCATTAGGGTTTACTTCCTCTTTAAGCCCTTGTACACACGTTCCATTCCAATGGAAAATGTGCGATCGGACCGTGTGTATGCAACACAAGTTTCGGACAAAATCCGTCAGACAAAATCTGACGGATTTTGTTGTCGGAATGTCGGACCGTGTGTACAAGGGCTTACTGTTTTTTTTTTTATTTACAATTCTATTCTCAGCGGATTGCGATAAATGTTAAGTATGTTGGATTATTAGAAGAACCCGAATGACTTTCTCTACATTGGTTGCGTAAATATCGGTATATTTTAATTTCTAACGTACTGAATTGTTTGCCGACAAATTAAATCTCCCTTTCATTTAGTCTGACTTAAATAATTGTAAATATTAGACAGGTCAACAGCGGCATTTCTGCTAATCGCTCATTTTCAAAGTGAATTTACCTTTGCTGCTTGTTATTAAATTGGAATTTAGCCGAAAGGTAAAAAGATCAGCAATGTAGGATTGACCAGCTTTCCGATTAACTACAACTCCCAGCCTACCAACGTTGATGCAATTGTTCAGTAACCACATTTAAAAATGTAACTTTTTTTTTTTTTTTTTGCTTTCACTGTCCTATTGTGCAAATTTCCTTTTACTTCCTGTCCCAGAAATGCAGGAGGACAGTCCCATCTTGGGCTAAATTTACATGTATATCAGTCTCTAGAAAAGCGATCTGTGATGGAATGTGTTTCAGAGGACTATAGCGCTATGGCTTGCAGGCCTTCAGGAGGTGATACAGCTTGTTTTTTGGCAGTTTTTTTTTTTTTTTTTTGCCAAATAGAGATTTTGAATGTGATTAGTGCTTTGCAGGTTGCAGAGCAGTTCCTTTGACTTCAATGGGCATAATTATGTAGCAACGGGGGAAGGAGGGGAGCGGTAAAACTGCGGCTCGACTGCCTGTTTTTACCACCCATGTACAAGGCCTTCCACAGTTTGAACTTCTGCAGAAGAAAAAGTCCCTTCGAACCGGTTCACCACACCGCTATCCCGTGAGAAGAACCTCGTGCTCTGTGACGCTCCCTTCAGTTTTGCACTTGCCCCAATGAGGGTTAATTACAAGCACTTTACAAATCTCTCCTGATTCAGTTAGTGTGGATATTCCGGTAAGGGCACCAAGGCAATCTCCCTCATCGGATAAATTTCATTGGTGTTATCATATGTAAAATAAATCTAAAGATAACGATCCATAGTGCAACCCGTTTAATGAGTAAAACACACTCCACACACATTAAAATCCTGCGTACATTATTAAAACTTGGATATTCGCATGAAATCACATGTGTCATTGGTGTCGCATGGTCTAATCGCACCGATCCCCAATACAGAGTCTTATGAATAGCGGCAGAAACAGCAAGTCCCAGGAAGACCAACGTTCAAACCCAGACACTAGACAGCTGCACAGTCGCGCCCATACGCGTTTCGTCATCACGTCTTCATCGGTGGGCGTGCACTATGGATCGTTATCTTTAGATTTTTTTTTACATATGATAACACCAATGAAATTTATCCGATGAGGGAGATTGCCTTGGTGCCCTTACCGGAATATCCACACTAACTGAATCAGGAGAGATTTGTAAAGTGCTTGTAATTAACCCTCACTGGGGTAAGTGCATAACTGAAGGGGGCGTCACAGAGCGCGAGGTTCTTCTTATGGGATAGCGGTGTGGTGAACCTGTTCGAAGGGACTTTTTCTTCTGTCTCTGGGAGCTTTGTGGAGCACTATTCAACACTTTAAAAATCATCTTTCCTTGAGATCTATGAACTTCTTCTCATTACTTTTATATTGTTCGTTTTATTCAATTATTTTTTAGTAACGCTGGTAATATAGTGGTTCTGTTTAGCACTTTTTGTCTGAATATGTGTTACTATATATGTGTATGAAAAAGGGGGATATACCTGAAGACAAAATAAGGAAAACAATCTTAGTGGTGCTTTTTTTATTTATATTTTTACTATCCTGTATTTATCACTGAAATTGTACTCAAAGGTGACATTACACTAATAGAGCTAGTTGTAACACTTGGATTCATCGGTTGTACAGGTGTAAATGGCTGTAAGCTAGCACAGCGTTTTACAGGAAAAAGTTATGTTTTAAAGTGTTGTTTGGAAGGTTATCGGGTTAAAGAAAAAAAACCTGAATAACCGACCTACTGCGCTATTGTCAGATGCTGACAGCGCTGTCATTGCTGGCAGGAAGTTCGCTGTTCAATGCAAAATATCTTCCCCTCAGGATCCAATTTTGATTTTGTCAAGTTCCAGTTTTTAAAAATCCCTGGAGCGTTTGACATATATATATATATTTGGACGCTTTCAAGTTTGTTTTATATCACGCAGCATGAATTGTTTTTTTTTTTTTTTTTTTTTCACCTTTTGAAAAAAATTTTTTTAACAACTTGATTTGTTTTAATGATTTCAAAACGTCGTCCTTGTGCATTTAGTTTTTTTTTTTTAATTATAGCTACATGTGAGCTTCCATCTTTTCTCCTCATCACAAATACAGGCTGTGGTCGTGTTTTAGTTGCGCCGAGTAGTGGAGTTGATTTATTAAAAGCAAATAGACTCTGCGCTTTTGTGACGACACTTCTTTGTTTCTCCTCTCAGCTAAAGTCATTGGGAATGGTTCACTAATGGCAACTATTTTCCCCAGAGATCAGTGAATGTGGCGAAGCTTCACTTTGTAAAGAATATGCAATCAGGTGCAAGGGGGAAAAAAAAATGCATTTTTGCTTGCACATGATTGGATGCTGGAAATCAGCAGAGCTTCACCGCATTTACTAAGCCCTGAGGGATATGAGTGCAGCTGTACTTGCAAAGTGCACAATCTATTTGCCTTTAGTAAATCAACCCCTGTGTTTTTGCTTAGAATATCTGAAATAAAAAATGCTCACATTTTAAGACCAGTTCTCAGAAAGCTCAGACAGGTCATATTTTCCTGATTTCTTCCCCAGATGAAAAGTTGTTTCATTAAAGTGCTATTAAACTTTGTGAAATATTTTTTTTAACACCTTGCTGCCGAGCGTACGCAGATATTCGTACTCCGCTTCCGGGGGTTATACCGGCATGATGCCCGCACCTGCAGACATCATCCCGGTACTGATTTTTAGAGCCGGCGATTGGCTTTCCAGCCATAACAAACGATGCGGCTAAAAGCTGCTAGGCTGTTATGCCGGAGGAGCGGGAGGGGACGTCCCCCCACCTCCCGCCGCTCCCGTTCAATCGGGAGCACCGATGCACAATCCGATGCCTCTGGCGGTTAGGGACACACTGGAATGAAGCCGTAAGCGGCTTCATTCCAGTCTCCTAATGGTAAACACGGAAGCGACGTTATGACGTCACTTCCCCTTTACTCGGCTGCCAATGGCGCCGGATTTAAAAATATATACCGTATTCAGAATCGCCGAAAAACAGCGTTCTGAATACTTTGAAGTGTAAAAGAGGGAACCTGTCACCACCTATTACTGTCGCAAGGGATGTTTACATTCCTTGTGACAGCAATAAAAGTGATCAAAAATGAAAAAAAAAAATAATAATACATTTTTTTTTTAAAGCGCCCGCTGTCTCCGCGAGCTTGCGAAGCAAAGAAAACGCATACGGAAGTTGCTCCCGCATATATATAAATGGTGTTCAAATCACACATGTGAGGTACCGCCACGATCGTCAGAGCGAGAGCAATAATTCTAGCACTAGACCTCCTCTGTAACTCTAACCTGGTAACCGGATTTTTTTTTTAAAGCGTCGCCTATTGAGATTTTTAGGTACCGTAGTTTATAGTTGCACGCACTCGTGGATTGACGACAAAGTGTGACATGTTTGGTATCTATTTACTCGGCGTAACATTATCTTTCACATTATGCAAAAAAATTGGGCTAATTTTACTGTTTTTTTTTTTTTTTTGTTATTCATGAAAGTGTCCCTTTTCCCAAAAAGCTGCGTTTAAAACACCGCTATGCAAATACACTGTGACATAAAATATTGCAACAATCGCCGTTTTATTCTCTAGAGTCTCTGATAAAAAAAATATATATAATGTTTTCCAAGTAATTTTCTAGCAAAAAATATGGATTTTAACGTGTAAACACCAAATGTCAAAAATGGGCTTGCCATAATGTGCTAGTATGCACCTCAAACCAACACATTATGGCAGAATTACCTATCAAAGCATGCACTCCGGCGCTGCAGGATCAGTGCTCAGGCCCTCCCATCTCCTCCCGATCTTTCTTCTAGGTTTGCTGTGTTCATCCGCTTGAATAGCCGTGCCGCGATTCCATCAATCCTGTGCATGTGCACAGAAGTCACTTCATCACGGCACAGAGCAGGTTCTGTACGTTTATTCTGAGCTGTGCATGCGTGGCTTAGTGTACATTACAGCCAGGGTTGCCACCTTTTCTTCAAGCCAAACCTGAATTTTTTTTTAAGGGGTGATGCTGTGGACTCTGGTAAGAAGAAACCTTCTTCATCAGAGTTCTTCTTTACATCAAACCCCCCACTTACATCAGAGTTTCCAGAATTCCCCTTAAAGTGGGGTGCCCCCTAAAAAAAAAAAATTAAAAGTCAGCAGCTACAAATACTGCAGCTGCTGGCTTTTAATAATTGGACACTTACCTGTCCCGGGGTCCAGCGATGTGGGGGAACGAAGCCCCCCTCGTTCCCCGCTCCGCTCTCGGCGCCGTCATGCATACTGTGGGCACCTGGCTGTGGCTTCACAGCCGGGCACCCACTGCGCATGCGCGAGCGGCGCAGGGCGCCGTGATACGCCGTACAGTCACCTGGGACACGTGACAGGTCCCAGATGACTGTGCGGCACGAGGGGAAGTGATGTCACCAGCCCGGGCAATGAAGAAGGCAGACTACGAGGGACCCCCTAGCAACCGGTATTTAGAGGTGAATAAAAATTTTTTTTTTTTTTGCCAATAATTTTTTTTACATTTTTTTTTACGAATTTTAAATAGCTTTTAATTTTTTGGTGGCAACACCACTTTAAATTAGGGTTCCCAAAGCCCCCCTTACATCAGAGTCCACAGGGCACCCCTTACATCTGAGTCCCTCTTACCTTACTGTACTCACTCCCTTGGAGGCAGGAAAGAGAAGGGGGGAGGGGGGTAAATTCAGTCACAGAGATTGGATGGTGAGCTTACTCACTTGAGGATGGAGGCTCAGGTATCAACACCTTTCACCCATGATGTAGCTGCTGGTTCCTGAGCATCAAATTTCCAGCCCACACACCTTTTCTGAGGCACAGAACACAGATAATGGAGTGTGGGTGGGCAGCCAGAGGGGTAGGGGTGGGAGAAGGGGGGAGCGGACCAAGCCCTTTCTCCTCTTCTGTCCATGTATAGGGATGGAGCCTGTGTGCACCCCTATGCACTTGGACTGCGGCTCCCTAAGTACCACAACAACCATTATGAAGATTGTGTCTGGGTTTCAGGCAGTCTGAAACCCAGAGACACAATTAGAAACCCGGACTGTCCGGGTAAATCCTGGACAGGTGGCAACCCTAATTACAGCTGACAGGCAGGGAGAAGCATTAGGGTCTCTTCGGTCATAAAAGTGTCATTAAACTCAAAAAAATGCTGACAAACAGGGTTTTTAAGGGCCCATTTAGATATATGAATGTGCCTAGAGATTTGTTTTCTATAGCTTTAGACAGATATGTCGTCCTGCTTCAGCATACAAATTCCTTTTATGCGTTGTCAAGCGTTATTGACTTGCATCGATATGCGTTTTTGAATTTAGGCTTTGAAGTGGATAGAGTTAACAGCCATTGATCGAGGATTGGTAATAGCGCTTGCCAACACAGCAAAATATAGGAAACGTGCATTTTAATGTGTTGCCATTGTCTTCTATATGTGTCCCAATGCACTAAAATGTAGAAAAAAAAAAAAAACCTCTATAGTGCATTATTGAAATAAATACACGTCTGAGATGGGAATGCACGCTGCTTTTTTTTATGGGGAACGTTTAAAACAAAGATGCTGACTGTACTGGCTGTCTTTACAACTCACTGGAAATGGCTTTTCGGTGACAGTGCTCACTTGCTGAAAAGAATGGACACCGTTCCCCTTTAAGTGAACAAATGCAGCACACAACGTGGCACACAATGAGAGGGTTAATAATTAATGGTTCTGTCTGGCGAAGCGGATGTGAAATCACATTAGAGGGGAGAGGGAGATGGGAGGCTGGAGGGAGTCTGTTGGAAGCGCACTCTGACAGTCATGGAGGACTCTACTCTGCTTAAATGAACATGTTTGTTCGTTTACAGGCCCATCATTTACACAGATCTGTCACCCTAACGGCACCGCACAACAACCCGCATGTGATATGATATTCTGGTGGTCTTCACACCCACCCAGGCGCAAGCAGCAAGGTATTATCAACTCCAAAGATGTGAGTGGGCCTCAGAAAACCTCAGCATTGTAAATAGGTCCTTGCATTCTGCAGACACTATCGCTTGAGTGTCGGGGGTCAGAGGTCACCTGAAGCCTGACAGTTACTTGCCACCGCCTCCCCCCCCCCCCGTTTCCCTCACATGAGCCCACTGTGCCCAGAGCAGCTGCTCCTCCTGCCTCCTTTTTGTCTCGGACTCATCCGTGGCAAGTATACTGTGAATATCTAATGCCGCGTACACACGACCGGATTGTCCGGCTGACTTAGTCCGGCAAACAATCCGCCGGACTCTCTAACAAACGGACTTGGCCACACAAGGACACTCCGAAAGTCCGGCGATTTCTAACGCGGTGACGTACAGCACGTACGACGGGACTAGAAAAAGGAAATTCAATAGCCAGTAGCCAATGGCTTCCTTCTCGTACTTGCTTCTGAGCATGCGTCATTCTTCGTTCGTCAGTGTGCTAGTCCGGCGGACTGATTGTCCACTGAAAGCCAAGTCCGGCGGACAAATTTTGATGCAAAACTACTTTCTAAGTCCGCCGAACTTTACGATGAAAAAGTCCGCTGGTGCCCACACACACGATCAAATTGTCTGGCGTAATGCAGTCCGGCGGACTAAGTGTATATGCGGCGTAAGACTGGGATCCCTGGTGTTCTGATCATCGTTGGTGGCTAACCCTATACCGGTGAAAGGAGCCGTAAAGCATGTATCAAGAAATGAACTGCATCCAGGGGCGGACAGGTGTCCAATCCACAGATAACTGCTGAATCTGCTGATATATACTTATGCCACGTACACACGAGCGAATTGTCTGGCGTACTTAGTCCGACATACAATCCGGCGGATAATCCGGTGGACTTTCTACCGAACGGACTTGGCCACACACGGACACACAGAAAGTCCGATGTTCGCTTGCGCGATGACGTACAGCACGTACGACGGGACTACAAAAAAGGAAGTTCAATAGCCAGTAGCCAATAGCTTCCTTTTTCGTACTTGCTTCTGGGCATGCGTCATTCTTAGTCCGCCGTACTAGCATACTGACGAACGGATTGTCCGCTGAAACCCAAGTCCGACGGGAAGATTGGAGTTCAAAAATACTTTCTAAGTCCGCCGGACTTCACGCTGGAAAAGTCCGCTGAAGCCCACACACGATCGAATTGTCCGCTGAAATGTGTTTCGGCGGATTAAGTACGCCGGACAATCTGATCGTGTGTACGCGGCATTACAGCTGCAAACAGCCCCAGCTCCTTTCAGGCTGTCACTTTTAGTTGTACAGAATTAAAAAGAAAGTGGATGTAAATCCGAAATTTTTTATTTTTATTTTTTTGTCTGGCACATTATAGAGTATGGGATTTCAGATCAGCTGTGCCCAGTCTTGCCACAAAGAGTTAATCCAGCTCTGAGCAATCCTCATATCTTTTTTCAGTGAGACAAACCGTGAAATCGTTCTCTCCCCCCCCTTGCTGTGATTGACAGGCGATTTACATATCTCGTGCACTAGCCTAAGAGACATGCATTATTTTTTAATTCCCACCCCTCACTCCTTTCTTCAGCAGCTCTGCAAGGATTGGCTGTTCCACACCTCAGCATCATTTGACATGCTGAAGTTATGTGGAGACTTTTCTGGGTTTTGACTGGATGTTAGTGATCATAGAAGAAGTTCAGTGTAAGAAATACACAGGAGAAAATGCATGTTGATAAGGGGAGTGTAGAGGTGGGCGGGGAGTATACTGACATCACGAGCCCTGGAAAACAGACCCACCCACAAAATCTGCCGTTTTTTTTAGGGCTAATAGCAGACAGAGGAGAGACATTTGACAGATAAGTATACATGCAAAGAGGCGTGTATATCCTCCTAGATAACCAATATTGCAGTAGCTTAGAAAGGATGAGAGTGGGATTACATGCACTTTAAGCTGACCATACATGGGTCGAATTCTGAACAAATTTTCTTTATAAAATAATTTTTCTTTGAATTTTGCACAATTAGTAGGCTGCAGCAACAGCCGATTTCCGTGCGGCCATGGAATTTGTTTTTACATAAATTTTCCATGCCCGATCGCTCAAATATCTAATCAATGATGGAAAATCGTGCAAGAATTATAAATAAAAAAATAAATAAATGTGCATGAGCTGTGTGACCTAGAAAGAAAAGAAGATTCCCAGCCACGAAAAAATAATTGAAGACTTAGTTGGTGAAATGTAAAATCAATGGTAGCACCAAAATGCACAAAAATTTCAGATTTTTTTAAAGAAAATTATTTCGGGATTCAACCAATGTTTGACCTGCATTGGTGGCTGATGATGATTGAAACCCCTGGGATCCCAGCTACAGGTAGTTGCAGTAGACTTGCTGCAGTAATATATAGGAGGGCTCTCAATGCCCATGTGAATGAGGCTTTACTGTCTAGTCGCAGGATAGGGAGGAGGTTTGTTAAAGAGGAAGTAAAGGCTATTTTTTTTTTAAAATGCAACCTGCAAGGCAAAGGCATAATGAGCTAGTATGCATAGCATACTAGCTCATTATGAATAGCTTACCTGAGAACGAAGCCCCCGAAGCGGCCCTGCATGCCATGTATCCCGGAGTGACTTCCGGGTCTCGCTGCTCCGGCGCTGTGATTTGCCGGAGCCGCGATGATGTCACTTCCGCACATGCGCACGGGAGCCGTCATGAGCGGCATATCGCCATGATCTGCGGCCTACCCAGTGCGCCTGCGTGCCACTGTCTACGGCACCCCTTTTGTCTTTTTGTAAATATCTCCTAAACCGTATAGGATTAGGAGATATTTCTTGGACCTACAGGTAAGCCTTAATCTAGGCTTACCTGTAGGTCAAAGTGGTTTGAAAGTTTTTACAACCACTTTAAGTTAAAACTGATGAATTTATGAACACAGGCTCAGCATTAGGGATGAGCTCCGGCGTGTTTGCATGGTCCACGTGCAAATCCCGCCAGGAAGTCGGCGCAGCGCTGCGCTAATCACAGGCACTGAGACATTGCCCCCGATGTGCGGCTGCAGAGATCGGGCAATGTCTCACTGCCTGTGATTAGCGCAGCGCTGCGCCGACTTCCTGGCGGGCTCTGCACATTGAATGTGCGAACACGCCGGAATGCATCCTTACTCAGCATACAGGCTGTGTACAGCACTGATTAATGCATCTCCTGTTGCAGGTATTCTATTTTGATATCTGGCCCCTGTCAAAAAATACTCAAACATGGCTGATTGACAAAAATCGATTGTGCAGCTGCATTCAAACGGAGCAAGGCCTCTCACAATCGATTTTTAGCCTGGTTCCTCAGGAACTGCCAGAAATGTGCACAGTGTATGGCCAGCTTTAATAAGAGCATTCATTCATGGGCCCAGTTTTGACTGGTTCTCTTTAACCTCCCTGGCGGTAATCCCGAGTCCGGCTCGGGGTTACCGCTCATGGTACTGAAATTGCAGCCTGAGCCAGACCGGGATCGCATCGCTGGATACAGGGAGAGGTTATTTACCTTGTCCCCTGGATCCAGCGATGTGTTCCCTGCTGTGTGGGAGCCATCCTCCGCTCGATTCACACAGTGCCCGAGTGCCGCCGAGCTCCGTTCCCTGCGACGTTACGACGCACGGGAGCGGACATTGGCGCCAAATTCAAAAAAGTAAAAATACACAATACACATACAGTACTGTATAAAAAAAAATACACACCCCCTTTGTCCCTAGTGGTCGGTCCAGTGCCCTGCATGCACTTTTATATTATAAATACTGTTTTTTTCTGCCTGGAATTTGGAGATTTGACATAAAGGGACACTTTTTGGTTGCTATGGACAAAGTGATTTTAGACCAGCTAGAAAACAGCGATAATAAATTAGAATGACTTGCAGAATTGAGCGATAGCGATTTGTGGGGAAATTCGTCATCAAACAGTGAAATTTGCTCATTTGCAGAATTGTCGCTGTCATTAGATTTAGTGTTTTTGGATTTGATTACATTATTGAATAATTTTTATTATTATTTATTATATTATAAACTTTATCATACCCGGGATGTCTGCTAGACTCTGGTTTGAACAGATTCAAGTGAGTTATTCCTAAGAATTGCAGGCCTACAATATAAAACGCCAAATTTCCATGCAAAATAATTGTACCGCTTTCAGCACCTAAAACCAGAAATAATCATCCCGCCGGGGAGGTTAAAGGTGAAATTTGTGGACTAGCTTTGGAAAAAGAAACTAGCCAATTCAGAGTAGTACGCTAGTAAATCAGGCAATCCTGTGTTCTGGGGCTAAGAAGGATTTTTTTTCTGTTTTGTGTATGTTAAATCAAATTCCAGGGTGTGATCTGCACCCACTCCATGTACCATAACTGGGCCTCCTGGGACTGCCTTCCAAGCCAGCAATATCACAATTTCCTGTTATCTGCAGGAAGTGTCTGGAGGGAACGATTAAATATGAATCAGCAGAGAGAGAGAGAGGGGAGGATTTTTTTTTTTTTTTTTTTTATATACATCTATAGCTAGAAAGGATATAGAACTCTCTGTGCCGATGTAATCAGGGCTTGCATAGAGGAATACATTCATGACTAGGCCTATAGGTTTAGGCCCACTAGAGACCGTACTGGGTGACCAGGCTAGAGGAGCAGTCATAGACCAGAACTCCAAATCACCGTCTCTGTATACCAACCAAGGAACACGCAGGGAGGGGAATTTACTAAAACTGGAGCAAACTGAATCTGGGGTAGCTCTGCATGGCAACCAATCAACTTATAGCTTTTGGTTTTTTTAAAGCTTAACTGAACAAGCTAATGCTAGAAACTGATTGCCTACTAGGCACAGTTGCTCCTGATCCTATATGTTCCAGTTTTAGTTCATCCCCCTCATCCTCTTGTGATACCCCAACCCTGCTGTGCTAAATGCCTAAAGTGGTTGTAAACCCTCCCCTACAACTTTGTCCCATGTGAATCAGCATAAAAAAAATCCCTAATGAATACGGCTTGTAGATATCTCCTTACTCGCTTAGTATTGTTGTAATCCTTTTTGTTCTGTAGAATGAAGTCACTGAGCATGCCCAGATCTCCCCTGATTTACAGCACACACTCTATGTCTTATCTATCTGTTATCAGGACTTCCTACAGCACAACACTGAACTCTGCTAATCACTCAGAGCTTCCTCCTACACACCATGTGACCTCACATACAGTGTAAACCAGGGAATGGGACAGCAGTACTGCAGTCTTATCAGCTGAAGCTGGTAGGACTCACACAGGCAACACTAGAAAATCAGCACAAGTAAATACTATGAAATAAAACAAGTCAGCTATGAACAGGGAAGCAGGGTTGCCATAGAAACGTTGGATTGAGAAGGAGGCTTGGTTAACAGTACAGGAAGTGCGCAATGTAAGGGCGGAAATACACTCCACTGTGGACTCAGAAAACAATACTTAAGATGGCGCTGCCTAACCCCTGGAAACAAGTTTTTTTAAAGTTTCTTTCAACAGTATTATGGGATTTGGGCTGATTACAGTGGCTATAGTCTGATAATGACTTATTATAATGGACTAAATGAAAAGAAGCGTCGGAGTGTGAGAGTTTACTTCCTCTTTAACATAAGGAGGGTGACTAGAGATGTTCATCCTCCAGTAAACCCAACAAAGTATCCCTGTCCTACCCAGCAACCACTCCCACTTCAAGCCTACTTTTACCTTTCAGGTGCTAAGTGGCAACTCAACACCAGCTGAATAAGGAAGTG
Source organism: Lithobates pipiens (assembly GCF_037356315.1). Classification (NCBI taxonomy): domain Eukaryota; kingdom Metazoa; phylum Chordata; class Amphibia; order Anura; family Ranidae; genus Lithobates; species Lithobates pipiens. The sequence continues at coordinate 451,343 of NW_027507696.1, read as the reverse complement.
ACTTTGTGCCTTTGGTGGGAACACACACGTGAAAGGTTTTAGTTTGTAATTATTTATTTTTTGCCTAATGTTTGAATTTTTTTGTTTTTTTTGCAGACCAACGATGCTGTGGGAGCAATGTGGAATTGGCTGTACTTCATCCCTCTCATTATTGTTGGCTCCTTCTTCATGCTGAACCTGGTCCTGGGTGTCCTGTCCGGGTGAGTGGTATTAAGTGACACATTGGAGGTAGATTTACTAAAGGCAAATAGACTGTACACTTTGCAGACGCCGTTGCTCCATCGCTTACTAAAGGAGGTGAAGCTTCACTTTACAAAGAATACCCAATCACATCCAAGAAGAATAAAAAAAAAAAAAAAAAAACACAATTTTTGCTTGAATATGATTGGATGGTGAAAGTCAGCAGAGCTCACCTCATTTACTAAGACTCGCAGACTGCACAGTCTCTTTGCTTTTAGTAAATCCAACCCATAGCTCCCTTTCTTTCTCTGTGCACAATTGATTGCTATGTTCCACGCACAATAAAATGCTGGCTATTTCTATACCCACTGGCTGTTATATTGGCCAATTTCTGAGAATTTCCACCACTTTCAACCAGAAATGTCCATCACAAAAAATATCGAACCAAGAAATCAGACTTCATCTGTGACATAAAAAAAGAAAGCCCGACTTAAGTCAAAAGGTTTTGTTTAATCTTGGACAAAAGAAGGGTTTAAAGCCTCTGTGTTTCCATTAGGGAGATTTTACCCTCACTGTCTGCCATTACCAAAACTTATGAGAAATATCTTTAATGGGAGGCTAAAACATAACTTTTTATTTATTTAAAAAAAAAAATAGACTTTAAAGTGGTACTAAAAGGCTATTTGCCTTCTCTGCAGGGCCGTCTTTAATATTGATTGGACCCTGGGCAAAAAATTTCTTAGGGCCCCCCATGCAATTTTGCTCTCCACCTTCTCTGAGACATACAATAAATAGCAGCTAGACTTAAAATCAGTTTACTGTATCAGATCAGGCAGCGATTGCGATTGGTTGCCAGAGGTTACAGCATATCATTACTACTTACTGACTGGTTGCTAGAGGTTACAGCACACATTACGGATCACTGATTAGTTGCTAGAGGTTACAGCACATTTCTGATTGTTGATTGGCTGCTAGAGATTGCTGTACAGTAATCTCCACACTGCAGGGGGGCATGATATACCTATGAATTACATATCAATGCAGTTGGCCTCAGCTATTTACATGTAAATAATGGAATTCATATGTAAATAGCAGTGACATGCATATCTAAACACAGGTCTATAGGCAAGTCATCTGTACACAGCAATAGGGCAGAGCTGGGCAGTATTAGTAGCAGCACAGGACTAAAACTTCAAGGGACAAGGGAATGTAAACTGGGATAGTTGGCAAGTATGAGGCAGCTGCTTTGGGCCCCATAACAATGACAAGGCAGGGCAAAAGGAGCAGCTGCCCTGGGCCCTAAAGACGGCCCTGCTTCTCTGTGCAACGATATTGCACAGACAGGTCCCCTTTTCCTTCTGCCAGTTCGGTAGTCTCCACCTTCCTTCGGGTGCCTCCTTTTGCAAGCCGGGTGCTAAGATGGCACCCACATATGCGCAATCCCACCGGGTCCCCAGCTGGGCTGTGTGCTTCCATAGACCTACACAGCAACAGTAAGTTACGCTCCCCGCTCCCTCCACACAAGAGTTGACTGACAGCAGTAGAATTTCTGGTGTCCTCAGAGAAGTGAAGGTAGCAGTGCTATAGCCAGAGACAGCAATGGAGCAGTGATATAGAACCAGGTAAGTGTTCAGGGATGGGGGAAGGTAGGCAGGTATTGGGGCATTTTTTTTTTACCTTAATGCAGACAATGCATAAATGTAGAAAACAAATAGCCCTAACTCTACCTGAAGTGGTACTAAAGCCTAACAATAAAAATATTGCTAGAGGTTCTGTCAGGTGGCCGGATTGTGGCCAGCGGGAGTGGAAGTTTTTCTGGCGTCAGAGTAAACATTACCACATTTGGCATTATAGGGAGGAATAGTATCCCCTCATTGGTATCATTGGGAGGAATAGTGCCCCATTGTTGGTGTCAGTGGGAGAAATGGTGCCCCATTGTTGATGTTACCTGGAAGAATAGTGTCTTAAATCAATGGGGGGGAATAGTGCCCCAAGGGCAGGGCTGTCTTTAATATTGATTGGGCCCTGGGCAAAACTTTTCTTGCCCCCCCCCCATGTAGTTTCGCTCACCATCTGCTCTGAGACATACAATAAATAGCAGTTAGTCTCAAAATCAGTTTACTGAATCAGACCAGGCAGCTATTGCGATTGGTTGCCAGAGGTTACAGTGTATCAATACCGCTCGCGGACTGGTTGCTAGAGGTTACAGCACACTTTAAGGCTCACAGATTAGTTGCTAGAGGTTACAGCACATGATTTCTGCTTGTTGATTGGTTTCTAGAGATTACTGTGGATATGACCTCAGGGGGCCATGATATACATATCAATGCTGCCGGCAGCCGCTATTTACATATGAATTCCGGTAATTTACATGTAAACACAGGGTCTGCAGGTGAGTCATCTTTACACAACAATATGGCAGAGCTGGGCAGCATTAGTAGCAGCACTTCACACTGAGATATCGGGACACAGCACAGGATTAAAACCTCAAGGGACGAGGGAATTTAAACTGGGATAGTTGGCAAGTATGAGGCAGCTGCTTTGGGCCCCACAACAATGACAGGGCCCAGGGCAGCTGCCCCTTTTGCCCTGCCTTAAAAACGGCCCTGCCCAAGGGCCAGATAAAAGCAATCAAAGGGCCGCATCTGGCCATAGTTTGGAGACCACTGGTCTATGAGAGGGGTGTCAAACTCAATCTAATTGTGGGCCCTATCAGCATTATGGTTGTCCTCAAAGGGTATCTGCAGATATCTGCCATGGTGTTCTATCTGAACAGCCTCCAAACCCTCCTTTTCAATTGGCATAGAATTTAATTATTCTCATAATAATTATAAGCAGTTGTCTAGAGCACCCCCCCCCCCTTTTACATCAGATGTCAGGAGTCCCCCACCATCCCTTACATCACAGTGCCCCTCCTGCACCATGTGCTACTGCCGGGAAGAAGCTAAGGGCAGGGCTGGGAAGAAGAAAGTGCGGGGTCTAGAGGAGGGATGGAGTCAGCTGCCGGAGTCTGCTGAATGCTGAGACCAGGGGAGGTGGAGACTAGTGGGTGCTACGGGTGCACAGAAAGGGGCAGGACCTGCAGGAGGAGTTCTGTCTTCCTCTCTCCTGCCAACTGCTGGGACAAGATGGGGGGTGGTGACGAGGGGGTTGGTGGAGCTGCAGGAGAATGCGAGAGCCACATGAAATGCCCCAGCGGTCCAGATATGTTTAACTCATGTGGTCTGTGATCAGTGCTGGGACAAGGTCTTCTAGAGCCCAGGGCGAACATGTCAAACTGTGCCCCCCCCCCCCCCAATATGTATGAGTATTATGTGGCAACAAAGATTCTCCTCAACAAAAAAACTGAGCACTCATCCTTTTCACTCCCCCAAGCATAATTTCCCCTCCTCCCAGTACAAATGATTCCCCCATTCTGAAATCCCCCCTCCCATCACAAATCTTTGCCCCCCCCCCCCCCCCAAAAAAAATCATCTCTCTCTCCTAGCAAAAATTCCCTACCCCTAAAAATTCTCCCAGTATACATCATCTCTCTCCCCCCCCACTGGAAATATCCCCCCCCCCAAGCACAAATCCTCTTCTCTCATTCCCCTTCCCCACACAAAGCCCCCTAAATTAACCTCTTAGCATACCCCCACAAATTTCCCCTCCTAGAACAATACTTACCCTCTGCCACCCTCCAAGTTCCCCCTTCCAATAAAAATTCTCTCCCCCCCCCATCTGCTTGCGGTGGCCCTTTCACCTCACATGGTACCACAGTGCCCAGGGCAGCCGTCCCCTTCTGCCCACCCCTTGTCCCGGCCCTGTCTGTGATGATGAGGAATCAAAAAGCCCCAACATTTTCAGTACCAAGCGGAGTACAGCCTTCTCAAAACCGATTCAGGATGAAATTTGAGACATGCAGATACATTCTAACATTTTAGGATAGAGACCAAAGCCATAGAGGCAATTCCTTATTTGCCCCTGGGGTTAGCTTTTTGTCAACAGCTGATTTACACCACTGATATGACCTCATATTAGACATTTACTCTAAACTGCATACGTAATTGTTTTTAGGCTTGTTAGTTTCCATGCACTACACTGATGGTGGCCATGTTGGCTCGCCTTTTCATTTTTTGTGAAAAGGTGGATTCTGTGCAGACTTCTGGAAAGGGTAGTGAACACATTACAGAAGCAGATAGATAAGAATTTGGGGAAGTCCTGTTTGCATAGAGAGTACTGCTGCCATGGATGCTAGGACAATTGTTTTGTCACTTAGGCCTGAGTCACACTGATGCGGTTCAGAACTCACAGCGAATTCTGTGCAGTTTCCGCACCGCATAAAAATTGCACCCCGGTTCATGCAAACTGCTGTGGGTGTGTACCCCGAAATCAGTTTTCAAAATGCAGTGGGATTTGCAGAATCAGATTACATGGGTGTGAACACGCATGCGATCCGATTCTGGTGTGGCAAAAAGAAGGGGTCCTTTTGATGCGGATTGCGGTCATACAGAAGGCATGACTCAAATCGCACTGCTGCAGAATCGCATGTGATTTGAACAGGAATGTGGTGTGATTCCTGTCCAAATCGCATGCGGTTCCCCACACTGCATACAGTGTTTAAATGGAAAGGTCAGTTATTAACATCCAACTACGAAATAACTTGTGGAACAATTGCATGCTAGAAAACTTTTAATTCAGCTTCTAAAAATATGTATTTGCCAAGCTTGACTGAATGTTGGTTCCAAAAATATTTAGTAAAAAAAAAAAAAAAAAAAAATAGTTTTTGTAGGGCTCAATGTTTCCTAAAGCCCTTGTACACACGGTCGGAGATTTCCACAACCAAATCCGTCGGAATTTGTCCGTCGAGTCTTGTCCGAAACTGTTGCATACACACGGTTGGACAAAGTTGGCGAAAAATCCGATCTTTCAGAACGTGATGACGTAATTTCGTTACGATGGGACTACATTCAGGCTAGTAGCCAATAGCTTTGATGTAGGAATTTGATCTGAGCATGCGTGTCACTTGGTCCGATCAAAATTCTCTACACATGATCGGAGTATGTCCGATCGAACCAGTTGGTCGGGAAATATTTCCAACATGTTGGAAAATTGGGTCCAACGGATATTCCGACGGAATCAGTCCGATGCAGACCACACACAGTCGGATTATCCGACAACACGGTCCGATAGGACACATTCCGATGGATTCTCTGACCGTGTGTACAAGGGCTTATAGATTCAGGAGAAAACTAGTTACTGATTAGAAGTGAAGAGGCGCTCCATTTGGTGTTCAGTGGAAGGACCAACAGGCTTCATATCTGGCTGTAAGATTCTCCTGTTTGTGGCAGATTTCGGTGAACCTGTAGCGGATTATCTGGGGTCATTTATTGCAATAATTCCGCTATGTGATCACACATGACCCGAAAGGGATGTGGCAGATTCAAGAATCTATTGTAGGGTTCTTCCGATTATTTCTATCACATTTCTGGAACCGATTGTTCCCTTATCTCCAAAGAAAAGGAAGAGCGACATCCATTGCACGTTCTTCGCACGCGTTCATTGGAGGAAAAGTTTAGTGCCGGGTCCTGACGCTGCAAAGGGACCAGCAAATCTCTTGCCAGTTCTTCTTCAGACACCCGACAGTCTAAAGCTGCCATTTAGATGATGTTACTCTGTTTTCTACCTCTCCTCTGGGAACTCAAACACCCTCTCTAAGGAGGACGAGAGAGAATTGCCTTTGTTTGTCGCCATTGTTGTCATCCCCCCCCCCCCCCCGCCAGTAAGTCTTGTTTGCCGGCGACTCTCGGAGTGACCTATCACTGAGCCCCACGGGGGGTAGACATCATAGCACAGGATCACACCGCTAGGCTGAGCCGCGACTCTAAATTATTCATCATAGAGAGCAGAGGATGACACGCGTCCAACGGTCTCTGTTCTGCTTTCATCTTTGTCTCCCTGCACAGCTTCTCCCGTTATTTCCTTCTCTATTTTAGTCCTCTTTCATTTCCTCTAAGGCGCTGCAATTATTATTTTTTTATCATTCCATTAAAATCAATCTGTCGTCTTACTGACCTCGCCGGCTCACATTTAAAAGTCTGGGCCATGGGTGTAACGAGATGCGACCTGGCCCCACAGAGATCCTTTTTAGGGCTCTTGGATCTCCAATTTTCATCTTAAAAGGAATCTTTTTTTTTTTTTTTTAAGTTTATCACTTTGATATATACCACAGTGCCCTTGTCACTTGATCCCATTCCCATATAAAACATTTCAGGTTTTTCTAACCTTTACCTAAAAGGAGCTTTTTTAATGAGTATTTCATATTTTGAAGGCTTGTCACTGAGTACTTTTTATGATTTCCTTTTATTTTTTGTGGATTGTTCCTCTATTGGCCAACTGTAGATTAGGCAATCAGTTGACATCCTTGCTAAACCATCTATTCTAGACAGTTTGTTGTTCCTTATCAGCCCATGCACACTGCTAGATTTGCACTGTGGAGAAGAACAGTAAAGTACAGTCACTATGCAGCACTAATAATGTTACCCATAGACTTGAGATAACAGTTACAGTCCGCCCGTGTGTACGCGGCATTAGGTGTATGGCGTACTTAGTCCGTCGAAACACATTTCAGCGGACAGTCCGCTCGTGTGTGGGCTTCAGCGGACTTTTTCAGCGTGCAGTCTGGCGGACTAAGTATTTCGGATTTTTCGAAATTCTGTCCGTCGTACTTTGGTTTCAGCGGACAATCCGCTCGTCAGTAGGCTAGTTCGACGGACTAAGAATGGCGCATGCCCAGAAAGGATTTACACAGTGGAAGGGTGCTTTGCTGTGTATTGAAATTCCTATTTCTAGTCCCGTCGTACGTGCTGTACACGTCATCGCGCAAGCTTTCGACGGACTGTTTGTGCATCCGTGTGTGGTCAAGTCCGTTCAGTCGAAAGTATGACGGACTGTCCGTCGGATTGTATGACGGACTAAGTACGCCATACAATCCGCTCGTGTGTACGCGGCATTAGATAGTCTGGGTATGTCCAACATGGGGCTATCCGCTTGTGTATTTAATCACAGATTATATATATATTAATATAAATATTATATATAGAAACAAAGCTTTAATATAATCTTTCAATATGTATTTCAAAGGGCATCTCCACCCAAAAGTGATATTTTAGGTATAGGTGACCATGCGTGGGAATGAGCTGGTTTCTTATATGCCTTTAATACTACATCAACTAGATATTCCCAACCAGTATTGGGGGGGGCGGGGGGGGGGACACTTCATAGGAAGAGGAAGCCCCAGGAAAGCATTGATATCATTTCTCTGTAACAAAAATGTTTTACCTACAGGATTCTACATTCCTTCACTTGTGAACTATATTTGCAGCATGCTTTAGCGCCTGACAGTTGAGGTCGTGACCCAGCACATAGGGCTTGGGAGCGGCAGACAACTTCTTTACGCCTCTACTGTTCCTGTCCACTTGGGGAATTTTGGGTGTCCCCACCTACTTTTGTCTGCTCCCGATCCTCCTGCTCTCCTTACCTTGAAGAAGCATCACCATCACCATCACCATTGATGTTGGACACAGAGGGTAGATATGTTATTATTCATGCTATTGTTTATTGTACGGAACTGGTGATTTGGGGTCTATACTTACCACCTCAAGCCCCAATTCAGTTGATTTACCATATAGTGGCACGCCTGACAGCCTAATCTACTGATCATATCTTGATTTTGGGTGACTTTTAAACAGGGTTCCTGACCCTGACATTGACAAAATGGCCTCGGATGATACATCCCATCTTATGGCTTGAGCTGAGGCATCCCATCTACCGATGTTTGGAGATGGGGAACCCCACTAAACTGATGTATACCTGCCACTTGGCCACCCCTTTTCCCGCGTTGACCTGGTGTTTTCAGGGGGCTCTGTTCTGCCTAAGGTCCGGGAAATCACTATTTTTGCTACGGGGCATATGTGCCTCTGGAAGACGTCATCTGTGACGAAACGGCGTAGGGAGGAGCGATGTGCTGACATCACTGCATACCGCGCTGGACCCGGAAGACACGTGCAGCGCCGAAGAGGCGGCCGGCTTGTTGATTTTAATTGCAGCGCTTATATGAAAGAACGTTTGCAAGTGCAATTCTTTTATTTAATAAATATTTTGTGTAAGAATTACACTATGGAGGCATTTTTGTTTTCTACATGGGGGATGAATACTGCCTAGAATACCTTGGTACCATCTGGGACGCAGTTGTGGGGACTACCCTCCTGACTCTTTAAGCAAACCCCTGTCTGTGAAAGAAATTACAAGCTCCCGTAGATCTCCCTAAAAAAAGAGATCTCAGAATCTGGTAAGCGACGGTGTGAACAGTGGTGGAGGATCTTTTCCTTGGAATTTGTCACTGCTTTCTGGGTGTTTCTTTTGTGTGATGCCACGATTAACAGATTACTAAAGATCCAAGCATATTTGGTGGACTTTATTTTTTTGGACCGGGTTTCCGGGACTTTATTATTTCTTTATTGTTCAATCAATCGCTTGTTTTACTTTTGGATTATGTCATTTCACTGATAGTGAGACATTAAAGTGATGAATTTAAACAAAGTTTATTTGTTTTCAATGGCAATTTATGTAAAGTTTTTTTTCAGAGCAGCTAATAGGTTTGGAATTGTTATATTGGACCATGCCCCTGTACTTATGGAGATTGTCTAGATTTTGGTTGGCTGACCCGAGGGTTGAGATGCCATACAGACAGAATATGTCCAAATACCGGTCCCTTAATGCACACATAATCGTTCCTTCAACTACCTTTCAAGGCCTTCACGAGAGGATATTTGCAGAACAATATAAGAGGGGTCAGGAAAGATATAAGAGCTGAATTTGGGCAAGCGGAGCATAGAGTGTTGACTTTAGAACTTGCCTATACATAAACTCCGGACCCCTCTGCTTACTCATCTCTACAGCTAGTCCTTAAAGAGGTCATGCTTCTTTGTACCACTACAACTAAAACCTTCATCAATCCCAAGCAACTGTTTTCTCATCTCACCTGTCACGAAAGGTTCCCCCCTTGGCAACTAACAAGGGTACTAGAGGCTTTATCTGGACACCCCTTTGGACCCTTATGCCGCGTACACATGACCGGACTTTGACGGACTAGGTCCGACGGAACAAATCCGCCAGACAATTCGATAGTGTGTGGGCTTCATCGGACCTTTTAAATCTAAAGTCCATCTGATTTTTAGACAGCAAACATGTTTTCAAATCTTTCCGACGGACTCGAATCCGGTCGAAAAAATCCGTTCGTCTGTATGCTAGTCCGATGGACGAAAACCGACGCTAGGGCAGCTATTGGCTACTGGCTATGAACTTCTTTATTCTAGTCCGGCCGTACGTCGGAATCCGTCGGACTTTGGTGTGCTTGTGTGTGGCCAAGTCCGTTCGTTTGGAAAGTCTGTCGGAACTCTGCTGAAAGTCCGTTGGGAAGACTGACGGACCTAGTCCGTCAAAGTCCGGTCCTGTGTACGTGGCATTAGAAAAAATGTCATTTACATTTTTGACCTTAAAATTAACTTTCCTCCTAGTGATTACTACAGCTAGAAGAGTAGGAGATTTGCAGGGTCTATCTATTAAAGCAGTGGTCATCAACCCTGTCCTCAGGGCCCACTAACAGGCCAGGTTTTCAAGATAACTGAAATACTTCTCAGGTGATCTCATTTGCTGCTCAGTGACTGCAGTATTCTAGTCTGCATCTCCCCAAGGTAATACAGAAAACCTGGCCTGTTAGTGGGCCCTGAGGACAGGGTTGATGACCACTGTATTAAAGAACCCTTTTTGTTGGTCCTACCAGATAGGATCTCCCTCAGACCAGATCCTTTGTATCTGCCCAAGGTGTAATCAGCTTTTCCATAGTACACTATGGACACTATAACACTACCATCCTTTTGCGAAAAACCCTAATAATGGGGGGGGGGGATTCCATTGCTTAGATGTAAGGCGATGCCTTCTCACCTATCTACGAAGGGTTAAAAAATTTAGGAGATCCAATCACCTCCTAATCCTATTCTCTGGACCAAGAAAGGGACTTCAGGCTCTAAAACCCTCAGCCCGGGTTCTCACTATAACCCGCTGCAGAACGCACAGGAGCGCTGTGCGTCCCTGTTCCCCGTTTCAGGGACGACTCAGGGCCGATTCTATGACTGGCTCCGTCTCAGGGCCGAATTCAAAGACGCACGCGTTTTTTTCTGCATTGCGCTCCGCAGCCGCCCCGGAGATATGTGAACTGGCTCCATACAGCTAATCACACCGACTCACGTGATCACGGTATGAACAATTATATGTGAGTGGGTACGAATAGCTGTAGGAGCCAGTAGCCTCCCATTGCTTTCTATAGGGCTGCCTCTGGCAGCTAATCGCGGGAAACTCTGCTAGGGTTCTCTAATCCAGTGATTCTCAACCAGGGTTCCTACAGAGGTTGTAGGGGTTCCTTCATCATTAGGCAATTTATACCTCTCAGATAAGTTCCCACTGACACCAGTGATATTTTTAACTATCTGTAAGGAGGTAATTCTTACCAATGACCACAAGTGTAAGGACCATTCTTTCTTAGCCCTTGTAAACACGGTTGTACATTCCGACAACCAAATCCGTCGGATTTTGTCCGAAACTGTTGCATACACACAGTCGGACAAAGTTGTCAGAAAATCCGATCGTACTTAACGTGATGACGTTATTTCGTTAGGACGGGACTACGTTCAGGCTAGTAGCCAATAGCTTTGGTCTAGGATTTTGATCTGAGCATGTGTGGTACTTTGTCCGATCGGAATTCTCTACACATGATCAGACAAAGTCATGTTGTCGGAAAATTTTATAACCCAGCTGGATTACTTGGTCGGTCGGATATTCTGACGGAAACAGTCCGATGGAGCCCACACACAGTCGGATTATCCGACAACACGGTCCGATCGGACACTGTCCATCGGAATGTCCGACCGTGTGTACAAGGGCTTAGAAAGCAATGGGAGGCTACTGGCTCCTACAGCTAATCACACCCACTCACGTGATTACGGTATGAACAATTATATGTGAGTGGGTACGAATAGCTGTGGGAACCAACAGCCTCCCTTTGTTTTTCAATGGGGATGCCTCTTGCAGCCAATTTCAGGAACCCTCCGCTGGTTATCTCGCATCTAATTGCCAAGCGGTGCATTTGCAAGTGTGAATGCACACTTTATCCGGGGGGGCGGGGGAAGAGGTGTTAGATGCACTAGCAGATTTAAATACATTCACAAACTGAAGCCAAACTCCAGCTAACACTTAATAAGCAGTTACAGCAGCATTTATTTTAGTTTTGGGATAAATGATTTACGTAAATGAATTAAAGCTGATTATTGTAAGTACCTCTGTCAGGTAAATGGTTTGTCTCAACCCGCTAAACCGCTACATCTTCTGGACAGCTGACGATTCATACATGGTTAAGGACGCGGCAGCCGGCTTCCCGGCCCAATCCCTATCAGCCAGCTAATGGTAAAAGGCGCTGTTGGCCACTTGCTACAAAAATCCACATCTGAATCACAGCTAAATTGTAGCTGAGCAGCTGCTTTGGAAATTCGCAGTGAAAATTTGCACCGGACATGTGTGAACCTAGCCTTAAGGAACATCAAATAATTAATTAACTCCTATAATACCTGCACAAAAATCTCAGCAAAATCATTGAAAGTTGAATTGGGCTTTAAGACTTTAGTTTTTTTTTTTTTTTTTGTGCAAAAATTATGAAAATACCACATAAAAAGTGTTAAACTAGCAACATACTACACCAAAAAATAAAAATACATCTCATTAATAGCGTCCCCGTGAAACAGATGAAACTTTCCCACAGCCACTTGAAATATCAGTTTTGCATTGATTGACTGATCACAAGTACAAGCTAGTATTGTTTCTGATTATTTATTTTTTTTTTTCAGAGATTTCAGTTTTTGTTAAAATACAGTATTTTTCTTTTAAATGATATTAGAAATCGCCTTTCTATAGTCACTCTCAGAAAATGTGTGCTTGCTTTGTAGGGAGTTTGCAAAGGAACGTGAGAGGGTGGAGAACCGGCGGGCATTCCTCAAACTCAGGCGCCAGCAGCAAATAGAACGTGAGCTCAATGGCTACCTTGAGTGGATCTTCAAGGCAGGTAAGCTAATTGTATCTCAGCCTTGTATACTCAAATACAACAGATTCTATTCCTAACTCGAGAGTTCAGGGGGTAATAATATATATATATGTATGTGTATGTATATGTGTATATATATGTGTGTAAATATATATATATATATATATATATATATATATATATATATATATATATATATATATATATATATATATTGTGGTGCCAGGAAGGAGCTGGCCTGGCTGCAAAGCAAAATAGCTCCTAGATGGTGACCTAGTGGTTTCCACTGTGGCCTGGTAGCACCGGGGTCCTGCGTTCTGTTTCCAGCGTTCCTGTGTAGGTTTTCTCCCACAGTATAAAAACCATACTGTAGGGTCAAAAGGCTTCTGAGAACATTAACCCTTAGCCCTTGTACACCCGGTTGGAGATTCCGACGGAATGTGTCTGATCGGACCGTTTTGTCGGATATTCCGACTGTGTGTGGTCTCCATCGGACTGTTTCCGTCGGAGTATCCGACGGACCAAGTTTTCCAACTTGTTGGTAAAATTTTCCGACAACATGATCCAATCGGACTTTGTCCGATCGTGTGTAGAGAATTCCGATTGGACAAAATGCCACGCATGCTCCGATCAAATTCCTACATCAAAGCTATTGGCTACTAGCCTGAACGTAGTCCCATCGTAACGTAATAACGTCATCACGTTCTGAACGATCGGATTTTCCGACAACTTTGTCCGGCCCGTGTGTATGCAACAGTTTCGGACAAAATCCGACGGACAAAATCTGACGGATTTGGTTGTCAGAATCTCCGACCCGTGTGTACAAGGGCTAAGAGGGAATGTTAGATTGCAAGTTCCTTTGGTGCAGACGGTAATGTGAAGGGTTCAGTGTTCTTAGTACAGCACTGCAGAATATGTCAGTGTGTGATTGATTAGGAGGGCATTATACAGTAGCTCTATTAATGTATATGTGTAATAAAAATAGAGTGTTAGCTCCTTTGGAGCAGAGACTGATTTGAGTGGTTGGGTGTTTTCTCTTCGGCACTGTGGAGAATTCCAAAACGATATACATTTATAATAACACTATAAGCCCTTGTACACACAGTCGGATATTCAGACGGAAAATGTCCGATCGGACCGTGTTGTCGGATAATCCGACCGTGTGTGGGCTCCATCGGACTGTTTTAGTCAGAATATCCAACGGACAAAGTTTGAGAGCTGGGCTATAAAACTTTCCGACAACATGATCCGATCCGATGTCTAAACTGCTGGCAACAAAAGTGAGTACACCCCTAATTAAAAATGTCCAAATTGGGCCCAAGGTGTCAGTATTTTGTGTGGCCGCCATTATTTTCCAGCAATGCCTTAACCCTCTTGGGCATGGAGTTCACCAGAGCTTCACAGGTTGCCACTGGAGTCCTCTTCTCCTCCTCCATGATGACATCACAGAGTTGGTGGATGTTGGAGACCTTGCAATCCCTCCACCTTCCATTTGAGAATGGCCCACAGATGTTCAAACAGGGTTTAGGGGTAAAGAGAATGGAATAGCCAAGCATGTCTCCAGACCTAGTTTCTTTAGCAACGTAGTGGTCAATCGGACAATCGGAATTCCGGCCAGAAAAAGACCGATGGGAGCTTTTCATCGGAAAATGCGACCGTGTGTACGCTCCATCGGAATTTAGCTGTCCGAATTTCCGCCAGCCAAAAATTGATAGCATGTTCTCAATTTTCCCGATGGAAAAACTTTCTATCGGTAATTCCGATCGTGTGTATGCAATTCCGACGCGCCAAAAAAATCACGCATGCTCAGATTCAACTACGAGAGAGAAGCTATTGGCTACTGGCTATTGAACTTCCTTTTTCTAGTCCCGTCATACGTGTTGTACGTCACCGCGTTATAAATGATCGGAATTTGATGTGACCGTGTGTAGGCAAGACAGCTTGAGCGGAATTCCGTCGGGAAAACCATCAGAGCTTTTTCCGACGAGAATTCCAATCGTGTGTACGCGGCATTAGAGGTGTGTTTATGGTTGTTATGTTGGAATACTGCCCTGCGGTCCAGTCTCTGAAGGGAGGGGATCATACTCTGCTTCACTATGTCACAGTACATGTTGGCATTCATGGTTCCCTCAATGATCTGTAGACCCGCAGCACTCATGCAGCCCCAGACCATGACACTCCCACCACTATGCTTGACTGTAGATGAGACATACTTGTCTTTGGTGGCAACCAGGTGAGGAGGACACACATGCTTGACACCATCTGAACCAAATATGTTTATCTTGGTCTTGGTTCCAGTAATTACTTGGTTCCAGTAATCCATGTCCTTAGTCTGCTTGTCTTCAGCAAACTGTTTGCAGGCTTTCTTGTGCATCATCTTTAGAAGAGGCTTCTTTCTATGACGACACCCATGCAGACCAATTTGATGCAGTGTGCGGCGTATGGTCTAAGCACTGACAGGATGACGCCTCCCCACCCCTTTAACCTCTGCAGCAATGCTGGCAGCACTCATACGTCTATTTCCCAAAGACAACCTCTGGATATGATGCTGAGCACGTGACCTCAACTTCTTTGGTGGACCATGGCGAGGCCTGTTCTGAGTGGAACCTGTTCTGTTAAACCGCTGTATGGTGGTCTTGGCCACCGTGCTGCAGCTCAGTTTCAGGGATCTTTATGTAGAGCAACAATTCTTTTTTTTCAGATCCTCAGAGAGTCCTTTGCCATGAGGAGTTATACTGGTCACTGGAAGTACGAGAGAGTGAGAGCGATAACACCAAATTTAACACACCTGCTCCCCATTCACACCTGAGAACTTCTAACACTAACGAGTCACATGACATCGGGAAGGGAAAATGGCTAATTGGGCCTAATTTTGACATTTTCACTTAGGGGTGTACTGACTTTTGTTGCCAGCGGTTTAGACATTAATGGCTGTGTGTTGAATTATTTTGGAGGGGACAGGAAATTTACACTGTTATACAAGCTGTACACTCACTACTCTACATTGTAGCAAAGTGTAATTTCTTCAGTGTTGTCACATGAAAAGATATAATAAAATATTTACAAAAATGTGAGGGGTGTACTCACTTTTGTGAGATACTGTATATAAATGTATAAAAATAATGATAAAAGTGTGTAACTTTGCTGGGGACATTAGATTGTAAGCTCTTCTGTTGCAGTCCTACATTGTACAGCACTGCAGAATATGTCAGAGCTATATAAATGCTTTATTTAGCCATTTTATCAGCCCTTGCACACAGCTCTGAAGCTACCGCTGCTCAGCGTAGTCACCTGGCTGCCTTTTACTGTATTTGACCTCAGAATCCTGTGTGGTTTCAGTGGCCGCTATTGGAATCCATTGGGCTGCAGAGGGTGGGCTGTGATACCCTAAAAAAAGTCAGACAGTGGTGCCAAGTTCTAGAATCCCTGAAGCTGTTGGGCAGTACGTGGAAAATAAATACTCGGTGGGGAATTCAGAACAGAGCGATTCTTCCCGTCAGTACTGGAGTGTAGAGGTTTCCCACATTTATCTGGAAATTGAAAAATTCCTTTGCCTAGACCCAGTATATACACAAATAATACTTTTAGGCCCCTTTTGCGACTTGTCCTGCAACTTGGGACTGCAAAGTCACATGACAAGTTGTACCCTATGATTTCCAATGAGTGCCATATCTGTGCGACTTCAAAGTTGTACCTGCACTACTTTGGTCCGACTTTGATGCGACTTGAGGTCCGTAGACCTCAAGATTACACAGGCTTTGCTTCGAGTCGCGTGACTTTCAGGTCGCACAAATGTGAAAGGGGCCTTAAGGTTTGATTCACACTTATGGCATTTTTAGTGCTTTTTTTTTGCAGATTTGCACTACAGTCCATTTAAAGTGGTTGTAAACCCTTACAACACACTTTGGCCTACAGGTAAGCCTAGATTAAGGCTTACCTGTAGGTCCAAGAAATATCTCCTAAACCTACACGGTTTAGGAGATATTTGCCAAAAGACAGGCACTGCAGTCTACGCCGCATGCGCCGTAGACAGCGGCGCACATGCGCACTGAGCGCGGCATCCGTGCGCATGCGTGGGAGTGACATCATCGCGGCTTCACCGAATGACAGCGGCGGAGCTGCGAGACCCCACCAAGAAGGTGGATGCGCCGGACTACAGGGGGACAGCGGTGACTTCGCTGGCTCCTGTGTCAGGTAAGTGACACATAATGGACTACTATGCAATGTGATGCGATGCATAGTAGTCCATTATGCTTTGCCTTTGCAGGGAATGAAAGAGGAAGTAACACCCATCAGGGTTTACTTCCTCTTTAACATGGTTTCCTATGGAACACGGTCTGTAGAGCAAATCTGCAAAATGCAAAAAGCACTAAAAATGCCCTAGGTGTGAATCCAGCCTTACATCACTTCTCACCCTTATTCTCTCTGCTTTATTTTTCTTCGCAGAGGAAGTCATGCTTGCAGAAGAAGATAAGAATGCTGAGGAGAAATCCCCCTTAGATGGTAAGATGGGATTGCTATTACATCACAATATCTATTTAAAATAAAAGCATCTGTAAATGTCAAGTTTAAAAAAAAATATATATATATATATATATATATATAATTTTTTTTTTTTTAATCCAGAGGATAATAGCGCAACACTGGCCAAAACTATTTTTTAGTTACATATAGATATGGAGAAGGATTTGAATCAATGGAATTTTATTGCTGTCTGTGTCCTCCTTGGAGAGATTTTTTTTCTCACTTCCTGTTGTGTCACAATAGTGGAAAGTGAGGGGAAATCTCTCCATTAGGGAGAGACCGCAAAGAAAACCCAATAGCCTCCCTGGCTTTATACGGGGCCGGATTATGAGCATCATGGGCCTGGCGCTGAGGATTTTGAAGGGCCATTTTTATGGTTAATAAATAAAATTAAACACAAAAAAATGTTTCTATTATAATAAATTATGTATTTTAAACAAACTGCTCATTCACACTGTATGTGCAAGAGAACCCGTTTGGAAAAAAAAAATGTATAAATGTAAAACTTGGGCTTATTCAATTATTTGTTGCAATCTTTTATTGTTTACATTGTTATTTATTTATTTTTTTTACAATTGAACTTTTTTTCCCACAATGCTTTGGGGGGGGGGGGGCAGTGGAGGGTGCCAGTAGAGCAGCATTTTTAAAAAATATTTTTATTTCATTTTTTTTATTATTTTTTACAATTTCATTTTTTATTTTTAAATGCATTTGGGGCTGAGTTTGGCAGTGGGCGGCAATCAGTAGGGCAATGGCAGTGCCCAAATGGTCAGTGCAACCCTGCTGGGCCTATATTAGAGTAGGGGCCTGGAGCTGCAGCTCCAATAGCCCCTACGTTAATCTGGTCCTGGCTTTATACACTCTTAGTGTTTTCTCTATTCTGTAAATACTGATTGCAAAAACATAAAACAACATTAAAAAAGCCAAAAAAAACTGCTATGACTTTGATTTCTAATTAAATAAAACTTGCTTATTTAAAGTCATAATGCCTTTTATAGCAAACGTATTGTATGTGGTTTGTGTCTGAATACACTTAGGGTCCTTTCACACTGACGTCCCGTTCAGGCCCGCCTGTCAGTTTTTCAGGCGGACCTGAACGGGTGCTCCATAGAGCTCTATGGAGCGTCGGATGTCAGCGGTGACATGTCCGCTGACATCCGACCCGATCCGATCCGAAAAAGTGTAACGGAGGAAAAAGCTATTTTTTCCATCCGTCTGCGGATCGGATCGGGTGACGACGGGCACTGCGGTCCGTCATCATCCGATCTCCCATAGGGGAGAGCGGCGCTGTGACAGGTCCGTCCCTGCGCAGTGTGCAGAGACGGAGCTGTCATCTCCCTGCTCAGCGGGGATCGGCGGAGTGATCCCCGCTGAGCAAACGGATATCCACGGGGCGGATCAGAACTGATCCGCCCCGTGTGAAAGGACCCTTACTGTTTACTGAATGTTATTATTGCAAACAGATCTATGCTCAGACAAAAAAGTTAAATAAGAAAAAAAAATGTAAAAAAGGGGGGCAGACTAGATGGACTACTCAAAATGCTCAAATGATCAATTTCTGTTGAGCATGGACTGCTACACACTTAGTAAAATTTGAAATTTTGATTAGTGTATGGCCAACTAAAGATTTCCCTGTCCATTCTAGGGGGGCGGAGATGCTGTGCAATATCACTGCAGAACAGGCAGCATAGTAACCCTGTAAAAAGTACAACTGATGTCTCCTGTAAACAAGTCTTAATGAACTTACTATGTGATGCACAAACCTCATAAATTCAGGGAAACGTCATCTTCTGTGACTAAGCCAAATTATCCATCGCTTGCGTCTCCCAGACACTGCAGCTCACAACGGGAGGGTTACACCAATAGCGGTAGTGGGAGGAACAAGGTGTGGCCAATGTTCCTGATTGACACGCTGCAGTGACAACGCTGATAGCCGCACACCCTGCATCATCTCTTCTCACTGTAGTGCAAGTAGGCACAACCTACATGTGAGTAACAACTCTGCTTTGAATTCAGGAGCAGTGCAGCATCCTTGCCATGGCGTCACAGGAAGCTGCATTAGGTGGACTTCACCAGCAGGATCAACAGGTATTTATGGGACTTTGCAGGGGGACTAAGAGAAAACAGTGAATGCAGATGCCCTTATAAATAAGTGCTACAGGGCAAGTTTTAGTACAAGGCATTGGTTCTATAGAACAATAAATGAAAATTGAATAACGACAAATAATACAGATTTACCCCCAGAATCAACAATAAAAATATGTTAAAGGGGGGCTCTGAAAAAACGAAATCTGCCATGTTAATGCTACTGACAGGCTGTCCGTTTTTTATTTTGTCCATAGTTCCACTTCAATTAGTTATTTTTGGGTCTGGCATAAATGTTAATCAGGGACCTCCCACCAAAAAAAAAAATTTAAAAAAAAATGGCGTAGGGTTACCCCCAAAACAAAAAAACACATTAAGCCCTTATCCCTAACCAGTTGCCTACCAGGCATTTACACCCCCTTCTTGCCCAGGCCACTTTTCAGCTTTCAGCACTGTCACACTTTGAATAATAATTGCGCGGTCATGCTACACACTGTAACCAAGCACATTTTTTATAATTTTCTTCACACAAATATAGCTTTCTTTTGGTGGTATTTAATCACTGTTGTTTTTTTTACAACAAAAAAAAGGACAAACAATTTTGAAAAAAATACGGTTTTTACTTTTTTTCTGTCAGTAAATTTTGTAACTAAGTCATTTTTCGCCTTCACTGATGTGCGCAGATGAGGTAGCACTGATAGGCTGAACTGGTGGTCATTGAGGTGGCACTTATGGGCACTGATGAGGTAGCACTAATATGCCGCACTTATGGGCACTGCTAGGTGGCACTGATTGGTGGCACGGCTAGGCGATACATATGGGCACTGATGGCCATTGATTGACAGCAGTGATGGGCATTGTTGGGCAGTACTGATAGGCGGCACTGATTTTCGTGTAGGTTTAGGAGATATTTCTTGGACCTACAGGTAAGCCTTAATCTAGGCTTACCTGTAGGTCAAAATGGTTTGTAAGGGTTTACAACCACTTTAACAAGGGACACCAACATAGTTGTATCTTTGATCTTAAAAATTACGGGATAATGGTGTTGTGGTAACTTGCCCAAAAAAATAAAAAATAAAATAAAAAGTAAATAATATTATTCTTGATATCACTGGAAAATAAAAGCCTTTTAAAATACATTTGCCATAACTCCATCGGTTATCACCAGCAAAGGAGCGCCATTATTATCCCGTTAAATAAAGAAGAAGAGAATTGCGCGCTGCATTTTGAGATTTCAGAATTTTCCACGTCACAAATGTTAATTCTCCATTACGAACGCTAGTTTGGAAGACCGACCGCACCCGGCTCGTCCTTGCTTCCGAGCATGCGTGTTTTTTTCGTTGGGACTTTTGTCCGACGGAACTTGTGTACACACGCTCGGAAAATCCGAAAACAGACATTTGTCCGTGGAAAATTTTAAAACCTGCCGTCCAACATTTGTCCAATGGAGCATACACACGGTCGGATTTTCCGCCAACAGCCTGTCATCACACATTTCCCGTTGGAAAATCCGATCGTGTGTGCGCGGCTTTCGTCTGTTTGGTGAATAGCTGCATATCTAATTGCTCCTAGGCAGGGATAGATTTTTTTTTAATTACTCAATATACAGGAGTGGAAGCTGTTTTCTTCTTTTTTTTTTTTTTTAAGTTTGTATCATGGACGAGCGTTTGTCCGCCATGATAGCTTGTGGAAGACATGGCTGTCAGTCCTGTATGATTGACAGGTCATTTAAACAGTTTTCCATCTTATGAGGTGTTTTAATCCCACTAGTCACTTTTAATTTTCTGCTCAGCGCAGAGATGCACACAGCCCGAGTCTTCCTCGTTACTTCCATGGCCCGACGCATCCGCACACAGGAAACGGCTACGTTGTAACATGCTGCAATGTAATGAATAATATATCTTCTCCTCTTCCTCCTAGTGCTGAAACGAGCTACCATTAAGAAAAGTAAAAACGATCTCATCCACGCAGAGGAGGGCGAGGATCACTTTAACGATATCTGCTCTGTAGGTGAGTTTTCCATCCTGTGGTTACTGTTTTAGTGACATTCTCAAGATGAATCTTCTGAGTTTCCAAGCCCTGGTAGGTCATCTAAAGTCATGCTGAATGTATTACCTAAAGCGGCCATTCTCAACCAGGGTTCCTTCAGGAGGTGGTTAGGGGTTTCTTGAGCTGTGGCTGATTTACCTCCTGTTTGATGGTGCCGACATAGTTCTGAGCCAAATACCACTGGCCCCTCCAAGTGGCAGACACCAATGATCTTTATAGCTCTCTGTAAGGGGGTCATTCTTACCACCACTGTAAAAAAAGGGCATTGTTCCCACTGACCCCCAATGAATGGGTTTTATCAGGGGTTCCCCGAGACCTGAAAATTATTTTAAGGGTTCCCCTAGGGCAGTGTTTCTCAAATCCAGTCCTCAGGCCCCCCCAACAGGTCATGTTTTCAGGTTTTCCATTATTTTTCACAGGTGATGTGATCAGTTTCACTGCCTTAGCAATTACCACAGCTGTTTCATCTGAGGGAAATCCTGAAAACATGACCTGTTGGGGGGGCCTGAGGACTGGATTTGAGAAACACTGCCCTAGGGTAAAAAGGTTGAGAAAGGCTGACCTAAAGAGTAGGTAGCAGGGATAAATGTGGTCACACATGTTAAAGTTCACTTCTGGCTAAATAACTAGTTATACAAAAAGGTAATAGCTAAAAAGTTTTACCTGCAAAAATATTTGTAATCCATTTCGGCCAGCTTTACGATTCACCCAACTCTGCTTTACTGCTAAGATTCACCCGGCTCTAGCTTCACAGCAGAGATTCTTCAAAATCAGTAGACATGTGTGATTTGGTTTGTAACAAATTGAATTGATCCGAATGTATGAATACTAATGCCGCGTACACACGACCGGACTTTTCGAGGGACAAGGTCCGACGGACTGTCGGCGGAGTTCTGACGGACTTTTTCCGAATGAACGGACTTGGCCACACACAATCACACCAAAGTCCGACGGATTTCGAACGTGATGACGTACGACCGGACTAGAATAAGGAAGTTCATAGCCAGCAGCCAATAGCTGCCCTCACGTCGGGTTTTGTCCGTCGGACTAGCATACACACGAACGGATTTCTCGGTCCGGCGGAGTTCCAGTGGAAAAATTTAAAACATGTTCTATTTCTAAAGTCCGCCAGATTTTTGGCAAGCAAAGGTCCGATGGAGCCCACACACGATCGAATTGTCCGACGGACTCGTTCCGTCGGACCTTTGCTGTCAAAAAGTCCGGTCGTGTGTATGCGGCATAACAAATTTGTACGAAGATCTAACATTCGAATAGCCGAAAGAACCAAAAATACGAAAATTATGAAATTGCGAATAAGCAAAATAACGAACATCTGAAAATACGAATGGACAAACTTACGAAAATACGAGACTCTGAAACAGTAAAATAAAGAAAATATGGCATCTATAGCAAATGATTTACATTTTGTATTTTCATTCCTTTGTCTGTTCATAATTTCGTATGTTCGTATTTTCATTCGCGTGTTCGGAAATTTCGTTTCTTCGTCCGTTCGTGTTCTCGAATCGTTCTTTTGAATGTGCATTGTAAGTGTATCTTAAAGTGGGGGGCCCCGATAAAAAAAAAAAAAATTATTAAAAGTCAGCAGCTACAAATACTGCAGCTGCTGACTTTTAATAATCGGACACTTACCTCTCCCAGGGTCCTGCGATGCGGGGGAAGGCAGCCCCCCTCGTTTACCACTCCGCTCGCGGCGCCGTCATTCTTACTGTGGGCACCCGGCTGTGGCTTCACAGCCGGGCACCCACTGCGCATGCGCAAGCGGCGCAGGGCGCCGTGATACGCCGCACAGTCACCTGGGACACGTGACAGGTCCCAGATGACTGTGCGGCACGAGGGGAAGTGATGTCACCAGCCCGGGCAAGGAAGAAGGCAGACTACGAGGGACCCCCTAGCAACAGGTATTTAGAGATGAGTAAAAAAAAAATTTTTTTCCAATTATTTATTTTTTATTTTTTGGTGGAAACACCACTTTAATATGTATGTTCGAAGTTTTGTGTTCTCGAATCCTTCTTTGGAATGGGCAGTGTATTAGTGAGTGATGTATTTACTTAATATCTTTAGCCAATCAGCTTATCCCCTTTGTGTCTGAGTGACACGGCATTCCTGAATCTTTTTAGATTCAGTTGAGGAGGAGACGGAGTCGGGTCTCGTGAGGGAGTGTAAGTACAGGACTTATTAGAAAAGCAAACATAGGATTAATATTCTTTATTCCGTACACTACTCGTAATTTAGTAATTGTTACTTTTGTGAGATTGCCTTTTTTTGTTGATTCGTAATTTTCGTAGGAAATAAACTAAAATGATTATTTAACAGAATTACGAATTTCGAATCAATAAAAAAAACGGAATTACAAACCATTTCTTATCAAAGAAAATATAACCGTTACGAAAATATGAACCAAGTCCAAATATGGAACCTTGTGTCTTCCGAAATTACGAATCATTTTGTAGCAACGAAAATACATCCGTTCAGGGGTGGACTGACAACTCATGGGGCCCCCGGGCAATAGGAGATTATGGGGTCCCCAGACAATGCGAGATTATGGGGCCACACAGTATACAATCACACAGTATACACATAAATGTACACATAGTATACACAGACTTGTTTCTATTGGCTGAGAAGGTACTGGAGAGGTGGGGCAGCTATAATCTCAGGATTTTTAGACCAAAAGGATGTCGGTAAGGGGCATTTCAGAGACAGATGTAAAAAAAAAACAGATTTTTACATACTGTCCCTGGTTTTACTGAGGCTGGCAACCCTGATGGGGCCCCCTAGTGGCTCGGGGCCCTCGGGCAGTGTCCAAGTGGCCCAGTGGTCAGTCCGCCCCTGCATCCGTTACAAAAATACGAACGAGTCCAAATATGAAAACTCGCGTCTTACGAAATTACAAATCATCACAAATCAACGGAAACATAAAGGAACGAAACAAAACAATATTTTTTTTTTGTTGCGCACGTATCTAAAAATCAGATTTGCCCAGTTCTGCTTCACTGCATAGGCAGCAGGGTAACACAGCTATTCACTGCTATAGCTTTGCCGCTTCTGTGACACCTACCGCAATGCCCAAGAAAATGAATAAGCTATTGCACTTACTGAAACCCAACCATCATTTAACGGGGAACATAAGAGGGCCAGGAGAGTGGTAGGCAGGGGCGGACTGACCATTCAGCAACTCGGGCTCTGCCCGAGGGCCCCAGGCCACTAGGGGCCCCATCAGGGTTGCCAGGCTCAGTAAAACCAGGGACAGTATGTAAAAATCTGTGTTTTTTTTACATCTGCCACCTGAAATGTCCCTTGCCGACATAATTTTGGTCTAAAAATCCCGAGATTATAGCTACCCCACCTCTCCAGTACCTTCTCAGCCAATAGAAACATATCTGTGTCTACTGTGTGTACATGTATGTGTAACCTGTGTGATTTTATACTGTGTGTGTGTGTGTGTGTTTGTGTATTCTGTGTGGCCCCATAATCTCTGATTGCCTGGGGGCCCCATAATCTCCTATTGCCCGGGGGCCCCATGAGTCGTCAGTCCGCCCCTGGTGGTAGGGAACACCAGGTGAAGTGGATGCAGCTCGTCTCAGTCTTGAGATACTAATGCATGTATAAAAAACAAACACAAGAGGGCGCCTCCATCTAGGTGTAGCGATGTATCAAAAAAAAATATAAAAGACAATAAAAATGCACTCACTAGTTAAAAGTGGATCAAGGCTTGTCATAGACCCATATAGGCCTCCAAAGGACCACCGCAAGGGCTGCAGAGCTCTCTAGGCATGTGACTAGCTGAAGCAGAGTTATTGGTGGAAGTCCAGCTGAGCCGGTCAGGCTTCAGGTTGGAACATAAAGCATCAGCAACTTCCAGAACTGACAAGATGGCTGTGACTCCAAACAGAACGTCTCTCGGCTGGGAGAGGAAGCTATGAAGATAGAAGATGAATGTCTGAAATCTATTACTGCTGTCTGCAGGGTCAGGTTTTACAGGATCAAGAAATTGTAGGAATAAAAGGTGTGAATCCGACCCAGCCGTCGCCTGCGCGTGGAGTTTTGTTATTATGGATTACCTCTGTGTCTACCACCATGCCTTACAGTGGACAATGTTAACGTTATACAACCAATGATGGCCACCAGAGCCAGGGATTGTTGTTGATATAATTAAAAATAGATGCATGTCAGCACTGCAGATCCCTTGCATCCTCTTTACAGCTACATCCTTGTCTATATGCATGCTCCCCAGCAACTGCAGCACATCATTTCTCAGGTCATGGTGAACTCTGGACCTGCCATGTATGAGAGATTTATTCAAGTGAGAGGCACCACATGAGTTCTACTACATTTATAAGTATTACTTGTGGCAGTGTGGGGTCATGTTTGTCATAGCAGTATTGGTTAGGGTGATGGGAGAAAACAGCCCTGGGTACTTTTTTCTTTTTACTACAACAGTCTTCCTTTAAATGACAGCTCCAGTCTAGAGGAAAAGCTTTCACACATCCATTTTAATCAATCCTGATCAACATTTAATCCATTTTAATCTATCTTACTATTCAGTGAGATAGAATTCTCACGCTGAGAACTCAAATTAATGCCAGAATAATTACAGCCCAGATTTGAGTAACTGCATACTATTACAGGAAAACTATTATCAGGATACAATTTTCAACGTGGTAAAAAATTAATAAATTTCACTCTAAATTTAATAGGAAACGCACACTGCCTGTAGAATAATTCTGGGTGACCTTTCACAGAGACGTCTGTTCAGCCCAGTGGTGCTCAGCCATCGGCTCATGAGCCCAATGAGGCCCCTAGTACTACCACTGTGCCACTCCTAAAGCTACAGATCTTCTACTTCCATCTTCAATGGTTCGCCTCCTTCCTAGGAAATCGTTCACAGACAGTAAAACTAGGAGAATTCACCTCTGAATCCCGGGCGGTCGCTTGCGGAGTCGCCTTTGTCGTCAGTCCTCTTCAACATATACATCCGGCCACTCCTCCAAAATCATCAGATTTTTAGACCTCTGCTTCCACTCGTACGCTGACGACACGCAACTTTACCTCCGTATCACCGGACAAAGAGACCATCAACAACAACTAGAAAATTGCCTCAATTTAATAGAAGACTGGATGACCACCAACTCCCTCAAACTCAACGAATCAAAAACAGAGCTTCTTATCCTACACGCAAACCATAATTCCCGAACCAAGACCTCCTGGACACCACCCGCCATCTTTGCGCAGACCATCTCCCCAAAGACCAAGGCCAAGAGTCTCGGGGTCATCTTTGGGCATCCATTGACATTTGTGAGTCACATAGAAGAAGTGGTCAGTGGTTCTCACCATCTGCTACGCAGACTCATCCCTTTTATCCCAAAAGCCGCGTACACACGGGCGGACTGTATGGCCTACTTAGTCCGTCATACAATCCGACGGACAGTCCGTCCTACTTTCGAATGAACAGACTTGACCACACACGGATGCACAAACAGTCCGTCGAAAGCTTGCGCGATGACGTGTACAGCACGTACGACGGGACTAGAAATAGGAAGTCCAATACACAGCAATGCAACCTTCCGCCGTGTAAATCCTTTCTGAGCATGCGCCATTCTTAGTCCGTCCAACTAGCCTACTGACGAGCGGATTGTCCGCTGAAACCAAAGTACGACGGACAGAATTTAGAAAAATCCGAAATTCTTAGTACTCCGGACTGCACGCTGAAAAAGTCCGCTGAAGCCCACACACACGAGCGGACTGTCCGCTGAAATGTGTTTCGACTGACTAAGTAGGCCATACAGTCCGCCCGTGTGTACGCGGCTAAAGAATGACAAAGCAGTGGTAGTTGGAACAATCATTAATTCACGACTGGACTACGCAAACTCGCTTTACATAGGATTACCCCAATATCAACTTGTGCGATTACAACTGATCCAAAACACGGCGGCAAGGCTGATAACCCTGGGAATCAATCTCCCCTACCCTGAGAAGCCTACATTGGCTAACCATAAAGAAATCGGATCACATTCAAGACCCTCTGCCTCACCCACAAATGAGTGCATAGAGATGCTCCTCACTAATAGAGAAAATAAAACGCTACACTCCCAACCGCAGTCTTCGATCCTCTAACCTCCTCCTCATTCCCAAATCCCGGTACAAATGAAAGGGGGAGCGGAGATTCGCTGTCCAAGGACCACGGCTATGGAACGCTCTACCAACCAACATCCGCCTGGAAGAAAACCACCTGGCCTTTAGGAAAAAAACGTAAGACCTTCCTCTTCTAGAAGATGGACAACCAAGCTCTTCGCAGCGCCTTGAGGCGATTCAGTTCGCGTTGTGCTCTATACAAATATTGCACTCACTCACTGATCGATGTGAGATGCCGGCCATGTCTAAGGCTGGATTCACACCTAGGGCATTTTTAGTGCTTTTTGCATTTTGCAGATTTTGCACTACAGCCCATTTATCATGGTTTCCTATGGAACACGCTCTGTAGTGCAAATCTGCAAAATGCAAAAAGCACAAAAAATGCCCTAGGTGTGAATCCAGCCTTAAAAACAGCAAAATATGACTGCCACCCTGATTCCACAGCCAAATGGCTGCCCCAGTTAGGGCCCTTTCACACTGTTCTGTAAAAAAATCGCGGTAAAACCACATATGCGTTTTCCGGTGTGTTTTTTGGGTTGCCCGCACCTGTGAAAAATGGACATGTGACTCAAAAATGCAGCAAAAACACAAATTGTGCTGTGTTTGGCGCAAAATTGTGGTAAAATTGCGGTAAAATTTCCATTCATTTCAATAGGAAGCTGCATGTTTGGTGCAGTTTTCAACACTGCAGCATGCAGGACTTTTCACACCACTGCGCTGAAAAGTCCCACAGGGCTTAAAGGGAAATGTTTTTTCTTACGTTTTTTTTCCTGTGTTTTTACTCTGCAAAAAAATGCATCAGTGTGAAAGGGACTGAACTTATGGGTACATCGAAACTAAATTAATAGTATAGGCATGGGACTTTTAAGGCAGGTAGGATTTTGTGGTAGGATATAGCATTTATTCAAGTTTATTGTAAATATGGACCATATATTGTCTAATTTTAGTAGACTAATAAAATACAGTTTTATAAAACCAGTCGATCGCAGTACTGTGACAATTATGCATAGTGGTCTTTACAGCTCAACGTGTTTCTCGTATAAAGTCCTCTTCATCAGGAGCTATCAATATGGACTTTCAATAAATGCCATCTAAATTAAATAACAAATAAACTGTTGTACCATGATATGGTTACTCAAAAAGTCTAACATATTACATTGGAATATTCCCTCTCAGATCAGGGTGCAAGAGCCCGTAAGCATACATACAACCACAGGGGTCCCAAAAGTCCCTCTCCTCCTTCCCCTCATCCTCCAATGGAGTGTACTCCAGTACTCTGGGGGAGCAGCCACTGTAGACAAAACAATGTACCATATGTCGCTGCCTACTTCTGGGTTTAGGGCATGTGTATTGCACCCTCTACCCCCCCCTGTCAGCAAGTCCCGGGCAATGGTTGATGGCCGCAACCTGTTGACCCGCTGTGTGCAATCACAGCCCAGAGCTCATGCGTTATTAAACGACACAGAGGTCTGTAGGAAGGTAACAACCTGTCAGTTTCTCATCCCGAAACTGAGAGATCAGTTAGTAAGAGCAACACACTGTACACACATTACACATAATTAGGCACATATTCAACCCCTTTATTGCCCTAGATGTTAATCCCTTCCCAGCCAGTGTCATTAGTACAGTGACAGTGTATAGTGTTATTACTGATCACTGTATTGATGTCAGAAGCAGTCAGTCAATATTTTTTTATTGAATACGTTTTATAGCAGAAAGTAAAAAATATTGTTTTTTGGGGGGGGGGTTTTTCAATATATTCAGCATTTTTTCATTTATATATTGCAAAAACTTAAAAAAAAAAAAAAAAAAAAAACCCCAGTGGTGATCAAATACCACTAAAAGAAAGCGCTATTTGTGTAAAAAAAAAAAAAAGATAGAAATGTATTTTGTGTACAGCGTTGCATGACCGTACATTCGCCAGTTAAAATAGAAATAGTGCAGTGCTGAATGGCAAAAAATGGCCTGCTCACGAAGAGGGGTAAAGTCTTCCGGAGCTGAAGCGGCTAAGGACTGGTAACCCGCCATATATAACATTTTTGGTTTTGGGGTCAGATACACTTTAAAGAACTTTTTTTTGCTTTGCTGTCAGTAGCTGCAGTACTTTCTTAATCAATAACAGGGATGCAAACTCCTGATCCTCACACCTGGCCAGTGACTCCGCAGGTATTGCAACCAGTGAATCAGCTTGACAGCCAGACCACTAACATTTGCCAAAGCACAGGTCCGCAATGGCAAGCAATGTATACAGCATACAATGTAGCAGTATGTACAGGTTTCCCTTTAATTGGTTATAGTACAAGCAATCCTCTCCCTGATGCTATTAAGCAATTTGCAGCCCTGAGCTCATTAACTTCCACAGAAGAGCCAATAACAATACAAATGGCTCTCTGGATTGTAATTCATCTTATATCTTGTTATTGCATGTGAGATACTAGTGTAAAGGGTAGTGGACACTCATACACTCAGTGATCACACATGGTATTCTAGGTGCTGGTGTCTACCCTCCTCTTCTTGGTAATAGTGGGTGGTACCATTGCTTGCCAGGGGATAAAGCTCAACAGATGGGCATCTGATGGTAAGGTGCAGAATCAGTGTTACCAGGCTTTTAAAATGGGTGGAGTTGGTCCCTGTTGCTGGTTTTTCCAGCATGCAGACAATTTCTGCTGTAGTTGCATGTTCGTTGTTGGACTATAAACTGCACCTCAATTAAACTGTAACTGCACCTCAATTTCTGTTGCATTGCAAAGCCGTTACTTCCCCTGCTAACCCACAATACAAGATAACTTTACTGATCAATGAAGTGCTCTGAATGAGGACGGGCCAAAGCTATGAGTTGGATCAGAGTAGTGGCGGCTGGTGCTAAACTTTTTGGGGGGTGGCAAACCCCCCCCCCCCCACCCAGATCCACACGCACCCCTTCATGGTCACGGCACCTCAGCTTCTCCCGGCCAAGCTAATCCGCCTCCTGTCCCGATTGGATGGGAAGGGAAGCCAGAAGACAATAGCAAATATTGATTTGCTAGTGTCACGAGTGGGTAACCTTTTTCAAGCCAATTAGAGCCTCAGGCTCTAATCATGTGGCTTGACAAAAAAAAAAAAACTCACAGAAACCTATGAGTCTGGCATCCCCGCATGCAAACTAGGGGTCGGCAATGTAAGTGTTTTTTGAAATTGGGCTACAATCAACCCTTACCTTACACCACGTGTCAAACACGAGGCCTGCGGCCTGCGAGCAAGGCCACAAGGCCTGCGAGCCAAATCTGGCCCACCAGGCTGTTTCATGTGGCCCTTGCACCTCTCCTGCAACGGCAGCACTCTGCTGCCGACTGCTGAGACCAGGTGGAGTGGAGTAGAGGAGAGGACAGAACTACTCTGCCAGATCCTGTGCTTCTCCTTGCAATGTGGAGAGGCTCATCTCTGCCCCCCCCATCTGAGCAGTTGACAGCAGAGAGGAAGACAGATCCTGTGTTTCTCTGTGCAGCCACACACCCTCATCTCCACCTCCTTTGGTCTCAGCATTCAGCAGACTCCAGCAGCTGACTCCAGTCCTCCTCCAGACCCTGCACTTTCTGCTTCCCAGCTCCGCCCCCAGCTTCTTCCTGGCTGCAACACTAGCCAAGGGGGATGCACTGTGATGTAAGGGATGGTGGGGACTCTTGACTTCTGATGGTGGGGGGCAGGGCCGCTGATAGAAATCATGGGGCCCCATACAACATAACTGATAAGTCCCACCCTCAACCCCGCCTATGGCCCCTCCCCAGACCCTGCCTTGAAACAAAGTGCAGGAACAGGCTGGATGAAGTACATGTATGTAATCCAGTCTGCCTGTGCCACCCTGATGCAGAAAATGTACCGAGGACGGGCGGCAAGCAGTTAAAGGGAAAATGTTAGGGGTCGGTTCACATGACAGGTCTGATAAGGTCCCCCTGTCCATTTTTCAGGTGGGCCTGATCTGACCTTTCATTTACTACTATAGACCAATGGATCTAAACAGACTTGTGTTAATTTACACCCGCCTACCTCCAATCCGATCCGCTAAACAAAACAGAAAGGGATCCGTTCCCCTCCATCTAGTGGATCTGATTGGGGGACAGTTGGGTGTAAATGGACAGCCGGTGTGTGCACACAAGCCATCCTTAGAGCTGAGTGGACACAGCTCTGTCATCTGCCCATTCCTCTCGGCGGGGGATCAGTGGACAGATCCCCCACTGAACAAGTGGATTCTGCCCCATGTGAAAGAAGCTCTGATAACACACAGACAGCAGTCAGCAAGTGTTCTATCATGGCCTGTCAGTGTGTCCCAGGGCATGGCTGTTGGGTGCCGATTTTGTTAACTTATTGGTCACAAGTAAACAAGATCAGCACCCAACAGCCATGCCCTGGGACACACTGACAGGGAACCTCTACTGACTGCCGCCTGTGTGATACGGATGGTGACATTATAGGAATGTATACAGTACAGTGCACTGCATTATATCTTTCACCCACCCCCAGCAGTAGCCACAACTTCCGGCTTCCTCCTCGGTTTCTGGACCCTGTCAGCTGCCTGCCGCCGCCTGCCTCACAGCCTCCCGCTCACCGGCTCTCTCTTGGACCGACTACTGAGCGGAGGAAGATCACTCCGCCAGGGAAGGAAACAGATGGCCACAGCGGCAGGGCGGCAGCCAGGACTTTAAGCAGTTGGGTGGGCGCGGAATGCAATGCACATGCGTCCAAAACTGAGAAAAAAGTCCTTCCACTCCCACATCATCGGAGAGGGGGTCCAGAAGATAGCAATAATATACCCCTGACCTAGTAGGAGCGGCTGAGCGGGGGTGTACTTTAGAAAGCCAAATTCTTTGTTTTTTTTATTCTGCGCTGTCCCTGAGGCTGCTCGCCCCCCCCCCCCCCCCCTGCTGAGCTGAGAACGCTGGGCCCAGTACAAAAGGGGCAGTTGTACTGGCCTATCAGCGGCCCTGGGAGGGGGCAATGGGAAAAGTATGTAATTATTATGAGAATAGTACAATTCTATGCCAGTTGAAAAGGAGGGTTGCACACCATTGGTATCATGCACAAGAAACTTTTATCGGAGACTGCTCAGATAAAACACCATAGAGGATACTATTTGAGGGCAACCCCCAATGCTAATGTGGCCCAGTTTGATGCTCTTGCCTTACACTATCCAAAAATAACAAAAAGGTTTGGGTAATGCCGCGTACACACGATCAAATTGTCCGGCGTACTTAGTCCGCCGAAACGCATTTCACCGGACAATTCGATCGTGTGTAGGCTTCAGCGGACTTTCTCAGCGTAAAGTCCGGCGGACTTAGAAAGTATTTTTGCACTCCAATCTTTCCGCTGACTTGGGTTTCAGCGGACAATACGTTCATCAGTGTGCTAGTCCGGCGGACTAAGAATGACGCATGCTCTGAAGCAAGTACGAAAAGGAAGCTATTGGCTACTGGCTATTGAACTTCCTTTTTCTAGTCCCGTCGTATGTGCTGTACGTCATCGCGCTAGCAAACGCCGGACTTTGTGTGTCCGTGTGTGGCCAAGTCTGTTCGGTAGAAAGTCCGCCGGACTATTCGCCGGATTGTTTGCCGGACTAAGAACGCCGGGCAATTCGATCGTGTGTACGCGGCATTAGATACACTTGATCTAAATGTTATTTTCTAGTTAGCTGCATCAGTGGTGTTAGATGATTTCCATTCTTATGGTTTTCAAATAATGGAATCCCCCTTTATGTGAGGGAAGGCTTATCCTGAGTAACATATCCGATAGTCTTTACTGTATAAAACTGTTGACAGCAGAGAGCGGCTGACTGCGAAGTCACGAGCGATGGAAGCGTGAGGTTAAGGCGGCTGTTTATTCAGCAAAGAGACACCCACTGAATCTGCACTCACTGCCGGTGGAGAGAAAGCTCTTTGCAGGAACATCAGAAGAAGCCGAGTCCAAGATGCCCGCACAACCCTCACGCACGACGCTTCGGCCAGCTTGCCGGTCATAATGACATGAATCCAGGCTCCATTACAGATGGATTACTATAGACTGTGCCAGCCGCTCCAGCCCCCCCCCCACTCACCAATCAATGCCTCTTCGATCGTTTAGTTCCTGGAGGCGGACGGAGACTCCTGCTTTAACCCTTTGCCTGCTAGACTTTCATGGGCTCAGCTCAACCCCTCTCCCCTAGAAACCTTTTACACTGGTGCTTGCACAGGAATTGTGCACAACGGGTTACTTCAGTCCCTGGTTAATTTTTGTGAAAGGCGAGAATGTATACGTAGAGCGTGGCTAAAATCCTTTGCATATTTTAAGGGCCCTTTTCATTGTTAATACAAAAAGTACTATAGCAATAAGCCTGGGTTGTAAAAATTCATGTGTCTTTTCAAAGTGCAAACCGCACGCAGGTGAGCAGACCGTCAGTACCAAGAGCCCTCATGCTAGATGTCCGTGCCATCTCCCCCACCCCACCCCACCCCCCCTCACGTTCTGATAAACTGATCGAATAGGTCATGCAGGAACAAAGCAGGTAAAGCGCCTATATATCATAATATAACATTTCTCATTTTTGACAAGTACCATCAAAAATTAGATAAAACATAATTCATACCAAATCCTGAATATTCTACAGGACTTAAATATATAGACTGATAATGTCTAGTATACGAGGAAAGGGGTGCCCCTATAGAGCCTTTTGTGGGGCCAAAAAAACTATCGGTCCTGTCTGTCTGGTCCTTCACAAGTCTACCTGTCCAGAACCAATATTTATGATATGAAATGTAGACCTAGACCCCAAAAAAGGCTCTACAGGGGCACCCCTTTCCTCAAATATATAGACGGATAATGTCTAGTATACGAGGAAAGGGGTGCCCCTGTAGAGCCTTTTTGGGGGTCTAGGTCTACATTTCATATTATGAATATTGGGTCTGGACAGGTAGACTTGTAAGGGTTCAGACAGTTTTTTTTATGAATTATGTGTATTATCTGGTCCTTCACAAGTCTACCTGTCCAGACTCAATATTCATAATATGAAATGTAGACCTAAAAAAGGCTCTACAGGGGCACCCCTTTCCTCAAATGTATACTAGACATTATCCGTCTATATATTTATTTGAGGAAAGGGGTGCCCTTGTAGAGCCTTTTGTGGGGTCTAGGTCTACATTTCATATTATGTGCATTATCTATTGGTCCTGTCTGGTCCTTCACAAGTCTACCTGTCCAGACCCAATATTCATAATATGAAATGTAGACCTAGACCCCACAAAAGGCTCTACAGGGGCACCCCTTTCCTCAAATGTATACTAGACATTATCCGTCTATATAAGTCCTGTAGAATATTCAGGATTTGGTATGAATTATGTTTTATCTAATTTTTGATGGTACTTGTCAAAAATGAGAAATGTTATATTATGATATATAGGCGCTTTACCTGCTTTGTTCCTGCATGACCTATTCTTTCAGTTTATCAGAATGTGAGGGGGGGTGGGGTGGGGTGGGGGAGATGGCACGGACATCTAGCATGAGGGCTCCTGGTACTGAAGGTCTGCTCACCTGCGTGCGGTTTGCACTTTGAAAAACCACATGAACCACAAAAGTCTCTACAGGGGCACCCCTTTCCTCAAATAAATATATAGACGGATAATGTCTAGTATACATTTGAGGAAAGGGGTTCCCCTGTAGAGCCTTTTGTGGGGTCTAGGTCTACATTTCATATTGGGTCTGGACAGGTAGACTTGTGAAGGACCAGACAGGACCAATAGATAATGTAAAGGACCAGTTTTTTTTTAATGAATTATGTGCAAGTCTACCTGTCCAGACCCAATATTCATGATATGAAATGTCCCACAAAAGGCTCTACAGGGGCACCCCTTTCCTCAAATATATAGACGGATAATGTCTAGTATACAAGTCCTGTAGAATATTCAGGATTTGGTATGAATTATGTGTTTTATCGGTCTATCCAATCCATCCATCCTGTGCGTCTATTTGGACTTCCACAAAAGCACCTGCCTTGACCCAATATTTATGATCTAAAATGTAGACCTAGACCCAACAAAAGGCTCCTCTTTCCCCTGAATGCATACAGAAGGGTAATGTATGGCATACAGTCCCAGTAAAATATTTAGGATTTTATATGTATTATGTATTTTATCTGTCTATCCAATCCATCCATCCTGTCTGTGTGTCTATTTGGATGGCCACAAAAGTACCTGCCATGACCCAATATTTATGATCTAAAATGATTTAGACCTAGACCCCATAAAAGGCTCCTCTTTCCCCTGAATACAGAGATAGGTAATGTATTGTGTTTCGGTTTTTTTGACATAGAAACAAAGAGCTGGTAGAGAAATGATTGGAGAGGAGAGCCTTCTGTTTGTTGAGTCATACACAGACATTGGACGTGGCAAAATCCTCTTATTCCTTCCCGTTGTTGTAGCCTCGGCACGTACCGGAGTTTCTGCTCCATCGGCCAGACTCATGAATAATGAACTCTGGACAGGCAATGTATAATTAAGGTGGGAAGTGTCTCCCCAGATTTAAGGACACCTTCGATTGGGCCTGCGGTTAACAATGTTACTGGCTGATTGCGGATTATATAGCCGCTGCTAATGTGATCAGGAAAGACACATCCATTATAATGACGACGTAGAAGTAACCGATCCTTTCATCTCATAAGATTTATCACATCTAGAGAGACATCCAGGCTAAAGAAAAATGTTTTATTAAAACATAAATAAAATTAAAAAAAAGACCAGGAAATAAAATAAAGTGAGAAGGCCATCTGTTTACAATGAAGTCAGCGCACTGAACCAAAGAAAATGGAAGAACTCCTGTCAAATGCCTAAGCCCTTGTACACACGGTCGGACATTCCGATGGAAAATGCCCGATCGGATTGTGTTGTGGGATAATCCGACCGTGTGTGGGCTCCATCGGAC
The DNA here is from genome assembly GCF_037356315.1 of Lithobates pipiens. Taxonomy (NCBI): domain Eukaryota; kingdom Metazoa; phylum Chordata; class Amphibia; order Anura; family Ranidae; genus Lithobates; species Lithobates pipiens. Next base: position 415,303 of record NW_027507696.1, on the reverse strand, counting down.
TGTTTCCATCTGAATATCCAACCGACAAAGTTTTAGAGCTGGGCCATAAAATTTTCCGACAACGTGATCAGATCGGACTTTGTCCGATCGAAATTCTCTACAAACGATCGGAAAAAGTGCCACGCATGCTCAGATCAAATTCCTAGGCCAAAGCTATTGGCTACTAGCCTGAACGTAGTCCCGTCGTAACTAAATAACGTCATCACGTTACATACGATCGGCTTTTCCGACAACTTTGTCCGACCGTGTGTATGCAACACAAGTTTCGGACAAAATCCGACGGATTTTGTTGTCGAAATGTCTGACCGTGTGCACAAGGGCTTAGAGATATCACTACATCCAGACATGGTACCGCTAGGATCCAGAACATACTTAAATTGTTACTAAACCCACAACCGTAAAATCAGTCTGTATATACAGTAAAGCATGCTTATATTCCCTGTGGAACCTAAGGGGTTAATCCTCCGCATTGTGTAAAAAGGCTGTTTGATCCCATCTTCTCTGATCCTCCCCATCTTCCACTGTCCCCAATCCATCTCCTGATAAGACAGAGCCACTCTGCACATGCTCCGTTTGGTGTGTATTGCTAGAGAGTTTTTTTTCTTTTTCTTGGGAGGGTGCATGTGATCAGCACAGGACCAATCAGCACTGTCCAGACAGAGGGTCAGGGGGTCCTGCAGCCTTATAGGACAATCAGGGGAGAATGAAAACTCCTCCTACAAGCTTTAACCAGACAATGATAGAAGTCACAAGACTGCTATATACTGCTGGTGATAAAAGGTATTTAGCAGTTTATATTTACTAAAATAATTCCATTTCCGTGTTCTGTGTACTGTGGAAGACCAGATATGTTGAATGCAGGCTCCTGGGTTTGGTAGCATTTTAAGGATTTGGTAAGATTTTTTGCATTCTACAGTTAGATATTCAATAACAAATTGTTAAAGCGTATGTAACCCTAAAAAAAAAATAAAAAAATAAAATAAAATAATGGATCATGTTCCTTTTAAAGCATGTTATACAGCACAGTGCTTGTGCTGTGTAATTTGGCCTCTTGTATCACCTGGAATACTTGGCTGATCCTGCCTGGTTCTGCCCTTTATCGTGGCTGCTGAGCCCTGACACCGTGGTCCTTTTACATGCCTCCGTCATCCACAGCTCTCATATGTCCTCCTCTAACCCCCTCCCTGCCTCTCAGCTCGTGACAGCGCCCTTCCTTCTCCTCCTGCTGCTAAATAACTTTTACCTTTTTATGCAATCCTCTGTTTCCTAATACTATGTGCCCGTGTGTGTGCTTTATACCTTATTTCAGAGCAGCTTGTGACTGGCTGCCTCTCTCCTCCTCTCCTCCCGACTGACATCAGAAGGGATTCTCCGCCCTTCCCGCTGTAGCAGTCAGATCAAGACGGGGGAGAGGCGGCCAGTCACGTGAGCACCGAGAGACACTCTGAAATAAGGTATAGACGGCTTTTTTTTTATATATATATATATAAAACACAGACACTGGGGCACGTAGCATTAGGAAACAAACGGATTGTTAAGTCCTCTTCAAACAATCCCCTCTAAGCATCTTGTTACCTAATATGTTACAGTAGGTGAAAAGGGGTCATGTAAATATCAATTTGATTTGTGTACATTTACATGCATTGTATTTATGCCTTGGATAAAAAAAAAGCAGGTGTCTTAAAATGGTTTCTTGCGTGACATGCAATTTAGGGCTAGTTAGTCCCAAACGAAGTGCCCAAGTTAAAATGCCTCCCCCCACAAATGTGATTATTATTGTATCCTTTACCTAACAATAAATTTTGACAATGCTCCCATATTTATACTTGCCTAATCTTCCATATTTTCATGAATGCATTTCATGTGCACAGTTGTGAATACACCCTCTAGTGGTCATCTGTATATCATGCTTTGTGATTTTCTCTTCTTCCAAGTAGTGGTTATCTGTAAAGCAAGCAATGTGACTAATCTCTCACCCCCCTCTAGTGGTCATCTGTATATCGAGAAATTAGATTTATCTATACCTTGCTCCAGTGATCATTTATATAATAAACAGTGTGATCAGCACCCCTACCTCTAGTGGTCATTTATATATTAAGCAAGTCCCGTGAGTGCCTCTAACCCAGTTTTGGATTTATAATATTAAGCAATGTTATTTAGCTTTCCTTAGCTCTACTGTGTATCAAGCAATGTGATTTGTGCTCCCTCTTTCTAGTGGTCATCTGTATATATGAAGCAGTGTGATTTTCCTCCCTCCAAATATCGGTCCTCTGTATAATAAGCAATGAGATTAACACTGGCATTCTCTAGTGGTGGTCTGTATATCAAATAATGTGACTCTAGTATTTATCAGTGTCAGTTGATCATAATTGATTACTGCAAGGTGCTGCTGCGTTCTACTTGTGTAACCTGCACCTCCTCCATCACATTTATCACTTGACTTGTAAGAGGACCACCAAACAGGGTAGTTACAAGAATGTTAAAACTTCAGGGAGCTAAGCTACCTCAGACTCATGGATGGCCCTGCTAAATCGAAGTTGCCCGGAGGGCTTTGAAATATAAAATAAAAAAAGGGATCCTTAATAAAAATAAATAACGAGAAAAGTCTAATAATCAGGACAACAAGAGATTGTCCCCAAACTGTAATTTTTATTTTGCTGGCTCACTTGGGGCCCTTTTTTTTTGATGGTCACTTTGGAGTGATTTACTCTCACTTCTTGTTTTGGATATGGGACAGGAAGTGAAGGGAAATCCCAATGGGACACACATCTCAACCCCCCTCCCCCCCAAGAGAAACAGCCTTCTTTACTGTATTCAAAATGGAAAAAGAAATTTTAAGTAGAACTCTAAAATGGCCTAGTATCAAAAAATGGAAATCACCAGTAGAGATGAGCTCAGGCACGTTGGAATCTTAGTCTAAATTCACCAGAATGTACAGTGCTTTGAAAAAGTATTCATACTCCTTGAAATTTTCCACGTTTTGTCATGTACATTTAAGTTTTTTGGTTGTAACATGACAAAATGTGGAAAATGTCAAGGGGTACGAATACTTTTTCAAGGCAATGTACTTGGTCATTCATAAGTGGGCCAGGCATTCCCTGCCCTGCAGCTGCACATATCTAAGATGCATGCGCTTATGATTGGCCAAGTACATTGATTTAGCAGGGCCATCCATGAGTCTGAGGTAGCTTAGCTCCCTGAATTTTTAACATCAAAGTTGCCCGGAGGGCTTTGAAATATAAAATAAAAAAAGGGATCCTTAATAAAAATAAATAACAAGAAAAGTCTAATAATTAGGACAACAAGAGATTGTCCCCAAACTGTAATTTTTATTTTGCTGGCTCACTTGGGGCCCTTTTTTTTGATGGTCACTTTGGAGTGATTTACTCTCACTTCTTGTTTTGGATATGGGACAGGAAGTGAAGGGAAATCCCAATGGGACACACATGTCAACCCCCCTCCCCCCCAAGAGAAACAGCCTTCTTTACTGTATTCAAAATGGAAATTGCCATTTTAGAGTTTTACATTTTTTGATACTAGGCAATTTTAAGTAGATCACCAGTAGAGATGAGCCCAGGCCCGTTGGAATCTTAGTCTAAATTCACCAGAGCGAGTCTGCCAGGAAGCTGTTAATGTACAGTGCTTTGAAAAAAGTATTCATACCCCTTGAAATTTTCCACATTTTGTCATGTTACAACCAAAAAGCGTAAATGTACATGACAAAATGTGGAAAATTTCAAGGGGTACGAATACTTTTTCAAGGCACTGTACTTGGCCAATCATAAGCGCATGTATCTTGTATATGTGCAGCTGCAGGGCAGGGAATGCCTGGGCTGTTTATGACTGACCAAGTACGTTGATAACTTCCTAGCGTGATTGCTCTGGTGGGTTTGGAAGAGAATGCAAACCATCCTAGGCTCATCCCTAATAACCAATGTAGCTCTAGCCTAAATTTCCCAGCCGTAAGCCTAATACACATGATGAGATTATCGGACCAACGATTGTCTGTTTTTTTGGGGTTTTTTTTGTTTTTTTTTGCATGCTAGTCTGCATGTCAAAAATGGATAGGTTACTAAAGTACAAAAATTCTCATATGGCAGAATAAAAATTTGGACGTGATGTATTGTATTTTCAGATGAAAACTGTACTGATTACACCAAAATGATAAGATCTGGTATCGCGCGAGAAAAATTTTCGTGTTTGTCCCTTCAGAAGATTATAGGATGAAAGCTGTGTACTAATGATCAGATTATCATACAATTGGTACAAAAAAATAACGCTTTTGAAGCATTTTCTGATCATGTGTATGGGGCTTTAGGCTACATTGACATGGGCAGTTTGCATATTTTTGCTGCAAGAATTTGCAGGGAATGCTGTGTGAGCAAACAAGCAGGAGAAAACTCTGGATAGCCGCACACTGGAAAAAGACTTGAAATCCCATCTTTAATTAAAACAACGTGGGTCACATCAAAACAAAGTCAAAAAATCCACAGCAAAAGAATAACAGGGTACAGCAAAAAAACCTGACGCGTTTTGCACCATAATCAGTGCTTACTCATACGCACTGTAAGCACTGATTACAGTGCGAAACGAGTCGGTTTTCCTGTACCCTGTTATTCATTTGCTGTGGATTTTTTGATTTTGTTTTGATGTGACCCACGTTGTTGAAATCCCATCTTTAAAAGTCTTTTTCAAGTGTGCGGCTATCCAGAGTTTTGTCCTGCTTGTTTGCTCATGGTGTGTGTGTGTAATGGTCAGCACCTGGGGACTCATCAATAGGAGACAGAGCTTCAGTCCTCGAGGATTACTTTGGAGCGGTGGTTCATCCTTTCTAGCAAAAATATGCAGCCATCCTTAACTGTTCACACAGGATGTGATAATCGCCCATGTGAGTGTCATTTTACTGTTGTCGTGAAAAAAAACATTTTTAAATTTGCTTAGCAGCCCAGCTTTGATTTACTGTACACATTGCTTTTGTAGGAGCAAAGCCTGACCTGCCTTGTGATTTGTTAAAATAAGTGACTTACTAAAACGAGTTATATGATCTCTTAAAATTCAAAAATGCTGTCTAAAACAAAAAAAAAAAAAAAAATTAAAAACAAAATATTTAAAATTACAGTAGGGTAATTGCTTAAATCTGTGTTAATATCAATTTTCTGCAATCCCCTGCCCTCAGGGGAGCCAATCGGGATCTATGTAGTGCACATGTGCTGATAGGGACCAAGCTGATAGGCATAGAGAAACCAAATGACCATCACCAGTGTGATGCTTTTCGTTCATTGTCCAAAGAAAAAAAGAATACCCTCCTTGTTTAATGGGACTATTTAAAGTAGCAATACAGACAAATGAGCTCCAAACTAGTATAGAAAAATAATTAACAAATCTTTATTATATCAAACATTAATAATTAAAAGTGTTTAAAAAACATTGCACCTAGAAACAGAATACAGAGATTACAGCATGAGTGTTTGAACATCATATAGCAAAAAAGGACTACAGAGACATCCGACGCGTTTCGAATAATGCAGTATTGTATATCTTCTTCAGGGATGCTCTTATGTAGAAAGAAGGAAGATGTTCTACAAAGTAAACCATTAGGTAAGTATACATCTAAAAATGACATAAGTATACAACAATAGCCAAGTCACATAGAATAATGCAACTCACCATGCTGTATGGAGTGATGTGCAGACGCAGAGCTTTCTCTCACAAAACACACCACAGGGGGGGGGGGGGGGGGCAATGGGCCCGGTCGGACCAAAAGCAGTAGGTTAGCTGAGGGAGCCCAGTAGGCTGGAATCTGCAAACAGGTGGTCAAATTAATAATAAAGAACAAAAAAGCATATATGAATATATACAGTATATGTTCATATCAAAATGACATGCAAACAGATTTCATATTACAGATTAATATTGACGTTTTACCTTTCCTTTTGCTCACATAGGGAGAAGGATCAATTCAAAAGATTGTTGGTGCAATCATGCAGGATGCATTGTGAACCCGTGCTGAAGTAGCTGCTAACAGGCAGTCTATTGTAGCTTGTTCGCTACCATTCTGTAATAGCAAGCAGAGAAAGCCCCATAAAAATCAATGCAAGCAAAGCAGCATTGTATAGGGCAATAACAAAGGCTGACCACGCCAGATAGTAGCAAAGGAAGAAGTATTTAAAAATTCTGTCATTGCATACCAGAGGCAGATCTGCACAGCACATGGAGCAAGTCGGGCTCCTGTGGTGACAATTAGGCTGCACCTGCTGCAGAGTTTAAATAATCAATCAGGGATTGAATTAGGGCCAATCAAATAAAGCAGGAGCGACTTAGCAAGGTGGGTCATCAATGCTGTGTGTTGCTATACTCCTACCAGAGGACACCCCCCGCGGGCTCCACCCTGTCCACTGTGTGGGGTGCAGGGCCGGTGCTACCACTTGGCAAAATATGCAGCCGCTTAGGGCACCCTACTGCCTAGGGCACCCGGCCACTGGGGTTCCTGCTCGCTTCTCTCTGTGGAAAGCAGCTAAGTCTCAGCATCAGCAGGCAGCTCCATTCGCACATAGTGTCAGAAGTGCAGCAGTGGCAGAGGACTGTGTCCCGACTCCCAAATGAATGGAAGCAAGCAAACATTCATTGATGGGCACTGGTGAGGCTGCATTGAAGGGCGCTTGTGAGGCTACATTTGATGGGCACTGGTGAGGCTGCATTTGATGGGAGCTTCATTAAAAAGGTGGGGTATACATGGCAGGGATAAGGGGGTGGAGCCAAGAGGGGGCGGCAAAATTAGGTTTCGTCTAGGGTGTCAAAAATCCTTACACCAGCCCTCGTGGGATGTCACGCGTCGATGCATATGGAAGCTGGGAAACACGGGTAGCCAGAGCCGAGGACAACCAAGCCTCGCTCTTAACTCACAACTTCACCGGTTAGCAGAACGGAGGTGTGCTTCATGACCAAGTTTTGTTGTTGCTACAGTGAAAGTCAGGCACCTGGCTGTGCTGTCTGGCAGGGTACATTTAGCAGAGGAATAACTGTACAGATTTACATATAGTTAGGAAGGATCATCATCTCCCATATACTGTATGTAGTTCAGCTGTATTTTTCTTGCTTGCCAAGAGTTTGCCTGTAATGATTCCTTCTATCTACAGGATCCCCCTTTGCCCGGTCAAGCTTGAAAAGTGGAAAAAACGAGAGCTCATCCTACCTCCGCCGCAAGGAAAAGATGTTCCGGTTCTTCATTCGCCGCATGGTTAAGGCACAAAGCTTTTACTGGTTTGTGCTGTGCGTGGTTGCATTGAACACACTTTGCGTTGCCATTGTACACTACAACCAGCCAGCGTGGCTCACCAAAGCCCTGTGTAAGTAGCTGACTCCACACTACTTGTTAGTCCTAATATTAATAAATGGTTTAAGGTTCTTGCAGAAAGGTAAGAGTTCTTTGCCCACAATCATTCCTTAAGGAGGGGTTTTTCAGTCCCCCTCCCCTTAAAAAAAAATTACAATACTGTAGCTGCTGATTTTAAATAAAAGGATACCTACCTGTTTAGGAATCCAGTGTTTTCCTCACCAGGGCTGGTTCTTCACCAGTCTTCAGGTCCACAGTGGCTCTATGCCAGCTATGACTCCTTGTGCCTTCATAGCCATGCGTGAGCCGTGCTGCGCCCTGTGACTGGTTCCACAGCCTCCGAGGACCTGTGATGTGTCCCAAGAGGCTGCAGGCAGAGGCGGGGGGGGGGGGGGTTTAACTTCAAAACCAGGTTCTCATTCCCCCTCCCCCCCCAAAATGTTCAAAAGTTGGGGGGAGGAGTTGGAAAAGTGGAACTTCCCTTTAGGGGGTAGTTGCTCCCCCGCCCCCGTGCTCCAGCACAAATGTGACTGTGTGCTTATGTCCCGCACACATATGTAAACTGTAATTGCACCAGGCATGTGAGGAATCGCCACAAACATTAGAGAGGGATCAGTACTTCTAGTGCCAGAGCTCACATTTGAATCTAAACTGGTACCCTGCAAAGCATCAACCAGGTTTTCTTCGGATGTTGTTAGGGATTCCTTGAGCTACGAGCAATTTCTGCCTCTCAGATATGTTCCCACTGACACCATTGAGCCTTTTAGCTGTCTGTAAGGCGGATATTCTTCCCATTAACCACAAGTGTAAGGAGCATTCTTTCCACGGATCATCGCACTAATGTATCGTGAGTTGTAGATATAGTCATTTTTAGCAGGGGGTTCCCCCGAGACCGGAAAGTTATTACAAGGTTTCCTCTGGTTGAGAAAGGCTGCTGTGAAAGATTTTAAAGCGTCACCATTTCACTGGCATGCCAAATTTTAAATCTTGACATGGTTTGGTATCTATTTACTTGGTGTGACGGAACCAATCCCTACACTCCGCTTGAGTGCTTACGTCAGTATGCCGCTTCCTAAGTCTGAATATAGATATCAGATATTCCAACCGCTCACAAGCATAAAACAAGACGACACTTGCTTAGCTGCTCAACATGGACTGATTTATTAGAACCAAAATGCCAAGTATTTATAATACAGTAGAAGACTAAAACCTAACCTAATTAGCATGAGCTAATTATCTAATTATCTAATCATTGACCCAGACTAGTTGTCAGTGAGCTAGGAGACAAGTCTTACCCTGAAAAGTCCCATCTCTCAGATTGACTATTCAATACACATTACCATAAACATAAACACAAGGTTAATTAGCACAAACAACAATGTGTGGAATACTCTTACAAGCCAGACTAGACTAATTTACACAACAGACAGGTGGCTGGAGTTGATGACATTTGCATCTAACAGTTTGTGTCCCAACAGTGTGATTCAGTCTATTGCTAATATGGCAAATACATATCCAGAGTCTGTGTGTCTTGGGGAGCGGCATGGACCTGAATCCAAGTAACCCCACCTCAGGGGTCCCCAGGCATACAGCTCACAAAGAGCACTGTTCCCCCAAATGCCAGGGCCCATAATCGCAAGGCAAGAGGCTCGCATTCTGTCCCCTCCAACAGCCTCTGTCCCGGCTAGGTCTGTCACACTTGGCATAACATCATCTTTTATAATTTAGTAAAAATGGGTCATATATTGTATTTGTGTGCACTAAAATGCATTTAAGTGTATTTTTTTTTTCCTGACGATTTGCTTTTGCTAAACGGCTGCGCAAATATCACGTGACATAAAAATTTGCATCAACAGCCATTTTATTCTACAGGGTCTCTGCTTTCAGAAAATATATAATGGTTGGGGGTTCTAAGTCATTTTCTAGCAAAAAAAAAATCTGATTTACCTGTATGTGAAAAATTGCAAAATTAGATAAATAGAAAAGCCTCAATGTAGAAGAAAACTCCCAACTATTCTTAAAGCGGAGGTCCACCCTAAAGTGGACCTTCCGCTCATCAGAACCCTCCCCCCCTCCGGCGCCACAATTGGCACCTTTCAGGGGGGAGGGAGGTGCAGATACCTGTACAGTACAGGTATTCTGCACCCACTTCCGGGATAGCTCTCTGCGGAAAGGGGCGTAGATTACGCCCCTTTCCGCAAGTGCCCGCCGCTTTCCGCAAGTGCCCCGCTGCCTGCTGGGAAACACACAGATCCCAGAGGCAGCGGGGACCGCCCTTATTGCACAGCGCGGCTCGCGCATGCGCAGTAGGGAACCGGGAAATGAAGCCGAAAGGCTCCATTTCCTGATTCCCATACCCAAGATGGCGGCGGCAGCACCCGACAGACGATCTAGAGATCGGCTTCGGGTGCCGACATCGCGGGCGCGCTGGACAGGTAAGTGTCACTATTTTAAAAGTCAACAGCTGCAGTATTTGTAGCTGCTGGCTTTTAAAAAAAAAAAAAAACGCGGAGTCCCAGGGAACTCCCGCTTTAAAATGTTTCATCCCACCTCTTCCTACCTAAACTGCATAACCTTTACAAAAAGATCTGTGCACTTACCGATTTTTAATCCGAGCCCGGCAGGCCACATGATCCTGCAGCTTTGTGTAAGGGACAATGGCTGTGAATTCAGGGAGCAATAATGCCACCCACAGGGTCCCATGGACAAGTCATTCTTGGCACTCTCTCCATTGCACAGGGGAGTTGGAGCTGTGGGATCACATGACTTGTCTGAGGCGGAAGAAAAATGGGTAAGTACAAATATCTTTTTACATAGGTTAAGCAAGATAGGAGGAACGTGTTTAAGAATAGGTACAACTATGCCACGTACACACGAGCGGAATGTCCGACAGAAAAAGTCAGACGGGAGCTTTTCATCGTATATTCCGATTGTGTGTGTGCCTCATTGGACTTTTTACGGCAAAAATTATGACGAACCTAGAAATAGGAATTGGTTCTAACATGTTCTATCGGGAAAACCGCTAGTCTATATGCTGTTCCGACGGACCAAAAACGACGCATGCTCTGAAGCAAGTATGAGGCGGAAGCTATTTGCTACTGGCTATTGTACTTCCTTTTTCTAGTCCCATCATACGTGTTTTACATCACCATGTTCTTGACAGTCAGACTTTGGTGTGATCGTGTGTACGCAAGACAGTTTCAGCGGAATTCCATCAGAACTTCGTCAGAAAAACCTTCATGCCACGTACACACGCTCAGCGGCGGACCAGAGTCCGCCTGACAATTCACCCGTGTGTGAGCTCCGGCTGACCTTTTCTTTCCAAAAGTCCGGCGGACTTAGAAAGAAGTTTTGACTCAAACTTGTCCGCCGGAATCCGGCTGCGTGTGTGCCAGTCCGCTGGACTTTTAAAATGAACGGACCTGCCTCCGGGACTGTGATATCATAAGGGGGCGGGGTCACCATGTTACATCATCCGGTGAACCCGCCCATTGTCCCTGTACAAGTCGCCGCACAACGCATCCCTGTCTTCGTGGCCAGAGAGAGCGTTGAGTCAACATCTCAAGGAAGAAGAAGAGAAGGCGGCGACAGAAGACCGGGCCACTGCTAGTAAAAGAGCTGGAAGAAGAAAGCAGAGGCCCAGCAAGAAGAACCGAAGAGGGGGAGAAGACCACCAAAGAGGGGGACAGGACCCCCGAAGTCGGAAGAAGAGGCGGCGGCGGCAACAGAAGACCATGCCACCACTAGTAAAGAGCTGGAAGAAGAAAGCGGAGGGCCCGGCAAGAAGACCCGAAGAGGGGGACAAGACCTCCGAAGTCGGAAGAAGAAAGCCAGGCTCCTTCGCTAGTAAAAGAGCTAGCAGAAGATAGCGGAGGAGTCCGGCGAGAAGACCCCCCAAGACGGAAGAAGACCCCCGGAGCTGTGCAATCAATTATTTTAAAAACGTGTTTTTTCTTTACACTTTTTTTCACCAGGTGAATGGGTAGGGGTACATGGTACCCCAGTACTCATTCACATAGGGTGGGGGGCCGGTATCTGGGGGGCCTCTTATTAAAAGGGGCTCCCGGATTCCGATAAGCCCCCCACCCGCAGACCCCGACAACCAACGGCCAGGGTTGTCGCGAAGAGGCCCTTGTCCTCATCAACATGGGGACAAGGTGCCTTAAGGTGGTGGGGCCGCAGGGCCCCCTCTTCCCCGAAGTACCCCCCATGTTGAGGGCACGAGGCCTGGTATAGCTCAGGAGGGGGGGCGCTAAGGGTTTGATATGGACTTTGGGGGGACCCCACGCTGTTTTTTCGGCATAGGGCTTCCCCTTTCAGTCCATACCAGGTGACTGGGCCATTGACTTCCTTCGCTAGTCCCGTCTACCTGGAGCCGCGTTTTGAAATAAACAAACTTGCCCACACATGGAAGAAAGTCCGTTCATTTTAAAGTCCAGCGGACTCCCGCCATAGTCCGACAGTTTGTCCGCCGCACCTAGTCCACCGGAAACGTCCAGTCGTGTGTGGGCGGGTCCGCTCGTTCGGAAAGTCCGGGCGGACCTCCGCTTCAAAGTCCAGCGGTTTGTCCGCCGGATAGTCCGATAGCGTGTACGCGGCATCAGAGTTTATGCGGGAAAACCGGTCGTGTGTACAGGGCATTAGGCTTTTCTTACACTTGAAAGGGAACTTATGGTTATACTATGGACATTTACATATTGTTAATGAGCTTTAAGGCTCCATTCACATTAGTGCATCTCCAAAGCTGCACAAATTCCAGTGTGACTTTGATCTGGATTGATACTGAATGGATCTAAGGTGTATCAAACTTCGCACAAACGTAGTGGAGGCACCTAAGTCACGCCAATTTGAATGGGTGCTATTGAAAAGAATGGGGTGAGACTTTATTTATGTCGCTTTGGACATCAAAGTGCTATTTTGTACACTTCAAATAATGTGATTGAGGGATTGATTGGGTTAAATCGTGGACCACACCGTCCCCTACCACAGTCATAAGGAACAGCTGCCGCAAAGGTAAAGAGCTCCAGCAGCTGTCCATTCCAGTATGAATTTGGCCCAATAGCTTTGGTGTTTAACCAAATTTTTTTTGTAGCCCAATATATCAATGTATTCTGTCAATGGATATCAGTGGCGGCCCGTCCATTAGGGGTGCAGGGGGCGCCGCCCCCCTAATCCATGCGCCTGGTCCCTAATCTACATGCAAGGTGCCGAATGCATGAATTCCAATGGATTTTTTTTTTAAGCACGTGATTAGAGTCTGAGGTTCTAATTGGCTTAAAAAAGGGTGGGCTTGGGGATGCAGAGCACTGCACCCGAGCCAACCCAGTTGTATGACAATAGCAAATTAATATTCGCTATTGTCTTCTTGATTGGCCGGCCAATCAGGAAGTGGTTCTTGAGTCCAGATTGGCCAGGCAGTCCCAGGACACACTTCCTATTCAGCCGGGAGGAGAAGCAACGGCCCCAGCTCTTCCCTGGAGCGAGGAGCAGCATCTTCCTTTTATGTCTCCCAAGGGGGGGGGGGGGACTGATGGCCGCCATCCGTCTCCCGTAGGGCACTGATTGCTGCTGTCCGTCTCCCATATGGGAGGGGGGCAGTTTTGTTTTCCGTCCCCTCCCCCAAAATATTAGCCACCAGCCACCACTGATGGATATGGTATTTTTGTAAAGCAATACCAGAAATAAAAGAATTAAAATGAACCCTATCTAATTCTTGTTTGTTTGTTTTTTTTTTTTACAGATTTTGCAGAGTTTGTTTTCCTAGGCCTCTTTCTAACAGAAATGTCCCTGAAGATGTATGGTCTGGGTCCTCGGCACTACTTTCACTCATCTTTTAACTGTTTTGATTTTGGGGTGAGTTTTTCTATCACTTAAAACATTGATCTATACTAGAGACTGAGAGCTGTCTATGACAGTTCAGTCACTGTGCTGGGAGCGTGCAGTGAGTGATCTCTCAGCACAGTGCAGGCACCGGCATCTTAAGATAGGGAAACCTTGTTTCACAGCCGGTTACCACTGTGCATGTGTGAGCCGGGCTGTGCTTTGTGAATGGTCCCAAAGTCTTCTGGGCCCTGAGATGTGTCCCGGAAAGGCTGTGGGGGCCAAACTTTGTCAATCTGAGCAGGAGAGGGAGCAGGTACCTATCAAAATCAGGCTATCACCCCACCCTCCCCAGCAACTTCCAACAATTAGCCCAGTCCACTGGGGCTGCATATTAACGTACGCTTTGAGTGAAGGTTTTTTTTTTTATGTGGGGCCACATATTTGCGTATCTCCCTTTGTGCTGGCGCTCCCAGCACAGAACTGAAGAAAACGGCTGCACACCAAAGAATTAATCCAACGTGTTTATTTCCAAAACATGACACTTGACAGCCACAAGGACAGGGTGTCAGGTCACCTTGAGGCGCACCGTAGGGATCAGGAGTGCACCGCAAGGTTGTGGACCCTACGGCTGACTGCTGAGGTACGGGAGACAGGTGGTGAGGATGGACTTGGGTGCAACTGGCTCCAGGTCGTGACCCCCAGGGCCCCCCAGCTCACACCCACAGTAGGCAAAAGGAGGATAGGGATGGTGAGGGACAAAGCCAAGGTTGGGGCCACAAGCAGACAGGAATAGTCAGGGACACGCCAAAAGGTCAGGATCACAGGCAAACAGGGATAGTCAAAGACACGCCAAAGTCGGTAACGGAACAACAGAAGAGCACACGGCAGGTAACAGGAAGCTAACACACAAAGGAATACACAATGGTTGATCAGCAAGGATGGCCTGCAGTGCACAGGTTAATATAGAGTTCTCTGATAGGAGCTAGGGTGGAGTCATGCCAGAGGGTGGATTACAAAAGCAGTCAGGTGAGGGTCGGCTGGTCTCTAGAGATGAACACATGGAAACAGGTAAGCAGACCAACTCTATTGCATAACCATGACACAGGGTTACAGGACCCAGGAGGTGACGCGTTTCACACTGAACACAGTGCTTCTTCAAACTATGGATTAATTCTTTGGTGTGCAGCCATTTTCTTCAGCACCGTTTGGACTGACGTGATTGCTCACCTGGAGCTTCTTTGAATTGCTCCCAGCGCAGAGACTGAGATCTCCTCGTGAGTCCCAGGCCCAGTACTAATGATCGGGACAGCTGATCGCTGTGATGCCCTCTGATTGGCTACCACGCTGATTAGTCACTGTGAAGCCTGCCCTGTGTTGTCTCTCTCTGTAAATGGAGGAGAGATATCTCTCTCTCTCTCCTTGCAGAAAAAAATAATAGGAATATTAATAATAAAAATTAAAAAAACCTAGATCAAATTTGATCTAGGTCAGTGCCAGTGTTAGTGTTTGGGTCAAGGTCAGGATCAGTATTTTTTGGGATTGGATTTTTTTTTTAAATTATTATCAGTGTGTTTTAGGTTGGATAAAAAAAGCAAAATGTGAACTATTGTTTTTGGGCTGTACTACGTTGCATAGTTACATAGTAGGTGAGGTTTAAAAAAAGACAGAATCACACACATAGATTGGACTGGATGGACTTGTATGTCAGTATTTTTTTTTTATTTTTTTTTACTATTTTGGGCCAGTTTTCATTTGGTAATAAAATCAGGAGATTGCCATTACCATTTACCACCAAATGAAAGCCCAATTTGTCCTGAAAAAAATGTGATATAATACACCTGGAGGCACAAAGTATTTAAAATGTGTTAGTAAAACCGTACATATCATAAAGTTGCAAAATTGTGCTTAGGGATTAAGATTTGTTTTACCCTTAGGCAAGAAGGGGTTAAAGTGGAGGGGGAGGGGGGGTGTGCAAAGAAGCGGAATTTCCCCTTTTGGGTGAAGTTCCGCCTAAAAGACCTTGGAGTGTACACTCGCAAAATACAACCTCTTCTTGCTACCAGTGTTTCAATTTACACATACATATGCCCACTTATTGTAGCGCAGCTTTTTTTGGAAAATATGCCCATAGATGCTTCTATACATACGCTTAAATTATTCCCCTCAAAAATAACAATTTTGATTTTGTTTTTTGCGGCTCTGGGCACATCGATGCATAAAAGATTTTTCTCCCCATAGACAATACATTTTTAAATTGATATGATGGGTAACTGTGTCAACCCCAAATTTTATATTTTTATCTGTGACAGTAAACACTGTGTGCGTCCATCAGTGACATGGCATGCATTAGAATAAACACATGATGTAAACGCATAAAAAGTAGCGATTCAAAATATGTATATGTGAATTTTTTTACGTTTATTACCATTTAAATAATTTTTTCCCGGTGGTTATAGAAGTCCCAGTGCTCCTTTTCACAAGTAGTTTAACCCACGTGCTCAAGGTTCAAATCCGTGTTTATATATTCCACCAATTTGTGATTTACCACCAGCTTCCAAAGTTTGCACTCGCCAGAAAGTGATAATCAAAACACCTCAAATATATGGCTGGATTAGTTGTTCTTTTTGTAGAAGTATGCCATGGGTTTCCCAACAATTGTAGCAATATTCATTCCATATTTCTCCACCTTTCAGTGATTGCAAATCCTCATAGAGAACAAACGACCATCATTGCGCAACATTCCTTTATTTTTCTATAAACCATATATAACAAATGCGCACTCACATGGTATGGTGCCTTTAGACGGGCACAAGTCTATCCAGCATTCCGAGTAGAGCCTCTGCTCGCCGTTCCATCTCCAGGAACCGGTGTGAGGTGCAAGCCTCGATTTCGTGCGGGTTAGGGACAGGATATGACGTTGGCGCTGTTCACTAGCCTCTAGCCATCTTTGTTCAGATTTGTGAAAAGAAGAGGAGGCTCTACAAAAAGGATTAACTCCAGAAAAACCCAGTTTTTTTAACCTATGGTGAACTATCAAAATGTTGTTTCTTTTTTGGAAAATATCAATTCATTATTTTTTCTTTGTGTGTTAGATATTGTAGGTGACGTCTCCTGAGGAAGCGGCTCTTTGCCGCGAAACCAGTCGAGCTATACGTCTACTCTACACTAATGTAAAAACCCCCTTGTGTGGGGTTTCTAGCTACTATTGTACAACATTATTGGTTTTATATAGACTGACCATTATCAATATGTCTTTATGGCTATTGTTTGTATGTATGTGTCTTTTTTTCTTTTTCTTTATTTTCTAATAAAATTTAATCAATTTTAAGATTTCTTGCCTACCATTTCCTGATACCGTGTCCCCCATGCTCTTAGGATTTTTTCTGGAGATAATCCTTTTTGTAGAGCCTCCTCTTCTTTTCATGTATAATTTAGGTAAACATTAAACAAGATACCATCGTCCCAATGAGGCGCCCCCTTAATCAATATTTTTTCAGATTTGTAAAAAAATTAAATGCTACAAGGCTACAAACGCAATGTTTTTTTTTCTACCTATGTGGCCTAAAGCAGGCTCTTTGCGTTTAAATGCCAAATAAAAATTGAAAAATGAAAACCATGTCCTGAAGAGAACAAAGTGATTATAAAAGCATGCACCTACTGTATATTCAAGTTAGTCATGCAAAAGGTATTAACTACATTTTGACAACATTTGGCTACAAATAAAGATTGAATTACTGGTGATTATTGGAAATTGGTTCAGTGGCTTTATCTTCATGCAGGATAGTCAATGTGAATACAGCAGAAGATTATGAGAAAGAAGGCGGAAAGGACAGCCATGGTTGTTCTCCAGCTTTTTTTTTCCCTCTTGCAAGATCATAATGAAAAAAATGTAGCTTGTTAGTTAATCGCCTTCCTCATCCACCTCTTCAGTCCATGATTTTGTAATGCAGTATCAAGGCCATTTTACTGTGTGTTGTTCTTACAGGTGATAGTGGGAAGTATATTCGAGGTGATTTGGGCAGCAGTAAAACCAGGGACTTCGTTTGGGATCAGTGTGCTTCGAGCACTGCGTCTTCTCCGTATTTTCAAAGTCACAAAGTAAGAGCTCCATCTGCCTATGGTGTAATCCCATATTGCCCATGGTGGTCCGGCCATTAAAAGATGTGCTGTGACCTGCATATGTGATGTGGGTTATAAACTTGCTGCTGGTGTTTTGCAGGTACTGGAATTCCTTGAGAAACTTGGTGGTGTCCTTGCTAAACTCCATGAAGTCCATCGTCAGTCTTTTGTTCCTTCTTTTCCTCTTCATTGTGGTCTTCGCACTTTTGGGGATGCAGCTTTTTGGGGGACAGTAAGTGTCAGTTATAGTTTTGGGGATAATTTCCCTTTTCTTTAGATACATGTTACCATGATTAGCGTAACCTGAGGCTCTCAGATATGCCTTTGGGAGTGCAGATAGCTCACCACTGGAGTCCCTAGAGATATATTACATTTGTTAGATTGTTAAAAGTGTATATTTAGTTAGTGTTCAGTTGTGTATATAATGTGGAAGAGTTATGCCCCGTACACACGATCGGATTTTCCAACAACAAATGTTGGAGCTTTCAGCCAACAAGCTCACATCCAACCGTGTGTACGCTCCATCTGAACATTTGTCGTCGGACTTTCCGTCAACAAATGTTGCCTAGCAGGTTCTCAAATTTTCCACCAACAAAACTTTGTTGTTGGAAATTTCCGATTGTGTTTACACAAGTCAGACGCACAAAAGTTCACGCATGCTCGGAATCAAGCAGAAGGAGCCGCATTGGCTATTGAACTTCCTTTTTCTTGGCTTGACGTACATCTTGTACGTCACCACATTCGTAATTGTTGGCCAACATTTGTGTGACCGTGTGTATGCAAGACAAGTTGGAGCCAACAACTTTCAAACAAAATTCCACGGTTTGTCGCAAAGTCCGATTGTGTGTAAGGGGCATTAGAACTCATGTCAGGTTTTTACTGCCATCTCTGTCCCCGCTAGGGAAATTCATCCCTTCTGTTCTGTTCTTCCAGGCAAACCTATAGTCACTGAGACAGAAATGTGTACAATGGAAAAAACTTTTACAATTGTCACTGAAATAATAGAAATCTTCTAATGGGGACACTTGTTCTGGAGACAGCTGTCGCAGATGGTATTTCCTCTAACTCTGGAGAGAGCTCATCTCACTTCCTGTTGTGCGGGGCAGATGGTGAAGGAAGGGGGGGGACCCAGACAGAAAAAAAAAGAAAAAAAAAACACAAAAGCCCCATACACACTATCAGTTTTTCTGCTGAGTTTTTCCTTCAGGTTTACCAAAACCATGTAGTAGAAGGGCCGGCCTGGTTGCATACAAATTGAAACTCCTAAGGTTTGACCTCATATTATATGGTTTTGGTAACTCTGAAAGAAAAACTCAGCAGAAAAACTGATAGTGTGTATGGAGCTTTAGGCCTGTTTCACACGGGCTTTGGCTTGTATAAGAGCAGCGAGCAGCAAGCTTTGACAAAGCATTTGCAGAGTTTTCAGCAAGCTTTGTTGAAGATTTCAACGTACCATTGAACCTCAATTTGTAAATGTTGAACACGGATTCTAATAGGAGAGTTCATTGTCACTTGAAGCTTGTGAAAAGTCTGCTGAAGCCTGCTAGAAGCTTATTCAAGAATTGTTGAAGCCTGCTAGCAGTGGCAGTCAGCACTCCCATTATGATCTGTGTTTACAATTTACAAACTGGAGATGAATGGCACTTTAAAAGCTTCAAAATATCTTGTCAAAGCTTGCTGTTCACACTGCTCTTATACAAGCTGAAGCCTGTCTGAAATGACTGCAGTTTTAACCATTCCACAATCTAATAATACAATGTTTTGGCTTTATATACACTTAACTCCTCCAAATTGCCCGTCATTAAATGACATCTTCCAAAATTGAAATACCAAAGCTTTATAGACTATTTAAACCTTTTAAATAAACCTGTCCCGACCCTAATCAATTCAAACTGAGCATATGATGGAAAAATACGTAAGATTTAATCTACATGTCAAAACAATGAGCTTATGCAGTAAAAGATAGATGAAGTCATATGCTTGTATTCACATTAACTGCAAGAACAGTTTCTTGATAGAGCATCAAAATATCAGACTTCAGAAAACCTCTAACCCCCCGACTCTCAAGCTGAAGACTTAGCCCTTGTACGCACGGTCCGATTGGAAAATGTCCGATTGAACCGTGGTGTCGGATAAACCGACCGTGTGTGGGCTCCATCGGACTGTTTCCGTCGGAATATCCGACCAACAGTTTTACAGCTGGGCTATAAAATTTTGCGACAACATAATCCGATCGGACTTTGATTATTTGTAGAGAATTCCGATTGGACAAAGTGCCACGCATGCTCAGATCAAATTCCTAGACCAAAGCTATTGGCTACTAGCCTGAACGTAGTCCCGTCGTAACGAAATAACGTCATCACGTTCTGAACGATCGGATTTTCCGACAACTTTGTCCGACCGTGTGTATGCAACACCAGTTTCTGACAAAATCCGACGGATTCGGTTGTCAGAATGTCCGATCGTGTCTACAAGGGCTTTGACATAGAAAAAAGCAAGTCACATAGACAGAAAGTTAGGGTCCTTCCACGTGGGCGACCCGCACGGCGAACTCCGCTTTCATCCCCGCTGAGCAGGCGGATGACAGGTCCATCTCCGCTTACTGTGCAGAGACGGACCTGTCAGAGTCTCGCTCTCTTCTATGGGGAGATCGGATGAAAATTGATCGCTTGTCCATTTTCCTTCAATCTGATCCACCAGTCGCATGGAAAATAGGGTCACCATTTCTCTGGATTTCACGGACAGAATCGGATCGGACAGCAGTGGGTGTCAGCGGACATGTCACCGCTGACATCCATCACTCCATAAGAGTGCATGGAGCATCCGATCAGGTCTGCCTTAAAATCTGACAGGCAGACCTGATCATAATGCCTGTGTGAAAGGTGAATAAGAGAGAAGCCGAAATACTGAGTTGTCATTGGAACAGGTATAGAAGGGAAATTGTTTAACTGTAACACTTGTTTCAATGACAACTGTTTTTAGAAAGGATTTTCCTAAGTTTCCCTATCTAAGCAATGCTAACTGATTTTGTATTTCATAAAGTAGAAAATAAAGGTTTGGCTTTAGACATACTTTAAAACAATGAATGTATAACTCTGTCTTGTTATTCAGATTTTACTTTGAAGAGGAAACAAGAAACACAAATTTTGACACCTTCCCCACTGCCATCTTGACCGTTTTTCAGGTGGGTCTAATGATGTTGTAGCTTACATTTGAGTTATTTGTTGTATGTTGACTTTTCTGCCTGTCGTAGAATACAATGAAAAAGCCTGGACCACCATTTTTATTGTATTCTTTGGTGTCTCTTATTTTAGTACCACTAGGCATGTCCATACAGCACACTGATGAAGTGATTTGCTGTGCTAGGTCACAACAGGGTTTTTTATTGTATGGTTCCCTCCCAGATTCCAGAAAATATACTGGAGTAACGTTTTGGTCCCATTATCCACGGTTGTCTAACTTGCTGTGATTGGTCACCACTAAGCCACCAAATAACGTTCTTTAGATTTTCTGTCTTTCTTGTGACACAATGTTCTTCTCTGATCTCTTACTTATGCCAATAATTTTACTTGCAGATCCTGACAGGGGAGGACTGGAATAATGTCATGTACTTTGGAATCGAATCACAAGGGGGTGTCAGCAAAGGAATGTACTCCTGTATTTACTTCATCATACTGACCCTGTTTGGAAACTGTATCCTTTGATGCCAAGATAGTCCAGTCACTTCATCTCCCATTCCTATAATCCCCTTATGGACCAGAGCAAAATAAATAGAGACAGTACAAATCAATTCAAGAGGGTTCAGAGAGCCCTGCTTATGAGAGATTATAATCTAAAAAGGAGCAAGTAATACAAAGGTAATTGTAATGTTAATTGCTAGCAACACCCTGAGAGACCCCGTGTCTAAATCCGCGTACACACGAGCGGACTGTATGGCGTACTTAGTCCGTCGAAACACATTTCAGCGGACAGTCCGCTCGTGTGTGGGCTTCAGTCAGACTTTTTCAGTGTGCAGTCTGGCGGACTAAGTATTTTGGAATTTCCGTAATATTGTCCGTCATACTTTGGTTTCAGCGGACAATCCGCTCGCTCGTCAGTAGGCTAGTTCGACGGACTAAGAATGGCGCATGCTCAGAAAGGATTTACACGGCAGAAGGGTGCATTGCTGTGTATTGGACTTCCTAATTCTAGTCCCGTCGTACGTGCTGTACACGTCATCGCGCAAGCTTTCGACGGACTGTTTGTGCATCCGTGTGTGGTCAAGTCCGTTCATTCGAAAGTAGGACGGACTGTCTGTCGGATTGTATGACGGACTAAGTAGGCCATACAGTCCGCCCGTGTGTACGCGGCTTAAGGGCCATAAAAGTAATAATCGTGAGGGATGAGCTGATGAAGAAAAGTAAAAGTACAGTTTTTTAGGTGAAAGTGGGACACGTTGGCCTGAAATGATGGGTTTTCAGAGATCGCCTAATAGCTTACATAGTAGGAGATAGCCGAACAGATTGTGTTAGGGAATTCCAGAGGAAGTAAGGGGCTCTGGAGAAGACCTGGAGGCGAGCATGGGATATGTGATGTAGGAGCTAGAGAACAAGCGGCCTTGGGAGGAACAGAGAGGACAATATTTGGGTGATGTTTTGAGATGAGGTTGGTAATATAGTTCAAGAAAGGGTTGTGGATGGCTTTGTAGGTGGTTGTTAGAATTTTGAATTGTATTCATAGGGCTAGCAGAAGTCAGTGAAGGAATTGGCAGAGAGAGGGGTAGCGGCCACTGAATGGTTGGTAGGGTGGATAAGTCGGGCAGCAGCACTAATGCTTGACAGGGCATTTTCTGTTGGATGTTGTGCTCAAAAGTAAAACTGTAATGCCGCATACACACGATCGAATTGTCCGGCGAACTTGGTCCGGCAAACAATCCGCCGATTCTGGCGATTTCTAGCGTGATGACGTACAGCACGTACGACGGGGCTAGAAAAAGGAAGTTCAATAGCCAGTAGCCAATAGCTTCCTTCTCGTACTTGCTTCTGAGCATGCGTCATTCTTAGTCCGCCGGACTAGCACACTGACGAACGGATTGTCCGCTGAAAGCCAAGTCTGGCAGACAGAAAGTAGTTTTGACTCACATTCTAAGTCTGCCGGACTTTAACAATGAAAAAGTCCGCTGGTGCCCACACACGATAGAATTGTCTGGCGTACTGTGGTCCGGCGGACAATTCCATCGTGTGTACGTGGCATAAGAGGTGAAGAAGGTTGTTATCAGTGAGGTTGTAGCCCAGACAGTTGTAGACAGTTGTAGACTAGGTGTTCTAGAAGTTTGGTGGTAATCTGAAACAAAAAGATGGGTCCTGTTTGAACTAGTGGGGTCCATTAAGGGCTTTTTAATTATGGGGTGACCAATGCTTGTTTTAAAGAGGGGAAGCTGCCGTGTAGAGAAGAAGAGATTGGATATGTGAGATAGAGAGTGCAGAACAGAGCAAGAGGGTGACCAGCGTAATTGTGAAGGCATAGCATTCAGAAGTAACAGGGTCAAAAGAGGAAAGTGTTGCGTATGGTGGTAGATCCTAGTATGTTAGGTGGGGGAGATTACATTTTAGGGGAGCATATTTATACAGAGGGAAGTCTTGCAGGAGTTTCGTTTTACGCCACACTCATTGAAGAGCGTGGGTGTGTTGTGTGTTTGAAAAGGTTGTAGCTGTTGGGGAATAATTCTATGTGTAATAAATGGATACGGGAGTCAGGGAGGATGGTAGTGACCTGTTGTAGGCAGAAGTAGCGGGCTGGGGTGAGATTTTTTCACAGAGGTAGTGTGTTGCACAGTAGAGAAGAGATGGGTTAAAGCTGCAAAGGTTTCTACGGGCAACTGATTGCTAATAGGGAGAATAGGGGGTGGAAGACGAGCAGAGACGTAAAAGTCAGAGATGGGAGTTCACTCCCACTTTAACAATCGGTAAGGCTAGAATAAGGCTTGCCTATAGGTACTGTAAATATCTCCTAAACGTGCACCGTTTAGGAGTTATTTACTGTACCTGCTGCTGGCTATGTCACTGGCCCATGCGCTCTGAAGGAACGGCCACCCAGGCCGTTCCTTCAGGAGTCCTATGCCATAAACGGCAGCTCCCGCATGCATGCATGGGAGTGACATAATTGCGGCTCTGGCTGCGAATCCAGAAGACAGTCAGGTGAAGATGGGTGCCTTGTCAGCGGTGACAGCTCGCCACTAGAAGGGCTTCATTCTAAGGTAAGTTTCACATAATGTGCTAGTATGCAATGCATACTAGCATATTATGGCTTTACCTAGCTGGTTCCAAAAAGTAAAAAAAATAAATCACACAGCGGTTTACCACCACTTTAGACTGATAAGGTTGTGATCAGATAGAAGAAATGTTGTGTTGGAGCCATTTGAGGCCTTGAAAGACTGGCTCAGGGCTGACATAACTGTAACATAGCTGGCAACTGTAACAATCGTCATCAGGAGCATGCCTTGAATTTAGCATACGCAGTGCATGTGCTAATAGACAAAATGTAAATGAAAACAGTGCAGAAAACAACATTGGTATGTTTGATTTATGGATTTATTAAACCTATTTTGAGCTTTCTTTTGGGAAATAGTTAAATCGGAGGGTTTAGTTCTGCTTTGAATACACAACATATTCATGCTTGACTGGAAAGTGCCTTTAAGCAGAAACTCCAGCTGGTAAACTATCCTTGTTACAGGGTTACACCTTAAAGTGGTTGTAAACCCTTACAAACCACTTTGACCTACAGGTAAGCCTAGATTAAGGCTTACCTGTAGGTCCAAGAAATATCTCCTAAACCGTTTGCCAAAACACAGGCACCGCTGTCTACGGCGCATGCGCCATAGACAGCCGTGCGCAGGCGCACTGAGCGTGCCGCGCGCAGGCGCACTGAGCGTGCCGTTGTCAACGGCGATATGCCGCGAGTGGCATGCGCGGGAGTGACGTCATCGCGGCTTCGTCGAATGACAGCGCCGGAGCAGCGAGACCCACCGAGAAGGTGGAGGCTCCGTACACAAGGGGACAGCGGTGACATCGCTGGCTCCTGTGTCAGGTAAGTGAGACATAATGGACTACTATGCGATGCGATGCGATGCATAGTAGTCCATTATGCTTTACCTTTGCAGGGAATCAAAGAGGAAGTAACACCCATCAGGGTTTACTTCCTCTTTAAGGCTGGATTCACACCTAGGGCAGTTTTAGTGCTTTTTGCATTTTGCAGATTTGCACTACAGTCCATTTACCATGGTTTCCTATGGAACACGTTCTGTAGTGCAAATCTGCAAAATGCACTAAAAATGCCATAGGTGTGAATCAAGCCTAAAAAGGCGATGCATAGACACATCGCACCAACACGCAGGACGGTGACGTTTGGCTGGGACAATCGTGTTGGTGTATATAGGCTTCTCTGGTTATCCATCACTGCTTACAGTATATTTCGGTGTCTGTACTACAACATTACATGTATATTATTATGCGTGCAAAATTTTGTTTTCAATCCTTAGCCTGAATCAGACACCCTCCTGAATGTATTTTTAGCCATTGCTGTCGACAATCTGGCCAACGCACAGGAACTTACAAAGGTACAGGGCTCACTGATGTAAACCCCAATTAAGTGACATTTTGTTTGCTAAAGCATTGTGTATCCTAATTAACTGTCTTTAAAAATACACGTCTTCACCTTTTGCTGTATCTTAGTGCTGTTGATCCCCTGCAGCTTCTTTGCAGTCACTTCCTGTCTACATGTACTCCAGCGATGGCTGCATGGCATTTCTTGGGGGGGGAGGGGGGGATCTTGATGATGATCACAGTGGACCATGCCTCCGCAATGCCTGGTAGAATGGCCACTTGTAGTTTCCAGCACAAGCAGATGCCCAACTTGGGAGGCAGGGTCAGAGCGTTGTCACCCTATAACAGGAAGTGCCTGAACAAAGACCTTCATGGCGAGAGCACCAGGTATTATTTTTAATGAAAGCTGCAGATCTAGAAAGGTATAAAATTAGTTTTGATAATACAGTAACATGTTAATGCGTAAATGAGTGATTGTGCTTACATAGGCTTTAAAATATCCAAAAAAAAAAATTGGAAAATGCATTAGGTAGCCACTCTAATACAACTGGACTTTTGTAAACAGTATTTGTATGTAAACTGATTGGTTGCTGTAGATAACACCTCTGCAAAATGTCTCCTTTCCCGCCTACTGGCCCCATGTTTCCATGTTGCTAACCTAAACAGTATGTTTCCTGCAGGATGAGGAGGAGATGGAGGAGGCTACCAATCAGAAGCTGGCACTCCAGAAAGCCAAAGAAGTGGCAGAAGTCAGCCCCATGTCTGCTGCCAACCTTTCAATCACAGCGTAAGGAATCGCACCATTTATGGTGCACATTTTACCCAAATATACAAACTTTTCTTAGAAACACTTACACTTCACGCACATGGCCGGAGGTAACTCCTAGCAAGAGGGGAGGAAAGCAGCTTAGAAAAACTGAGCCGTTATCCATTTCCTATCATGAGCCTGCACTGGTGCGAGAGGCTAAAGTAGGAAAAAGTACCATTTACAAAGCTGAATATCTTACTGGTTTGGTGGGAGTGGGGCACAATTTAAGTCTACATAAAGGACGCAATTTAAAGGGGTTGTAAAGGTTTGTTTTTTATTTTCTAAATAGGTTCCTTTAAGTTAGTGCACTGATTTCCCTTCTAAATGTTTTTTTTCTTTGTCTGAATTTATCACTTCCTGTTCCTCCTCAGTAAGCTGTTCTGGCTGACTAAACACCGCTCAGATGATGGTGTTAAGTTTACTGAGGAGAAACCGGAAGTGAGAAATTCAGACAAAGAAAAAAAAATTTAGAAGGGAAATTTGAAGGAAAAAGGTAAGTGAACCAACAATGCACTAGCTTAAAGGAACCTATTTAGAAAATAAAAAAACCTTTACAACCCCTTTAAAAATATATATGGGGTCTATTTACTAAAGGCAAAATAGACTCTGGAGCACGTGTACTTGCAAAGTGCACAGTTTAGTAAAATGAGGAAAAGCTTTGCTTTGCAAAGAATACCCAATCACATGTAAGCCCTTGTACACACGGTCGGACATTCCAACTGAAAATGTCCGATCGGACCGTGTTGTCGGATAATCCGACTGTGTGTGGGCTCCATCGGACTGTTTCCGTGGAAATATTCGACGGACAAAGTTTTAGAGCTGGACTATAAAACTTTCCGACAACATGATCCGATCGGGCATACTCCGATTGTGTGTAGAGAATTCCGATCGGACAAAGTGCCACGCATGCTCAGATCAAATTCCTAGACCAAAGCTATTGGCTACTAGCCTGAACGTAGTCCCGTTGTAACGAAATTAATCATCGTGTTACGTACGATCGGATTTTCCAACAACTTTGTCCGACCGTGTGTATGCAACACAAGTTTTGGACAAAATCCGACTGATTTTGTTGTCGGAATGTCCGACCGTGTGTACAAGGGCTAAAGGGAAAAAAATAAAAATCCAGCATGGTTGGACAATGAAAATTATCATTTACTAAGCTCTGAGGGCAACTGCACTTCCAAAGTGCTCAGTCAATTTGCCTTTAGTAAATCAAACCCTTTGTTTGGCATCTCTACTTTATTCAATACTATAGAGCACATTGATGGTAACTGTATGGCTGCCTCCCACTCTGGCCTGTTTCTAGCCATTGGCACCAATATCCCAAAATAGTAAAGATTAGCCTAATGCCGCGTACACACGGGCGGATTGTATGGCGTACTCAGTCCGTCATACAATCCGACGGACAGTCCGTCATACTTAAGAATGAACGGACTTGACCACACACGGATACACAAACAGTCCGACGAAAGCTTGCGCGATGACGTGTACAGCACGTACGACGGGACTAGAAATAGGAAGTCCAATACACAGCAAAGCACCCTTCCGCCGTGTAAATCCTTTCTGAGCATGCGCCATACTTAGTCCGTCGAACTAGCCTACTGACGAGCGGATTGTCCGCTGAAACCAAAGTCTGACGGAAAGAATTTCGAAAATTACGAAATACTTAGTACACCAGACTGCACGCTGAAAAAGTCCGCTGAAGCCCACACACGAGCGGACTGTCCGCTGAAATGTGTTTCGGCGGACTAAGTAGGCCATACAATCCGCCCGTGTGTACGCGGCATTACTGGTTGAGAATGTTTAGATAAAATTTTGATTCAACTTTACCTTTTAACTCTCACTCATCAACCAGCTTTCTGTCCTGTTATGGGTCAAAAAACAAATGCTGACAGTTTATATGAGATTCCACCAACCTTTAGATCCCATTTTCCATTTATTTTTTTGGGCTGGTTGACAGCAAAGAATCCAGTGGACTTGCACAGTCCTGGGGTCAGTGCTGGGACAAGGTCATCCAGAGCCCAGGGCAAACATGCTAAACTGCACCCCCCCCCCCCCCGCCCCCAAGGTGTATGAGCGTTATGCATCATCAAAAATCCCCCCCCCCCCCCCCCAAAAAAAAAGACTGAGCACTAATCTTTTTCACCCCCCTAAGCATAAATTCCCCCTCCTCCCAGTGCAAATCTGTTCCCCTGCTGAAATCCCCCTTCCCAGCACAAATCTTACCCCCCCACCCCCCAAATTCCCCCCAATTCAAGTACCCCCCCCAAAAAAAAATTACTCCTCCTAGCACAAATTATCTACCCCTAAGATTACCCCTCCCAATAACCCCACTGCAAATCCCCCCCTTCCAGCACAAAGCGCCCCAATCATCCTTCCTAGCACAAATCTTCTTCCCCCATTCCTTCTCCCCCTAAATTTTAGCATACCCCCCAAATTTCCCCTCTGTCACGTACCTGGTGGTAAAGCCCGACCTGCAGGAAGAGACCTCTCTTGCGGCTCCGACTCGAGGGCCCTGGTAGAGTATACAGGTAGCACAAGAATCTGGAGTGGCACGAGTGCCTGGCAGGATCAACGGCAGCAGAGGGGTCTGGAGCCCAGGAAGAACTTGTAGCAGGACCCCCCCAGCTGGATCAGGAGGCGGCTGAGACCAGGAAGGAACAGGATCAGCAGGCAGGTGCAGCAAGCTGGAGCAGAGCAGCAGGTGGGTAGCTGGACCTGGAACACCGATGCAGGAACTCCGGCAGAAGCAGGACTTCAGGTAGGAGCTGGAACCACAACTGGAGGTAGAGCAGCAGACAGGCACCAGGAACAGGATGCTGGCAGCAGAGCAGTCAGACAAGCCGGGTCGGAGGTCAGGCGGTCAGCGAAGGTACCAAGGATCAAGCAGGTGGATAGTCGG
The DNA here is from genome assembly GCF_037356315.1 of Lithobates pipiens. Lineage (NCBI taxonomy): Eukaryota > Metazoa > Chordata > Amphibia > Anura > Ranidae > Lithobates > Lithobates pipiens. The sequence goes on along the minus strand of NW_027507696.1, from coordinate 386,738 downwards.
ACAATCCGGGTCGATAAACAAGCAGGCAGCAGAAGTACCAAAGGATTAAGCAGAGGGGAAGACAGACAGGCCGGGATCAGGTGCAGGCGGATAGCAGGAGTGGTAGGTAGACAAGCCGGGTCAACAAGTCACAGAAGGCAGGTTCTCAGAATCAGGATACTCGCACGCTGTAGATCAGACAGCAAGAACTGGATGTGACAGACTGAGTTAAATAGCCCGCCTGGCACCAACATGTGCACGCACGTGCGCACAAGCGCACTCGCGCGGCGGAAGGTGCAGACTGATTCCCGCTGGCAGGCTCTTCCCGACACCCTCCTAGAACAATACTTACTCCCTGCTGCCCCCCAAATCCCCTTTTCCAACACAAATCCCCTCCCCCCTATTTCTTTGTGATGCCCCCCCCCCCCTGCACCGCCCAGGATACCACAGTGCCCAGGGCAGCCGCCCCTCCTGCCCACCCCTTGTCCCGGCCCTGCCTGGGGTGACAGGACAGGTTGGGATATGTAGTTCCTCAAAAGCAGTAGGCCTCCCGGTTTTTCTAGCCCTTACCAGACAGTTTTTAGGTCCGTCCATATTGCAGACACAGGCTTAAATCCATAACTGGCGCCGGAGTTCAGAACAATCTGTCACAGTTCCCTCCAGCACATAAAAAGATTAAAAAAGCAGATATGGACGTCAGATGGATGGTTTTGCTGAGCAGATGGCTTTTTTTTTTTTTTAAACTAATGATGAATCCAGCAAGACGGCTGCTTAACTCCCTGTGTTGTGCTGGTGCTCAGTACTGCATTTTCATTTTACACCCAGCAATATCAATGCACATATCTATTTCAGAGTTTAACCCCACATTATAGAGAGCCGGTCACGTAAAAAAACAGAACTCCGATGCTACCGGCTTGTAGATTTAGGAATCAGGACGGAATTTCAAACCATTTTTTTCAAATCCCCCGTGTACAGAAGACTGAAGAGTGAACAACGTGCTGTTCTTGGCATCACAAGTTGGTCACGCCAGTGCTAAAATAACATGCGTTTAAAAAAAAAAAAAAACTGTAAAAATAAAGTCATCAGGGTCCCAGAAGATAGAACAAAAACCCTTCCCATGCTGAGCCAGAGACATATGGGGTTATCAATGCTTTCCCAACATAGAATTTGGAGGCGAAGGATGGCAAAGCATGAAAAATGTCATTCCCGATTACATCCTCACAAAACCTATTTTTATTTTGGAAAAAACTCATTAAGCCCCATCCACACTATCATATTTTCTGCTGTTTTTTTCCATCAGGTTTACCAAAACCATGTAATGCAAGGGCCCTGCCTGATTGCATACACATTGAAACTCCTAAGGTTTGACCTCATATTACATGGTTTTGGTAAATCCGGAGGAAAAACTGATAGTGTATCTCTAGCTAACACATTTTTGTTTAGATGATGTAGGTAGGTTAGAAGGATGAGGTAGGTTAGAACCCCTGTCAGATTTTTCTTGCTGTGTGTGTTCCTGCTGGTAAGATTCACCATCTTTATTTGTCCTGGTGACCATTGCCACTAGGGTAGATGGTAATTCTGAAAATGTAAGCCCTTGTACAAACGGTCGGACATTCCGACAACAAATTCCATCTAATTTTGTCGGAAACTGGTGTTGCATACACACGGTCGGACAAAGTTGTCGGAAAATCTGATCGTTCAGAACGTGATGCCGTTATTTCGTTATGACGGGACTACGTTCAGGCTAGTAGCCAATAGCTGTGGCTCAGGAATTTGATCTGAGCATGCGTGGCACTTTGTCCGATCGTTTGTAGAGAATTCCGATCGGACAAAGTCCCATCGGATCATATTGTCGGAAAATTTTATAGCCCAGCTCTAAAACTTTGTCGGATATTCTGACGGAAACAGTCCAATGGAGCCCACACACGGTCGGATTATCCAACAACACGGTCCGATTGGACATTTTCCGTCGGAATGTCCCACCGTGTGTACAAGGGCTTATAGTTGACACTGGAACAGAGGAAATCTGCTAATTATGATACCTGTTTTATTGACAACCCTCTAAAGTTATCCATACACATTATAATCTGGCTGTAAAATATTTGCACAATCTCCCTTATGCCGTGTACACACGACCGGACTTTTCGAGGGACTAGGTCCGACAGACGTTCTGACGGAGTTCTGACGGACTTTCCAAATGAACGGACTTGGCCACACACAATCACACCAAAGTCAGACAGATGACGTACGACTGGACTAGAATAAGGAAGTTCATAGCCAGTAGCCAATAGCTGCCCTCGCGTCGGTTTTCGTCCGTCGGACCAGCATACACACGAGCGGATTTTTCGATAGGAACTGGATCCGGCGGAAAAATTTTAAACATGTTCCATTTCTAAAGTCTGTCGGATTTTTGCAAATCAAAAGTCAGCTGCAGCCCACACACGATCGAATGGTCCGCCGGAATCGTTCCGTTGGACCTTTGATGTCGAAAAGTCCGGTCGTGTGTACGCGGCATTAGAGTTACCAAAACTAATATCATGACCTGCATAAACTATCCATTCGACTTCTATACAATTAGGCAGGCCGTTACACAAAATAATTGGTAGGTCTAAAGGATATCGGACATGTAGTGAGCTTAAGGCCTGGTGCACACTAGTGCGATCTCAAATGAGATTTTCGTCACACAGAATCGAATGACAATGGAAGTCACATTATTCTCTATTTTGACCTTTCACATCGATGGAGTACAACATGTTCTGGGAAAAGGGTCTGGTATTACTTTGGTGTGATTGCAGCACAATTTTGGCCCCCCCGTAGACCTTAGTAGAAACGCACCCAAAATGCATGTACTGTACATGTGTTTTTTACGTGTTTTCAGATTAGGGAGCCCACACCATTTTATTTTTTATTTTTTGCTGTGGCGTCCCCCCTAAAATTCATGCCAGACCCAATGGGCCTGGTAGGGATTTTGGGAGGGGGGGCATGCCATTTTTTTTTTTGGCATGGGGTTCTCCTTAAAAAAAAAAAAAGTGTTTAGGTCCTCCCCCCAATCTTTACCAGGGCCTTCAGGCCTAGTATGGATTTTATTTCTACAGACAGGCTCCTTTGTTTTATCCCGGCTTACAGCAGAATTTAGTCATTGGGTGTTAGGTTGCCGGGGGGGTGCTGGGGGTGCCAGCTTCTTAACAACCAGCATCCAGTCTCCTTCCACTACCCAAAAAAAGCATCCAAACGTCGTCATTGCAGGGAAAATTCAAATTCAAATAGATTCACTAGTGTGAACCATAGCCTAATGCCATGTAGACGCGGTCGGAATGCCGGCCAGAAAAAGACAGATGAGAGCTTTTCATCGGAAAATGCGACCGTGTGTACGCTCCATCAGAATTTAGCTGTCTGAATTTCCAGCAGCCAAAAATTGATAGCATGTTCTCAATTTTTCCGACAGAAAAACTTTCTGTCGGTAATTCCGATTGTGTGTATGCAATTCCGACATGCCAAAAATCACGCATGCTCAGATTCAACTACGAGACGGAAGCTATTGGCTACTGGCTATTGAACTTCCTTTTTCTAGTCACGTCGTACGTGTTGTACGTCACCGCGTTATAAATGATCGGAATTTGATGTGACCGTATGTAGACAAGACAGCTTGAGCCGAATTCCGTCGGGAAAACCATCAGAGCTTTTTCCGACGAGAATTCCGATCGTGCGTACGCGGCATAAGAGGGATTTTCCCTACACTTTGAACAGATTTCTTATAATTTCTTCTGTTTTTGGAGTGGGACGTAAAGACCATTCTCTCCAATGAAACACAGACAAAAAAAATAATCTAACTGGGATCCTAACCATTCCCTATGCTCAAAAAAAATAAATAAATAAAATAAACCATAAGCCTTCTCTCCTTCTTCCAGAAGTGAACTGGCAAAGTGGTCCTACAGTTGTGAGAAAATCAAAAAGAATTCCCTAATTACATCTTTGACATTGGATAGGATTCTCGGCCATGTGTAAATCATTATGGTCTAGTTAACCTTATAATGGCTGAGCATATTTGCCTTTTTGATAACACGGGCATAATTACAGAAAGAGTGAAACAGTAAGAAGGGGCCCACAAATTTCTATTAAGACCCCTTTCACACTGGGGCGTTTTTCAGGCGCTTTAGCGTTAAAAAAAAGCGCCTGTAAAGTGCCTGAAAGAAGCCGCAACTGCAATCCCAATGCAAAAGCCCGAGTGCTTTCACACTGAGGCGCTGCACTGGCAGGGCGTCAAAAAAAGTCCTGCAAGCAGCTTCTTTGCTGCTCTTTTGGAGCGGTGAATACACCGCTCCTAAAGCGCCCCTTCCCATTGAAGTCAATGGGATGCGCCTGTAAAACGCCTGAAAAGCGCTATTGGCAGCAGTGTTTTGTGGGCGCTTTTAACCCTTTATTTGGCCAATAGCAGGGGTTAAAAGCGCCCCAATAACGTTTGAAAAACGATGGTAAAGGGCTGCTAGTTTAAGCGGTGCTTTACGAGCATTTTTCGGGCGCTGACATTGTGAAAGGGCTCTTAAAGCACTTGGGCTTTCACATTGGGACTGCAGATGAGGCTTCTTTCAAGCGCTTTTTCAGGCGCTTTAGCGTTAAAAAAAAGCGCCTGTAAACGCCCCAGTGTGAAAGGGGTCTAATGCCACGTACACACGACCGGACTTTTTGACAGCAAAGGTCCGACAGAACGAGTCCGTCGGACAATTCGATCTTGTGTGGGCTCCATCGGACCTTTGCTTGTCAAAAATCTGGCGGACTTTAGAAATAGAACATGTTTTAAATTTTTCCACCGGAACTCCGCCGGACCGAGAAATCCGTTCGTGTGTATGCTAGTCCAACGGACAAAAACCGACGCGAGGGCAGCTATTGGCTACTGGCTATGAACTTCCTTATTCTAGTCCGGTCGTACGTCATCGCGTTCGAATCCGTCGGACTTTGGTGTGATTGTGTGAAAGTCCATCAGAACTCCACCGAAAGTCCGTCGGACCAAGTCCCTCAAAGTCCGGTCGTGTGTACGCAGCATTAGGGAGCATTAAGCTGGTCATACATTATATGATTTTCTTGTTCAATTTCCTTTTAATTTATCTTCAACTATATATTGCAAGGGCCTGTATGATTGCATACTAATTGAAAGTGTTTAAGTTTGATCTCATATTATACCGGTTCTGATAAATCTAAAGGAAAAATGAACAAGAAACTTGTATAATGAATAGGCAAGGCTTAGGCATCCAACCTTTGCTGTTTATTGCCCCTCTCTGCCAGGTCACACCTTTGAATACCCGTTTTTAGGTTTCCAAATGGCCCCGTGCATTTTATTATAATATTTTTTTCTAACAAACATATGGCCATTTCAGGACAGAGATGCTGTAACAAGGCCTTCAACTTGCTTTACCTAAAAATAATTTATCATCTGTGCGTAGCGCTAGAATTAGCACGGACTGCTAATTAGTTAAAACTATTTTTAGTCTCATTTGATCCGTCATCAGCTAACGAACCCCCACCAAGCTCTAAAATATAAAATCTTATTGTCATTCTTAAAGGCAACAGATTATTTTTGTAAAAACACTGCATTTAAAAAAAAATATATAAATATATATATATGTATATATATATATATATATATATTATATATATATAATCTTACTATCCTGTGAGCTGGTGGAAAGTGATTTCCTCACCTAAACACTGGCCAAACAAACAAGATTTATGAGGATGAGTCAAAGTGATAAAGAGGATCTTTACTCAATGCCAAGGGACCTAACAAGTTATCAGGTGACAAATCACTGCCCAGCGCAGACATTGAAGCCAATTCTAGCGGTAGGGGGCAGCCAACAATGACTCACTTTTTCACGCTTTTATTAATCGATATATTAACATTGGTTATAAACTCCACTTAACAAATTTATTGCCAGAGGCTTTTCAGCTTTGTAAATCTTGCTTTTTTTTTTTTTTTTTTTTTAGAGGAGATGTTAAACTATCTATGTCATGAGGGATGTTATTGCTGTAATTACTCTGGAAATGCTAGTTGACTGGCTGTGTCTTAAATTTCAGTATTTCTAGTCACCCGCTCTAGGTGAGCGAGAGGTGAATGTAATAAAAGTCAAAGCATTATCGTGACAGCCAGACAACTGAAGTTTTAAAGCCCAACTGCAGCCAAAACTTTTAGTTTTTAACCACACGGGTAAGAATCACAGCCACTGTTTATATTTTATTGTGTCCTCAATCCTATCAAAATCCGATTGCCTCTCGGAGGATCAGGATGGAATTTTTTTCCCCTGCTTCAGCAAATTGGATCATGGCTCTGCTGTTTTTTTTTGCCTTCCTCTGGATCAACTGTGGGTATAGAATTGGGTATATGTCATTGTATGATATTATTATTATTATTATTTTTTTTTTTTTTTGTGGTTGAACTGGATGGACTTGTGTCTTTTTAAAGAAAACCTGTCATGAGAAAATTCTGAAGGCTGTGTTTGCCAGTCTTTTCCTTAAGCCCAATTCTTGGCCAAAACTTTTTATTTTTTATTTTTTTATACAGGGGATTAAAACATCTGTCTATATATTTTTTTTTATTGCTCTTTGTGTCCCTGTGGGGGGGGGGGGGGGGATTTACCCACACTACCTGTTACAGTAACAAGGTATCACAACAAGGTTTTCCTTGATGGTGGCAGCAACAAAAAATTTACAGTAAGACTGGCCATAGAGGAGTTGAAAACCAAACGTTCTGCCGATCCAAAAGACGAGCAAGTCGGATCAGGCGCTTTCCACTGGGGCACAAAAAAATGCATATCGCAGCTGGCACACTAATGATATGAGAACAAAAAAAAAAAGCAACCAAGAATTTTCATACGGTTTTTGACTCATCTATAGCCAGCCTATGAAAGAGTAATGCCGCGTACAAACGACCGGACTTTTTGACAGCAAAGGTCCGACGGAACGAGTCAGTCGGACAATTTGATCGTGTGTGGGCTCCATCGGGCCTTTGCTTGCCAAAAATCCAGCGGACTTTAGAAATAGAACACGTTTTAAATTTTACCACCGGAACTCCACCGGACCGAGAAATCCGTTCCGTGTGTATGCTAGTCCGACGGACAAAAACCGACGCGAGGGCAGCTATTGGCTACTGGCTATGAATTTCCTTATTCTAGTCCGGTCGTACGTCATCACGTTCGAATCTGTCAGACTTTGGTGTGATTGTGTGTGGCCAAGTCCATTCATTCGGGAAGTCCGTCGGAACTCCGCCAAAAGTCAATCGGAAAGACCGTCGGACCTAGTCCCTCGAGAAGTCCGGTCGTGTGTACGCGCCATTAGAACACCTTTCGGTTTTTTTTTTTTGCTCTGTCTCCTTCCCATCCTGGTGACAACCGCATCCTCCTTGTTACTTATTCTGTGTCACCATGATAGGATTGAGAGAAAAAGGAAAAGTTCTGGTGTCCCCAGTAACACACTTCCATCCCTGTAACATATAAAAAAACAAAGGATTCACCCTGTGACTTTACTAGCGGAAACAGTACCCACTTCATTTAAACATAACAGTAGTAAATATAGTATATGGTTTATTCAAATACAATTGTTTACATGCATAAATAACATCTGCTGCTGCCGTCTCGAGGCCGCACACTTGGAGCCGTGGTCAAGCTCAGTGGTGAGTATGGGGACCCCCAACCCCTCCTACCCTGTGCCTTTATAATTAATACTGTGCTATATTGCCAAACATATATATTTTTGTTTATACTAGGTACATTGTTACACACATCCACCCCTGAAGAGCGTGCTGGATCTCGCGAAACTAGTCGGGTAGTATGATGCCCGTGTACTATGACCACTACTACATTTATGTACCATTATTCCTTGTTTATGTATCTTTTTTTAATTGGCAACTGTTGGTATTATTTATTCATGTAAATAATTGTATTTGAATAAACCATATACTATATTTACTACTGTTATGTTTAAATGAAGTGGGTACCATTTCCACCAGTAAAGTCCCAGGGCGAATCCTTTGTTTTTTATACGTTACAGGGATGGAAGTGTGTCACTGGGGACACCAGACCTTTTCCTTTTTCTCTCAATCCTATCATGGTGACACAGAATAAGTAACAAGGAGGATGTGGTTGTCACCAGGATGGGAAGAGGCAGAGCAAAAAAAAAAAACCTTGAAAGGTGTTCTAATGCCGCGTACACACGACCAGAGTTTTCGAGGGACTAGGTCCGACGGTCTTTCCGACTGACTTTTGGCAGAGTTCCGACGGACTTGGCCACACACACAATCACATCAAAGTCTGACAGATTCGAACGTGATGACGTATGACCGGACTAGAATAAGGAAGTTCATAGTCAGTAGCCAATAGCTGCCCTGATCTCGGTTTTTTGTCCGTCGGACCAGCATACACACGGAACGGATTTCTCGGTCCGGTGGGAAAATTTAAAACATGTTCTATTTCTAAAGTTCGCCGGATTTTTGGCAAGCAACGGTCCGATGGAGCCCACACACGATCGAATTGTCCGACGGACTCGTTCCGTCGGATCTTTGCTGTCTAAAAGTCCGGTCGTGCGTACGCGGCATTACTCTTTCATAGGCTGGCTATAGACGAGTCAAAAACTGTATGAAAATTCTTGGTTGCTTTTTTTTTTTTTGTTCTCGCATCATTAGTGTGCCAGCTGCGATATGCATTTTTTGTGCCCCAGTGGAAAGCGCCTGATCCGACTTGCTCGTCTTTTGGATCGGCAGAACGTTTGGTTTTCAACTCATCTATGGCCAGCCTTACTGTAAATTTTTTGTTGCTGTTGCTGCCACCATCAAGGAAATAACACATCACTTGCTGCCCGTGTGATACCTTGTTACTGTAACAGGTAGTGTGGGTATATCCCCCCCCCCCCCCCCCCCCCACAGGGACACAAAGAGTGATAAAAAAAAAAATAGACAGGTTTTAATCCCCCGTATAAAAAAAAAAAAAAAGTTTTGGCCAAGAATTGAGTTTAAGGAAAAGACTGGCAAACACAGCCTTCAGAATTTTCTCATGACAGGTTTTCTTTAAAAGGAGGGAATCAGGAGTAAGGGGTGATGTAGATATTTTACATTCATGCCCCAAAATGCTTCTGGATTTGGAAAAAAAATGACCTAAAGAGCTTCTATCTAGACCAAAATACAAGGCATACCACGGAAGTGATACAGACAGGCTGCTGGCCTGAAGAGCTGACACTTTCTATGAATTGCCTTTTGTTCTTTTTCTGGTTTGTATACTTTTTCTTTTCTGTTTATTTTTTTTTTCTCTTTTGTGTTTTTTTTGTTTTGTTTTTTCTGCTCCTATTGTGGTCCTTGTACTGTTCATCATAATTCCCAGCATGCCCCATGGATTCCTGCTAGTGTTCCTCAACCAGTAACTTGTGACTCAACTCCCATATTGCTTTTGACTGTGTACTTTAGGATGAGCTATCAAAGCCCCGGGGGGAACAATAATATCCACTTGGAAAATTAAAAAGTGTATAAAAACTTGAGAACAAAAATGCAACATATTGCAGTTTTTCGATCCTTAGGCCCATTTCACACTGGGCGGTTTTCAGGCGTTACAGCGCTAAAAATAGCGCCTGTGTAGCGCCTGAAAAAAACCGGCCCCTTTCACTCCAGTGTGAAAGCCGGAGGGCTTTTACACTGGAGCGGTGCGCTGGCAGGACAGTGAAAAAAGTCCTGCTAGCCGCATCTTTGGAGCGGTGAAGGAGCGGTGTATTCACCGCTCCTACCCATTGAAATCAATGGGACAGCGCGGCAATACCGCCGCCAAAGCGCTGCTGCAGCGGCGCTTTGCGGGCGGTTTTAACCCTTTTTCGGCCGCTAGCAGGGGTTAAAACCACCCCGCTAGCACCCGCAGACCGCCGCTAAAACGACTGTAAAGCACCACTAAAAATAGCGGCGCTTTACCGCCGACGCCCGCACCGCCCCAGTGTGAAAGGGGCCTTAGACTTGGTGGCTATATCCGTTTTCAATCTAAAAAAAAAAAAAGTACAGAAAAATAACTTGATCCAGCCAGAAATCCAGTGTCCTTGCAACATTTTGTGCAGTGAATTGAAATATCAATAAATGTTACCAGCCTTCCCAGTGCTGCTATGTGAACCACAGAACACCTCCCCTTATATTACGGAAATAAGGCAGAGGTGCCTTATAGGGTGGCAATGCTGTTCCTCCATAGATACAGTACAGTGAGCAAGTGTTGTAATCCTAGCACAAGAAGTGTGTTAATGGAAGAATCACCAGGCCAAAATAAAATAGCTTCAATATATGACATTTTTGTTCTTGGGTTTAAATTATTTTTAATGGGGGCTGTGATAGAGTATAGTTGCCAAGTGTCCATGTTTTTGCAAGACAGAGATCCTCATTTTCAAGCTATCGTGCCAGGCAGGGGTTAAGTTTCTGCCACTTGAAATCCACGTTCAAGTGGACTATACACACAGTGGGGTATTAAAGAAATCAAATACGGTACATTTTATTATTAGCAAACTTATATGTGAAGGCCGTATAGGGATGGAAATCATAAAGGGGAAACAGACATGGTAAAGATTATTAAACTCCATCCAAAACTTTTTACATTTTTAGTAGAGTGATGAATTGTTAAAACCCGCAATTCATTTCTGTGTTCCCATCTCTGCCTTAGGCAGGGAGTGGAAGTTTCTTCAATGGTACCATAAAGCAGTGGTCATCAACCCTGTCCTCAGGGCCCACTAACAGGCCAGGTTTGCAAGATAACTGAAATACATCACAGGTGATATCATTTGCTGCTCAGTGATTGCCGTATTCTAGTCGGCATCTCCCCCAAGGTAATACAGAAAACCTGGCCTGTTAGGCTCCATTCACACCTATGGCAGTTTTAGTGCTTTTTGCATTTTGCAGATTTGAACTACAGTCCATTTAAAGCGGAGGTCCACCCTAAAGTGGACCTTCCGCTCATTGGAACCCTCCCCCCCTCCGGCGCCACAATTGGCACCTTTCAGGGGGGAGGGGGGTGCAGGTACCTGTACAGTACAGGTATCTGCACCCACTTCCGGCGATTCTGCAGAAGGTACGCCCCTTTCCGCAGAATCTACGCCCCTTTCCGAAGGTCCCCCGCTGCCTGCTGGGAAACACACGGATCCCAGAGACAGCGGGGACCATCCTTATTGCGCAGCGCGACTTGCGCATGCGCAGTAGGGAACCGGGAAATGAAGCCGAAAGCCTCCACTTCCTGATTCCCATACCCAAGATGGCTGCGGCAGCACCCGAGAGACGATCGAGAGATCGGCTTCGGGTGCCGACATCGCGGGCGCGCTGGGCGGGTAAGTGTCATTATTTTAAAAGTCAGCAGCTGCAGTATTTGTAGCTGCTGGCTTTAAAAAAAAAAAAAAAAATGGCGGACTCCCGCTTTAACATTGTTTCCTGTGGAACATGTTCTGTGGGCAAATCTGCAAAATGCAAAAAGCACTAAAACTGCCATAGGTGTGAATCCAGCCTTTGTGGGCCCTAAGGACAGGGGTGATGACCACTGCCATAAAAAAAGATTCCAGAAAGTTCTGGCTAGGTTTGGGCTTTAATCCATATGATTGATGCTAACGTTATGTTTGTAGAACTGGGGATATAGGGAGACAGAGAAAGTGAAGGAGAGAAATATGTGTGATTATAAATAATGGAGATGATGTAGTGGTTAGTGTCTTTATTTACAGTAGATGGCGCTATTGAATTCATATGATAAGGTAGTGAAAAAAGCAGTATTGTGCAGTAACACAAAGCAGCCAATCAGATTTCAGCTTTCATAAGTTAGCTCTACAAAAGGCAAATTCTGCTTGGCTTGTTAATTTTAAGCTCTTTGCCACTCTTTGTTTTTTTTTTTTAAAGATATGCCCATCAATGCCTGCCTAGTGTACCCCATACTCAAATCCTCAGTCTTTTTTCTTTTTTTATCCCACAGTTTTCCTTATCCTTTTCTCATCTTTGGTTTCATTGTCCTCCTTGTGTAACCCAAACTGCCCCGGTATCCCTCCCCCTTTTTTTTTTTTTTTTTTTTTTAATTTTCATACGGTGGGAGAGGCTCATGGTTTTAGTCCACAACTCCTCAACTTTCCACCCCACAATGCTCACCCTGGAGTAAAACGTTGATCCCCTTCCGTTCTCTTCATGTCCTTTATGGTTTGATGTATTTTATTTCTCACTTTTTCTTTTCTTGCATGTGCAGTTTTGTAAAGCAAACGCGAGGTGCGATTTCTCGCAGCCCATCTGTCTGCAACGTAAATTTACCGTGAGTTGCCCTATGTTACGATATTCACTGTATGAAATTCTGGTTTGACAGTATCTATATATATGAACAAAGATGAAAAATTATATATATATATATATATGTAGAAAGTGTGTGTGTGTGTATATATATATATATATATATATATATATATTTATTGACTTATAGACCGTTCTTTCCTTCACATATCAAACTTTCATTCTCTTTGTGGGTGCCAGTCACTGAGTGGAGCACCAAGCGGGTGTTTCATCACTTCAAACTTTTGGAATCTTCACTGCATCGTTTAGACGTTTTCAGCCTCTCACCTCATTGCTGTCCAAAACTTTCATTGTTCTGCATATGTTCTGTTCTCATTCACATTGCTTTCTCCTCCTTCCCAAACTCTATTCTGCCAGTTAGAGACAATGGTATAATATGTAATCACCTGTAATGCTCCATTTCCCCCCCTCCTAATTAAAGTGGACTTTCATCTATATATAGTATAGATGGCCACTTTCTTGGATTACCATATATCTCTGTTTGCCTCTAGAGTGAGATGTTTTGTGGGCATTTGTGAATTATCAATCTTTTAGGTTTAAATCGGTTTTATTTAACGTTTGAAAATGCATCTTTGTTTTCTTCCTTTCTTCATATGCCTTCTGTCTTCTTCCGTACTTCTCTCTTTCCCTCCTCCTCTCCTTCTCTTTCTCACACTTTCTTCCATTCCACTGCACCTTTCTTCTTACTACTTTAGCTCTTCTTTTTCTTTCTTTCTGTGTTGTTTTTTTTTTTTTGGGTGGGGGGTTGTGCCTTACAAATCTGTGTATTACTGTCCAGAAAATAACCCAACAGGTTCAAAGAAGAATTCCAGGTATGGTAATTTCTACATAGTTACATTGGTTCATCTTGGACCAATGTATCTATGCATATACAATGCCAATGTGATCCCTCTTGAAAGTTGGAAAACACTGTAGTACAGCCCCTCGGACTTTAACTCGCCTGTTCGCAGTAGACGAGTGGAAATAAGCTGAGGGTGTCAGAAACCATGAATCAGACTGAGACAGAAGTACAATTAAATCACACTTGTTTATTAATAAAAAATAAAAAGGTAAATAGAAAAAGCGTAGTCAAGCATAGCCAGAGTCCAGTAACCAGATCAGGTAGTCAGCCAGGCCAGAAGTCAGGGATCCAAGTAGAGCAACAGCAAGCAGGATAAGGAGCCAGGAGGAATGTCAGCAAGCCAGTCTTTAAACAAACCGCAGGAGATGGTTTCTAGTGATGTGACCAAGGCGAAGGCAGAGGTGAAGTGAGCTGGAAGGCTTTAAGTAGGCAGGTCAGACGAGCATCATCAGGAACAGCTGGTAACTGTGGAGAGATAAGAGAGCTGGCAATTAGCCGACAGCTGAGCAGCCAGCCCAGAGAAGGAAGGGCTAAGCCAGCCCTGACAGAGGGATAGTGTGGAACCGCATCTGAGTGGGGGGGGGGGGGGGTGTTTGAACAGGAGCCAATTCTCCTACCAGCCTGTGTCCTCTATCATTCTCTTTGCTGACTTTCACTGTATGCTAGGCCCTGCTAAGAACTATATGGGGTGGGGGCAGGGCAGGGAGGAGGGTTGGGCAGGAGCTGGCAGAGTTTACTTTTCCTATTAACAGGCTGGTGATTGGTTTTATAGAAGGTTCGAGCAACCAATCACTAGCTTATTAATAAGAAAATAATAGAAAAATGAAACTTTGGCACCTCCCACTCCCCTGTCCAATGCTGTGTTACACTGTAAGTCTTTCTGCATCCTAAATCAGTGTCACTCACTGGTTTAAAAAAAATTTTTAATGCTATATTTAATATAGAGAAAGAAAATGTAGCGCTAAAAAGTGAAATCAAATAGTGTGAAAACACAAATAAGAGTCCACAAAAAGTCCCTCCTAAACAGTGATGGGCCACCAGGGCTCAGAAAACAGTCCTGGAGAAAGGGAATCAGTGGTCAGTTTCTGCTAGATGGAATAAAGACATCCACAACAATCGAGGAGGACGAAATACTCTTACCAGAGTTGGTGGACCTGTATTTCAGCAACACCAGATCTTAAAGGCATGGAGCTATAATCGCTTGGAAGGGACTAGCTGTATAGGATCTCTCGCCGTCAGAAGTCATCTGGAAGATTCGACAGTCCACAGCTCAGGCTCCCGGTAACTCGAGATGTATGTTTCTGCGGCCATTCAAAAAGCCCAGAGGGTAAGTAGCATATAAAAAACAGACTCCCAATAGTGTCATTCTGAGAGTACAAAATGGCCTTTTAGTTGCAAAAAATGCCAAATATAAAAAAACAGTAATAAAATAAAAGTAGTGATCACATAAATTTAAAAGCAATATGGGAAGTGTACAACGCAGCCCTACGCGTTTCGTCCAAAATGGACTTCAACTGGGACATCAAGGGACTTTTTGTGGACTCTTGTTTGTGTTTTCACACTATTTGATTTCACTTTTTAGCGCTACATTTTCTTTCTTTATCACATTTATGAGTTTTGTCACATTCGTATGTAGCTGCTGTATATAATGTTGTTTACTGCGATTTAGCGCAGTAATTTATTTTTTTCCCACATATTTAATATAGCATATTTACTTAAATTGGTTTGAAAGGCAGAAGTTTTTTTATCTTAATGCATTCTGCATAGCAGCCCCTCTAAAGCCCCATACACACTATCAATTTTTCCGCTGAGTTTTTCCTTCAGGTTTACCAAAACCATGTAGTGCGAGGGCCGGCCTGATTGCATACACATTGAAACTCCTAAGGTTTGACCTCCTATTATATGGGTTTGGTAAATCTGAATGAAAAAAATCAGCAGACAAACGGGTAAGTGTTATGCCCCATACACACTATCAGAGGTCCTGCTCTGTCCAGCGATGTCCACGAGTGTCTCAGTCACCCGAGATTCTCCCTCCTGATTCGCTGAGACACGGCAGCGGCCCTATTGGCTGCTGCTGTCAAAGTAAGCTAGCCAATCAGGCGAGGGGGGTGGGGCAGGGGTTAGGGTTCCATGTCTGAATGAACACAGGGAGCTGTGACTCAGCTTGGGTGCCCCTATAGCAGGTTGCGTGCTGTTGGGGCACTCAACAGGAGGGAGGGGCCAGGAGCACAGAAGAGTGACCCGAGAAGAGGAGGTTCTAAGCTGCTCTGTGCAAATCCACTGCAACAGAGCAGGTACTTATAACATGTTTGTTATTTTTATAGGAAAAAAAAGGAGACTTTACACATCATTGCTGCCTTGTTAAAGTGATTGTACAGTGCCTATATTATTTTATCCTTATTTTATTTATCAAAGTCAGATCAATCAAATATGCTTTATGTTAATATTGTTAACGTTGTTGTTGATAAATGTTTTATGCAGAATTGAGTTACAAAACGAGAAATATTAACATTGTAATTTCATGAATTTTTAACGAGGGAGTCTTTAGAGGCAGAATTGGGGTTGGGGCAGGGTAGGGTTGGGGGGGGGCAACTGGTGGCGGGTAATGCTTAAGGCCTGGCTAGTAGCTCAGGACTTGAATTTTTTTTTTTTTTGTAAATAGTTTTTATTGAAACATTTTCACAAGAAAATTTACAGTACAATGAGAAAATAGTCTTAGTGTCTTCCCCACATCATCCCAACATTACATAGCATATCACAAAGCAAACAGTAGGGAGAAGCTTGAAGCAGTTTGATGAACATACTGCAAACCAAAAAAACATAACAGGAAACAATATAACAAAGAACTGTTAAAGACTGGTCTGTCATATGTCCGAAGGGGGAAGCCAATAGGAATAAGAACGTGGATTGCATTAAATACTTGTTACATTGTATCAGGGATGGCTAGATTCCAGGGTGAGAAATTACGACAAGTGAGTACTCTTATACCATGTGTCCCAAATTTGCCAATTGTTATCAAACTGAATTTTTTTCCCCATCCTGAGGGCTAGGATTGATTCATATGAAAAGTGTAAATGGGTGGTCGACCAAACCTCTGAGGCATTGGGAGCTTGATTGTTTTTCTAAAATCTAGCTATCAATGACCTAGCCACCAGGAGGATGTGGGATATAACAACTCTAAAGTTAGGTGGGTATTTTTCAATACCCAAATTAAGAATTGCCAGGCCTGGTTCAGGGGCAGAGAGGAAACCTGTGATACTAGAAATGGCACGAAATATGGTGTTCCAGAAGCTTCTGAGATGTTTACACGACCAGAACATATGAAGTAGGTTACCAACCTCCCCACAGTTCCTCCAACACAGAGGGGAGGACTCAGCAAGGCCAAATTTAGAGATCCTAAATGGAGTAAGGTACCAGCGTAAGGCAATCTTCTGAGCTAGCTCCCAGTGCCTGACACACCTCGAGGCCCTGTAGTTAGGTTGCACTTTTTCTGAGTTACAATGGTGCCATGCATTCAAAGCTAAGTCCTCCTCCCAGCGCAGAAAGGGGCGAGATTTACTAAAGGCAAGCTTTTGCTGGAGGAAGTTATAGAATAAAGATATTCCTTTGGGTAGGGGGGGATTGGCATTGATAAAGTGCCAAAGAGATTCAGCTACTGAAACACTGGTAACTTTACTTCCCCTTAGCAAATGAGATATTTGATAGTGTTTATATACATCAGCAGGCTTTAGCTGAAAGCGCGTCCTTAGAGAGTGGAATGGGATCATGGAGGGTCCCTGAAAGAGATCCTGCAGCCACCGTACTCCACTCTCAGCCCACGCTTTGGTGGAGAAATCAGGGATTAAGAATTAGGACTTGAAATTTTGAGCCCTGTTGTAGTAGACACCAGCTTTTTAGTGATCTCCTTTAGCTTCCGGGACCTATGCTGAGTGACTGCCCTGCTACATTGTGAACCCAGGAGGTCGCTTGATTGGCACAGGTGCCATTCATTTTCTCCATTAAGGCAAAGCACCACCCAGCTGCTCTGCCTCGTCCAATCAGAGAATGCTTTGTATTCATAGAAGGATCCTACAGGAATGCTATATGCATAATTACATAATTCCAAGCAGGACCCATGTGGCTATGTAAAAATATCCAAATCTATAATTCTTCTCTAAATTTGTTCAGACCAGGCAACTTCTTCATTGTTTACATTTGTACTTTGTCAGTGCTCTAAGAGGACAAGGGGGCGCTCTTTACATCTAGAGGAAAAGAGATTTCATCTCCAAATACGGAAAGGTTTCTTCACAGTAAGAGCTGTGAAAATGTGGAATAGACTCCCTGCAGAGGTGGATCTGGCCAGCTCAGTAGATTGCTTTAAGAAGGGTCTGGATTATTTCCTATGTGTACATAATATAACTGGGTACTAACATTTATAGGTAAAGTTGATCCGGGGAAAATCCGATTGCCTCTCGGGGGATCAGGAAGGAATTTTTTTCCCCTGCTTTAGCAAATTGGATCATGCTCTGCTGGGGTGTTTTGCCTTCCTCTGGATCAACTGTGGGTATAGTATGTATATCATTTCCCTTCATTTTTCCCCCCTTTTCCCTTTGTTTTCATATAAACAGGGATGGAGACTTGTGTACCGGATGGTCATGGTATCATACAAAGTCACAACTTTTTCTCCTTCTATGCAACTGTGGGTATAGAATTGGGTATATGGGATTGTATGATATTATTATATAATAATATTTTTTTTTTTTTGTGGTTGAACTGGGTGGACTTGTGTCTTTTTTCAACCTGACTAACTATGTAACTATGTAACCTGCCTTTGTATCATCAATTTAATATTGATTCCCACTGCCCGGAGACCCAAATCTGTGAGCTCTGCGTCAGATCCTGTTCTATCCAGAAAGTAGCTTGGTGACGTGCCTAATGGAAATTATAGTCTGCTGGAGGATACATGGTTGTAAATTAAAAGTGAGGTGTAGAAAAAAAAATTAAAGAGGAAAAGCTTTTAAACAAAATTGTATTTAAAAATATATAATAATTGTAAAAAATAGGATTATAATTTTTTGCCCTGAGACTCCATGCACACTAGCTTTTTTATGAAGTCAAAGAAACACTGGAAAAAACCTCGGTAATAGCTTTTTGTAGTAGCGTTTTAGAAGCATTTTTGCAGTTCCTTTAAAAAAAAGTGGAAAAAAGCTCAAAAGATGTTATTAGAAGCCTAAAGTAGTGTGCATGGACACATAGGATAATGCTATTTCATTTCTAGGATCAGAAAAAATAATGCCAATATCAGCTTCTAGGAGTTTAAACCACAGTGGACATGTTAAAAATATTGCATTTTGGTGTAATTGAAATATATTTTTGTAGTAGATGTGTGTGTGTGTATGTATATATATATATATATATAAATTTATTTTAAGTATATATATTTATATATATATATATATATATATTTGAAACTTTTTTTTAATATGATGGAAATGTACATTTTGCAGTCACCTCTATACATTTTATTAAGCTAAATTTTTTTTTATTAAAAAAAAGTAACAGAAAGTGACAATTGAGTACTGTCCGTGTTACAAGTGCACAAATACGGCTACAATGACCTCCATGCTTTGTTAGAAAATCCATTTTTTTTCTCTATCTTCAATGATAGAAAGGCCTTTGTGCATAAACAGTGTTTTTTTTTTTTTTTTTTAACGGGTGTGAGTTCACAGTGCGTAGCCAGGGAGGTCTATGTGTGTCTATCAAGATTCACGTGCCTCCTATGTCTCCTTCAGTCTGTGCCAGTCTCTGACCCGCTGTCTGCTCCCTGTCCATCATATCTTCTGCCGCCTGTCAGTGTTCTGTGTTACGGCTCAGCCCCGGGTCTGTGTCTCTGTCAGTCCAGCTCTGTGTGACGGCAATGTGAATTTTCCTCCAGCACCTCCAGGGCGGGAAGCATGACACAGATCTGTCCTCTATTACGTCAAAAGGGCACGGAGGCCAGAGCTCGCTTTATCGAGAGCCAGTGACCCCTGTGTGGCGGAAAGGGGGCCCACGTTGACCACAGTGTCCCATTCTCTCCCCTTGACAGCTAGCAGTACTTTGATTCTTATTGCACAAACAAGATTTTTCAGTCGGAATGAGGTTCAGTGAGTTGAAAATAGGCATTTCTTTTTTTTTTTTTGAGCTCCGTTGCATTAATTATTTCATTGCTGTTGGATGGAATCTCATGTGCGGTTTCAATAATGGCACTTTAGGGTAGTACTTTGAAAAAATCTTTGTGTGACATATTACTTTTTACTTGGTTGCTGTTCTGTGTCTTTGATATATACATTTTTCAAGACTTCCACTAATGATCAATTCTATGGAGCATATTCACAAAACAGCAAAATGATCCACTTACCAATCATTCGCTGCTTTTATAGCTGGATACCTGTAAGAAAATTCTTTCTTAGCCCTTGTACATGCGGTTGGACGTTCCGACAACAAAATCCGTCGGATTTTGTCCGAAACTGGTGTTGCGTACACACGGTCGGACAAAGTTGTCGGAAAATCTGATCGTTCAGAACGTGATGACATAATTTAGTTACGACAGGACTAAAGACATGCAGGTAAGTTAATTGGCTTCTGTCCAAAAATTGTCCCTAGTATATGAATGGGGACCTTGGATTGTTGGCTCCTTGAGGGTAGAGACCATTGTGAGTGTGCAATGTACAGGGATAGGGACAATTGTAGGCACTCAGGTTGAACTGGATGGACTGGTGTCTTCAACATATTCAACCTTACTAACTATGTAACGTTCAGGCTTGTAACCAATAGCTTTGGTCTCGTAATTTGATCTGAGCAGTCTTCTTCAGGGGGGGGGGGACAGTGCAATAAATGGGCGACTGAAATATCAAAAAGGAAAAAAGATCAAAATTTGTAAAGAAATTAATTATATAGCTATTATTCTTATTACTCACATGTGATATTTACCCTTTCCACCAAATCGTTACACTTGAACCAGAGACTTCTATTATGATGTTTAGAAAGGCCTACACTTTCTCCCTGAGGGTAATCCTGGGCCTGCTGCCTTGATGTTCCTACCCACTCATCCCGCCCACTGCAAATGGGGACTGGGCAAAAGGGGGAGGTTGCACAGAGGTATTGTAAGTCTGTGACTTCTAATGCCGCGTACACATGTAGCAGACTTTCCGCCGGACTTTCGGAACGAGCTACTTGCCCACACACGGAACTTTTGCAGCGGACTAATACAGCGTACTAAGTCCGCCGGACTATCCGCCGTACTTTTGAAATGAACGGACTTGCCCACACACGCGGAGGAAAGTCCGCTCATTTTGAGCACGTCTCCAGGTAGCCGGGGCCAGCGAAGGAGGCGTCGCTGGCCCCGTCACCTGGTATGGACTTAAAGGGGAACATCCATATCAGACCCTTATCCGAGCATGCTACCCGGCCGGCCAGGAAAGGGGGTGGGGACGAGCGAGCACCCCCCCTTCTGAGCCGTACCAGGCCGCGTGCCCTCAACATGGGGGGGTGCCTTGGGGAAGGGGGGGGCGCGTGACCCCCCTACCCCAAAGCACCTTGTTCCCCATGTTGATGAGGACAAGGGCCTCTTCCCGACAACCCTGGCCATTGGTCTGTGGGCGGGGGGCTTATCGGAATCCGTGAGCCCCCTTTAATAAGGGGGCCCCCGGATCCCGGCCCCCCACCCTATGTGAATGAGTATGGGGTACAATGTACCCCTACCCATTCACCTGTAAAAAAAAAAATTTTTAAAAACACAACACACAAGGGTTAAAATAGTTTATTGCACAGCTCCGGGGGTCTTCTTGCGTCTTCGGGGGTCTTCTCGCCAGACTCCTCCGCAATCTTCTGCTAGCTCTTTTACTAGCGGAGGAGCCCGGCTTTCTTCTTTGCCGCCACCGCCCTCTTCTTCCGACTTTGGGGGTCTTGTCCCCCTCTTCGGGGGTCTTGTCCTCCTCTTCGGTTCTTCTTGCTGGGCCACCGCGCCTTCTTCTAGCTCTTTTAAAAGCAGTGGCCCGGTCTTCTGTGGCCGCTGTCTTCTGGCCTCCTGTTCTTCTCTTCTGGAGATGTTGCCTCGTCGCTGTCTCCGCTCACAATGACGGGGACGCGGCGTGCGGCGACTTATATAGGGACATCACCGGATGATGTCCCTGCCCATTATGATGCCACAGTCCCAATCTATATATTGGATTGAATATTTGCTCTAACCATGATATATGATCTCATTTTGTAACTTATTATTATAAATCTGTCCTTTAAATTGTATATATTGTAATGTTCGGGGGACCAGGTAGATCGCAGGACACAGGCTTTGCTCACAACAAAGGGTTTATTAAACTTAAATCGCTTTACAGCAGCCAAAAACACAAAGGAAAAAGTTTTTAGTCTCACCGACTTGCACAGTTCAGAATAGCTGTCTCTATCCAAACAGAGCTTGATCTTGCTGGCAGGTAGCTTCCCCTGCCAGGAGCCTTCCAAACAGGACACTGCTGTCCACTTCAGTTGCTGTAACCCAGAACAAACACCATCCACCATCCACCATGTGTTTTCCACTCCTCCACACCCCTCTACAACTTCCTGTCTTGCTTTTTAAAGACACTGCCTTAACAGGTGGGTTAATCAATTGTATTCCCTTAAAGAGAGCACAACCCAAACAGAGGGGAATTATAGTGTCCTTCCAGGACCCAGCCACGGCGTCCATTACAATATATAATAATTTTTAGATTGATTTATGATTATTAATAGGTTATTGCAAGAAAAGGGAGGTGAGGGGACTCATGGTCCTGCTTTTTTTATTAACCCATTTCCAAATCCAGTTGTCACAAGCCCTTCCTTAAAGTAGTGTTTTTATTACCTTCATGTATTGACAGGCAAGTACATGTAAACCCTCCGCATCCCTAAACTCCTACCTACTGTCCCTCGTCACTGCCAGCGGGTCCAGGATCA
The DNA here is from genome assembly GCF_037356315.1 of Lithobates pipiens. Classification (NCBI taxonomy): domain Eukaryota; kingdom Metazoa; phylum Chordata; class Amphibia; order Anura; family Ranidae; genus Lithobates; species Lithobates pipiens. The sequence goes on along the minus strand of NW_027507696.1, from coordinate 364,659 downwards.
TCTGTGCCATTCCCTGAACCTCAGGGTTGTAGAGAAGAAAGCCGGGCAATGATAGGCTCCTGTAGCTGTCTATCAGTTTGCTGAGAGCGGAGGTGTGGCATGGCGGGCATTGTGTGTGTTGGGAGCACACAGCCTTGGCTGGGAAAACACACAACACAAGTGTCTCCTAAGCAGCCAGCTAGCAACAGGAGAGACCTACAAACAGGAAATCTGGGGCAGAGGTTCAGAAAATGGCCAGACTACAAAGAAAAGCACATTTTCCAGGATAAAGACTATGCGTATTAAATAATTCTGAACTTCCTCAGCTAAATTTAAAAAAAAAAAAAAGTAGGATTTAAGCTGTTGCACAGTAATTGAAATGCCTAATCTTCCCTGCTTTTAGTGGTCAATCTACAAATGTTTATACAATAACAATAAAATGAGGAAAAAAGGAATATTTCCCGGAATAAGGCAGGTGTAAATGAGGCCTTACATTGTCAGAAGGAGCAGTGAAGCACGCCATTGTGTAGCACTGCAAAACACAAGTATGTATTAGTATGCCTGTCCCATGCCATACATAATTGCCTTTCTCATTATAGGTGAAGAAGAATCATAAAACATTAAAGATGAGTTTACTTTCTCTTTCATTCCCTGCAAAGGTAAAGCATAATGGACTACTATACATCGCATCGCATCGCACAGTAGTCCATTATGTGTAACTTACCTGACACAGGAGCCAACGATGTCACCGCTGTCCCCTGTAGTCCGGCGCATCCATCTTCTCGGTGGGTCTTGCCGCTCCGCCGCTGTCATTCGGCGAAGCCGCGATGACGTCACTCCCGCGCATGCGCAGGGAGCCGCCACTCGCGGCATATCGCCGCGGTCTGCGGCTTACCCAGTGCGCATGCACCGTAGACAGCAGTGGCTGTCTTCAGGTAAATATCTCCTAAACCGTGTGGGTTTAGGAGATATTTATTTGACCTACAGGTAAGCCTTAATCTAGGCTTACCTGTAGGTCAAAGTGTGTTGTAAGGGTTTACAACCACTTTAAGGCTGGCCATACACTGAGCGAATTTCTTTCCTGCAGCCACGGGTTGCAGAAAATAAATTATTTTTCTATTCCCTATCAACACAGACAGTGTTAATGCAGGAATCCCTCCTGGTGGGGAGCATCTGTTGCCACCGGGGGAAGGCAGTGATTATCGCTAGTGGCTATAGCAGCTGCTACCGATAATTGCAAGAGAATATGGCAGGCTGGTTGGACTCAAGTTGATTAATCGATCAGCTTGGTACATTCAGCCTGCCTATTAACAGTTTTTGCTGGACTGGTCAAGATTTGAACTGTGTATGGCTGGCCTTACTCATATTAGAATTTTTAGATAAAGCTCATCTCTTTTAGATAAATGTAAATCTTATAAAATGGGAAGGATTATATGTTCCCTTTTAACAGGTACCTATAGAAATGTACACTTTTCATTGCATGTAGAGTGCCAAGATTTAGGATTGCACAGACTTGTAGGATGTTGTGACGTGTTAGGCTGCCTTTGTAACATGCGTGGAACAGATTGTATTATGTGTGCGGATCTGTGCTCCTGTGCTTGCTGGCAGGAAAAGCAAACCACCTCATATACAAGCTTTGTGAGGCACAGAGAATGATATCTGGCAAGACAGTGACCTGGCAAGCGGAGCCGCTACACACTCTTACAGCTGCGGGGGTGCCAAATCTCTGCCGTGCTAAAAGTAAATAGAACCAAAATTAGAAATTGATGGTACAGAGAGAAACCTGCCAGTAAAACGTTTGTCCTACAATATGTTCTTTAAAATGTGACAGCTGTATTTATAGCCATTGTGCATTTGAAAATATATATGACTTCAAGGCCAGCTGATATTCTAGTTTTAGGTAAGCACTAATTCTCCTTGGCTAGTTATATATATTCCATTGGCGAAATTGCATGGCAGTCTGTGTTCCTGCCCCTATCCTTACCATAAGGCCATAAAGAAGGTGCTATCTTGTAGCCAAACTTTTCTGCTCTTTATTCTGCATCATACACATGTCAGAAACCATGAAACAGACTGAGACAGAAGTACAATCAAATCACACTTGTTTATTACCGTATATACTCGAGTATAAGCCGAGATTTTCAGCCTCTTTTTTGAGGCTGAAAGTGCCCCCTCGGCTTATACTCGAGTCGCCGCTGTCTGACTGCTCGATCAGCGTATCGAGCAGACAGACGGCGGACATTAATTTTCAAAAGCCGCGCCTCCTTCTCCGCCTCCGCCTGTGATAGGCGGAACACTGAATTTCCCAGCAGTCAGTGTTCCGCCTATCACGGACATCCGCTCATTCTCATACTACGGACGAGTATGAGAGGATGTCTGTGATAGGCGGAACACAGGCTGCTGGGAAATTGAGTGTTCCGCCTATCACAGGCGGAGGCGGAATTTTGAATTGTAGAATGGCCGCCGAGAAGAGCGGCGATCCATCGGCACGGGACGGAGGAGGCACGGCACGGCACGGGACGGAGGAGACACGGGACGGAGGAGGCACGGCACGGGGGAGGCACGGCACGGGACGGAGGAGGCACGGGACGGAGGAGGCACGGCACGGGACGGAGGAGGCTCGGGACGACGGCGGCTCGGGACGGAGGCTTGGGACACAGGTAGGCTGGACACACACACAAGGCTGCACGGACACACACACACACACACACACACACACACACACACACACACACACACACACACACACACACGGATGGATGGATGGATACACACACACACACACACAGGGATGGATGGATGGATGGATGGATACACACACACACACACAGGGATGGATGGATGGATGGATACACACACAGGGATGGATGGATGGATGGATGGACACACACACAGGGATGGATGGACGGACACACACACAGGGATGGACGGACACACAGGGATGGACAGCCATGTCTCACCCTCGGCTTATACACGAGTCAATAAGTTTTCCAGTTTTTTGGGGGTAAATTGGGGGCCTCGGCTTATACTCGGGTCGGCCTATACTCGAGTATATACGGTAATAAGAATAAAAAGGTAAATAGAAAAAAGCGTAGTCAAGCATAGCCAGAGTCCAGTAGCCAGATCGGGTAATCAGCCAGGCCAAAAGTCAGGGATCCAAGGAGAGCAACTACAAGCAGGAAAAGAAGCCAGGAGGGATGTCAGCAAGCCAGTCTTGAAACAAACAGTAGGAGATGGTTCCTTGTGATGTGACCAACACGAAGGCAAAGGAAAAAGTGAGCTGGAAGGTTTTAAATAGGCAGGTCAGACGAGCATCATCAGGAACAGCTGGTAACTGTGGAAAGAGAAGAGAGCTGGCAATTAGCCGACAGCTGAGCGGCCAGCCCAGAGGAGGAAGGGCTAGGTCAGCCCTGACACCAAGTTTCTGTAAGGGCCGTGCATTGGCGTGCACTCTGAGCTAAAAGAGTGCAGCTGCGCAGGGCTAACACTATGGAAGCCCCAGACATCTGTAAGAGCCCTGCATTGGCGTGCCCCAGGCTTCTGTTAGGACTGCTCATGCAGTGCCCATTATCAATCCCACCACCCTGCCCAGGCGGTGCATGTGGAATGCAGGACCCATCAGGGGAGATCTCTTCCTGTTGACCCATTGCTTTGCATGTCCTTTTTGGATGGCTGGGCCTATATTAAGGTAGGGGCCTGGAGCTGCAGCTCCAATAGCCCCTACATTAATCCAGCCTTGTCTAGGGGTTCCCAGGGTTGATATCCAACGACTTGTACATGACGCAGAAAAAAGTCCTTTCCAAAAGTTTTATTTTGCAGTAGAACTTTCACAAAACACAGTCTCTTTGTTAGACCTGCAGTTCAAGGTACCCGAGTTCTTCACCCTTGTCCTCTGTTCCCAAAGTCTCTAATATCACCCAGAGAGTAGCCACTCACAGCTGGGTACTTTAAGGCTGTCAGCGCGTTGACTCAAACTTGAATAATTAACTGAAGATAAACAGGAACTTTTTCCCAACTGTACCTGAAACATTTCCCGCTCCCTTTGAGGTACTGGAAAAGTGTGGACTCGTCATTGTCCTTCCCAACTCAGTAACCAGGCACTTCTCAAGATGCCACTTGTCGGCCCTCCTCCAAAGAGTCCTCCCCCGGTCACTTACACGAGCTGTGTTGCCCCTCCAAGCCGAGAGCACACCCGGACACTCTGAATCCTCCCTCAGTTACAGTGTCTCGGACCAGCAGGTTCTGAGACTGGGGAACAGACGGATCCCTACCCCAGACCAGTCGGGTCTATCAGGGGCCACTGACAGGAACGTGTTGCGGGATGTCGGACACCCCGGTCCTGGAACCAGAACAGACCACACGGGTCTCTCGAACAATGCCAGAACCCCCAACACCTGACCCACACCTGCTTAAGTACCCCCTCCCAAACTCCTCAGCGGATCCGGCACTCCCGCAGATTGGCTCCGAGAGGGCCGATACCCAAACATCCAACCAGGCCTGGTTCTCGCCTGTCATGTGCACCCCACCGTTAACACCAGTCTGGCCAGGCCATGATTGATCTTCTGCCTGGTCATGTGAAGTCTTACCTACACAATTGACCCTCAGTACTGTAAGGTTCTGAGGCAAAAACCAAATTTACAATGTGTGTAACATTTGATCCCAAATGTCATCCGCTACATACGCAAATGATCATGTACAGATGTGTGCAGGTGATCACGGACATATGTGTGCAGATAATTATTGGCACATGTGATTTTAGTGGGACATATGTGGGGGGACATGTGTTTTTATTATTTGGGGACATGTGCATTTTGGGGACATTGTGTGGGGACATGTGTTTACACTAGACTGGTGATCAGTGAGTAAAAAGCTGTAAAAAACAGCCCATACTCACTGATCATCAGCCGGCTGCAGCGATCTGCTCTCTCCTCACGCGGAAGTTGTCGCTGAGGAGAGGAGAGCTGATTGCCTAGCAACCAGCTGTTTTTTTACATCACATGTCGGCTGTGATTGGACACAGCTGTCATGTGATCAGGAGGGCCAATCACAGAGCCCTCCTGCCGATCAGAGATGTGCCGTGTCCGAGTGACACGAGCTCATCGGGATTGTGCTGCTGCGAGGGCGCGATCCCTCTCATTCTGAGCGACGTTCCTGAATGTCCATTCAGAAGGAGAGAGCTCCCACCCAGCCATGTATGTACATTGGCCAGGTGGGAAGTAGTTAATATATGATTCATTTGTAGAGGTTTTTTCGTTTACATTACTTTTTATAAATACAGTGGGGACAAAATGTTATGATCCCCTGCAGATTTTGTAAGTTTGCCCACTTACAAAGAAATTAAGAGTCTATAATTGTTATCATAGGTGTATTTTATATAGAGACAGAATATCAACCAAAAATCCAGAAAAAAACACAATACAAATGTTAGAACTGCAACTCAATTTATGTGAGCAAAATAAGTATTTGATCCCCTATCAACCAAAAATAATTCTGGCTCCCACAGACTGGCTACAGTATGTGCTCATGTGGTACACAATTTTAGTCCTGTCAATTTAAGAAGGTGCTCCTAACAACAACTCGTTATGTGTATAAAAGACACCTGTCCACAGGATCTTTTTCTTCCATTCAAACCTCACCATTATGAGCAAGATCAAAGAGCTGTCAAAGGACGTCAGGACCAAGATTGTAGACCTGCAGAAGGCTGGAATGGGCTACAAGATCATCAGCAAGAAGCTTGGTGAGAAAGGAGACAACTGTTATGCCGTGTACACACGATCGCACATTCCGACAACAAAATCCATGATTTTTTTTTACAGGGATGTTGGCTCAATCTTGTCTTGTATACGCACGGTCACACAAATCAGAAATTCCGAACGTCAAGAACGTGGTGACGTACAACACGTGCAACGGCACTAGAAAAGGGGAAGTTCAATAGCCAGTGCGCCACCCTTTGGGCTCCTTCTGCTAATCTCGCGTTAGTAGAAGTTTGGTGAGAGACGATTTGTGCTTTTCAGCCTCGTGCTTTTCCAGTGGTTACGAACCTACAAGCACAAACTGAAGAGCGGTATCTGGTTTTCAGTGCATGTAGTCAATTTGCATTTGTTTTTCATTGCGTATTATTATAGTACGTATTTGATTTTCAGTGCGTTCTTGTCTGCTCGTTTCTGATTACCAGCTCGCTCTTCTCAGGCCTTTCTGATTTTCAGTGCGTTCTGTTAGTTTGTTTTGACCAGCCAACCGTTTTGAAGCCATGTTGCGGTACATACTCATTGTAGAGTTCATGCTGTGCAGGGGCTTGGTGTTGGGGTTCTTACTTTGCCCCAAGTCCAGTCCATGAACAGGGTGGGAGGAGTTCATGGACCAAGAATTGGTTACTCCAGCATGACCAATTCTCTCTTATGCCTTTGTTGCGGGAGATCCGTGAGAATAATCCTGATTATTTCAGGAATTATCTCCGGATGACAGACCCCGTTTTTCACCATCTGTTGGCTTTGCTGTCCCCTTATATTACCAAGCAGGACACCTGCACGTGGCAAGCCATCACTCCTGAGCAGAGGCTAGTCGCCACGTTGCGGTACTTGGCGACAGGGAGAATTCTGCAGGACATCAAGTTCTCGACAGGCATCTCACCCCAGGCTCTGGGGATCGTGTTTCCATTCAGGTCCTGCAGAAGACTATATTAGGGTAATTTTTCTCCTTTAGCAAACATTATCATCACATACTATGTATTTAATGTATTTCTTTCATCATTCCCTAATTACTATGAATGTAATATGCTGTGAATGTCCCCTTTGTTCTCATGCATGCTTGAATTTTTTTTAAACTTCCTTTTTTGTCCTTCATGCATATTTGCCTTCACTAACCTCCCCAGTATTCTATCCTGGGCCCATAAACACCTAGCCTAGTCACTTAACAATGTATTTTGTCAGCTCCATAGTAGTGCTTTACCCTAAACACCCCCTCAAATGTGTATAAATGTTATTTGTATCCTTAAATTCATGCAGAGTGCCAGAGGCTATTTTTTTGGGTCCCAAAATCATTTGGAAAACACCCTCCCCCTCAACCGTAAAGTCAACCAATACCAAGCCTCTATCTGCTGACTTTGCTAAACCCATACACACTATACCTACCTCTTTTGTGGTCAGATTTTGGTATGAATTCACCAAAGCATGTAGTGAAAGGGCCTGCCAGAATACTTTCAAATGGTAATGTTTAACGTTTTGTTCTCCTATTATCTTGATGGGTAATTGCAGAATGAAAAAAGGTGCTTCGATGTGTACAGTGTGTATTTATAGTTTTGTATTATGACACTTCTTACCTGTCCAGTGTATTTGCCTTTAGTAAATAACCCCCATTTCAGTGAAAACACCAACTTAGTCCAAAAAAATGTTATTGAGCATTGAAAGAAGCCACACATTGTTGAGTAGAAAACTTTTTACTCTGCACATTCACATGTGCGTTCGAAAAGGGTTTTTGAACAAACCAACATATTTTAGTAAAAACATTTTTGTTTTTGGCAATACAAATATGCCTGTTTTAAACACAAAAAAGGCTGTTTTAAACCATAAAACAATACACAACTCAGGAACTTACAAAGTTCAACTTTGACAAAGTGAAGGCAATATCAGACATTAGTATGTCCACCCCATCTGATGAAAGCAATATCAACACAGTTTGATGTCACCCCTGTGAAAGCCAAATTTTGAAGATGCACACAAATTGAGAGTCAAAAATGGGGATTTCCCTCCTGATCCCATGCTTAATGTCAACATGTGCTAGCTCCCATCATGGGTGATCAGTGGACGTGTTTCGGGGTGCAACCCCTTCCTCTCATCTACTTTATTTGCGAGGAAGGGGTTGCATCCCCAAAATGCGTACTTAATATCCCATGATGGCAGATAGCACATGTTGACACACTGTGTGCATCTTCCAAATTTGGCTTTCTAAAAAATTTTTTACATTTCTAAATAAAAATACAAACAAATTAGAAGAATTGTGGGGTGTTGTATATTCTACCTAAAACATCAATGATATTTTTTGAGTCTTTTTTCCACATCATTGTTGTCTTCCTTGATCATCTGTAAGGCCCCTTTCACACATGCGGACGATATGTCCGTATTTCATCCATCCGTTTGCGGATGAAATACGGACATACATTCATCCCTATGGGATAGCGGGTGTCTGCCAATGAGCATCCGCAGACACCCGATTTCGTCCGCCTCCACAACAGTCCGATTCTGCAGACGGAGGAAAATCCTATTTTTCTATCCGTCTGCAGAGGGGATCGGATGAACACGGACACACGGTCCGTGCTCGTCCGATCCCCATAGAGGAGAGCGGAGAGCTGACAGGGCGGTCCCTCCACAGTGTGCGGAGACGGCCCTGTCCGCAGCCAGCTCAGCGGGGACAACGGAGCAATCCCCGCTGAGCGAGCGGATCATTACTGATCCGCCCCGTGTGAAAGAGGCCTAAATCACGATTGCACACCATGATCTCCCCAATGAGTATGTGTGCACTTACACTTGTGAAATGAAAATTCTTCCACAACATCCACATAACGAAAAAAAAAAAAAAACACACCATGTATTATAAATATGCAGGCATCAATCTATTACCTGAAGCTGTGGTCTCAGACACTCACTTGTTGTGGTCACTATTTCGCCCACTTCATAACCCTCTCCTCCCTCCAAATCTTCTGGTTGTGGTGTGGGGATTTCCCTTTGTTTAGGAGGTGAGGGGGCCCTGGTGTCCTCAGATGTCCCGAGTCTTTTCTCCTCTATGTGAATAAAAAAAGGTATACTTAGCACATAGATATTTGATGCGAAAATTAGTAATATGAAACATTGCTTGGAAGTGTCATATAATTGTCTTTTTCTGCAAGGTTCCAAGCTGAAGACATTAAATGTTTACCATTATAAAGCTGGAATAGTTACCTTTTTGTACAATTTTCACACATGGAGACACCTCTAGTATCAAGTGGAGCACCTGTGTGGGACACCCTAAAAAGGGTGTTCTGGTGTCCCACACTAGCGCTCCTGTGTCCAGATGTGTAAACAGCTGCTGAGTTTCCTCTTCTTACACTGAATCAAGTTTGCATTTCATTCTAGTTACAAACCCATCTAGACAACAATGTAATAAACTTCTTTTACTATAAATAGGCCTGAACAAATGTAGTTAACCTGCACCTGGTAAAAACATCGTATTAGTCGGCGAACAAACGATGTTTACTACGAACGTTTTACTTTGCCCACAAACCTGAAACTTGCCATTTTAAACTGTACAACAGTAAAGAAAAGCACATGGAGCAGCACAAACGTAATAAGAAGAATAGGAACACATGACAAAATACTTACTTTTTTGCCGCACTCTCTTGATTCTTCTGTACTGATCCTGCTCCCTCAATTTTAGGTCTGACCATTGTTTCCTCAGTTGATCCTTTGATCACCGTAACCCAAAATTCTTCAGACTTTTCACAACTTCTTGGCCTTTCTGACATTTGGGTTTGGGTAAGGTCCATGCTTCCCGTCATATTCGGCCCTCTTCAAGATGTCTACCATCTCACCCAAGGACATATTTGATGCCTTAAATCTCCTTCGGAATTGGGACGTTCGTGGCTCTGGCCTTTCATCATTGCTGCTGTCTGCATCCACTTTTTCTTTCTCCGCCATATGCTCTCCCACTGCGCCAAAAGACAAGGGGCTGGGAATAGACTAGAAAGAACATCAGGCTTGGGCAGAGTTTCATGCATGCGCAGTGTATATAAAGCATAACACGCATGCATCTTACGTACAATCGGTGAGCGGAGGAAGCGCAGATCGTTCCAACGAAGGTACAAGTTTAACTTGTTGCATCACTGGCCTACTATACTGCTTCTAGATTGAGGCCTATTTTGGGACAAGATTTGGAGAGTTTAGCCTGACATTAGAGTTTGTCTTGTGTTGTGTCTTGCAGAGAAAATGGATGACTTCAATGACTTCCTCCCCCTATTCATAGACAAGTACAGGGAGCTGCCCTGTCTGTGGCAGGTGAGACATTCGCATTATAATCATAAACAAAAGAGGCAGGCAGCGCTGGAGAAACTGCTGGCAACCATCCCCTATTTGAAGGCAAAAATTCGTGGGCTGAGGAGCACTTATAATAGGGAGCGCAAAAAGGTCCAGGATTCCATGAGATCAGGAACTGCAGCAGATGTCATTTATGTCCCCAGGCTGTGGTACTATGACAGACTGCGTTTTCTGTCAGACCAGACTGAAGTCAGGCAATGACTCTCAACCTTCCTTCAACTCTTCCTTCCACGCTTCATTCCACCCCAGCTGAGGCTTCCGACGTCCAACCTGGGCCTTCCAGCCAGGAAGAAGTGGAGGAGCCCAGCTGGAGCCAGGTATAGCATTGTTCTACATATTTCTTTTCGTAAAATTAATAATATTAACTAGATGTTCTTATTGATCACTAATTATTGATATGTAAAACATTTTATTGAATCAGCAGACAGTAGTGGCCAAAAATGTTTGGGGCAAGAATGAAGAATGATAGTCTTTTCTATTTGTTAACATTCAATTTGCAACAGTCATGAGCTGAAAATGGTGTATGATCGATAAATAAAAAACTAAAACGATGTCGCTTTTTCATACATAGGAAAGCCTCAGCCAGGAGGAGGGCATGGAATGTGGCAGCAAGGAGGTGGCGGGGGTAAGTGGCAGCCAGGAGGTGGCCTGGCCCAGTAGCCTGACCGAATCCCAGGTCCCTCCCCTTCGCCTTCCAACCAAAAGGCTCAGGAAGGGGAGTAACGTGGTGGAGGCAGAGCTTGGACTGATTCAGGAGGCTATTGCTGCCCTCAGAACCATCCCCAAGAGGCCCCGACTCTTCAATAGGCCTTTGCCTCCATGGCTGCATGCAAAATGCAGGAAATGGAGGAGGGCCAATGTCTCATCTGTGACGAAATTATGTATTTGTCCCTAAATAAGGGGTTGAGGGGCCAACTCACAACCAAAACTTACCTGTGTGAGTTCGACCATCCTCCTCCTCCTCCACCTCCTGCCACAACTCCAAAAACACAGGCTGGAAGGAGGAGTGGAAGGAAGACAAGAGTGTGATGGCCTGGGTTCAGTCTGGTCTGACAAAAGATGCAGGCTGATGACCCATAATAAATGGCTATTTTGTATTCACAAATACTTGCTTATGTGTTTTACTTAACCACTTGACCACTGGGCACTTAAACACCCTTAATAACCAGACCAATTTTCAGCTTTCGGTGCTCTCGCATTTTGAATGACAATTACTCAGTCATGCAACACTTGGACCTATATGAAATTTTTGTCCTTTTTTTCACACAAATAGAGCTTTCTTTTGGTGGTATTTAATCACCGCTGGGTTTTTTATTTTTTGTGCTATAAAGGAAAAAATACCGAAAATTCTGTAAAAAAATGAATTTTTCTTTGTTTCTGTTAGAAAATTTAGCAGATTAGTAATTTTTTCTTCATAAATTTTGGCCAAAATTTATACTACTACATATCTTTGGTAAAAATAAGTACAAATTGGTGGATATTATTTGGTCTTTGTGAAAGTTATAGAGTCCACAAGCTATGGTGCCAATATCTGAAAATTGATCACACCTGAAGTACTGACGGCCTATTTCAATTCTTGAGACCCTAACATGCCAGAAAAGTACAAATACCCCCCAAATTACCCCTTTTTGGAAAGAAGACATTCCAAGGTATTTAGTAAGAGGCATGATGAGTTTTTTGAAGTTGTCATTTTTTCCCACAATTCTTTGCAAAATCAAGATTTTTTTTACTTTTTTTTTTTTTCACAAAATTGTCATATTATCAGGTTATTTCTCACACACAGCATATGCATACCACAAATTACACCCCAAAACACATTCTGCTATTACTCCCGAGTACGGCGATACCACATGTGTGAGACTTTTACACAGTGTGGCCACATACAGAGGCCCAACATGCAGGGAGCGCCATCAGGTGTTCTGGAGCATCCAGGACAATTCTGACATTTCTCTCCTACATGTAAAAATCATCATTTATTTGCTAGAAAATTACATAGAACTCCAAAACATTATATATGTTTTTTTAGCAAACACCCTGGAGAATACAATGGTGGTCTTTGCAACTTTTTATCTCGCACGGTATTTGCGCAGTAATTTTTCGAATGCTTTTTTTTGGAAAAAAAAACAGTTTTGGCCTTAAAAAAAAAAAAAAACAGTAAAGTTAGCCCAATTTTTCCATAATGTGAAAGATGAAGTTACGCTGAGTAAATAGATACCTAATATGTCACTCTTCAAAATTGCACACGCTCGTGGAATGGCGCCAAACGTCGCTACTTAAAAATCCCCATAGGCGACAATTAAATTTTTTTTTTACTGGTTATATGTTTTGAGTTACAGACGGAGGTCTAGGGCTAGAATTATTGCTCTCGCTCTAACGTTCGCAGCGCTACCTCACATGTGTGGTTTGAACACCGTTTTCATATGTGGGCGGGACTTACGTATGCGTTCGCTTCTGCATGCGAGCACATGGGGACAGGGGCGCTTTAAAAAAAAACATTTTTTTTTATTGTTCATTTTACTTTATTTATTTTAGTTTGACATTTTTTTCCCCAAAAATAATTTTTTTGATCACTTTTATTCCTATTACAAGGAATGTAAACATCCCTTGTAATAGGAATATGGCATGACAGGTCCTCTTTACAGTGAGATGTGGGGTCAATAAGACCCCGCATCTCACCTCTTAGCTGGGAAGCCTGAAAAAAAAAAAAAAAAAAAAAGATTGTCTTTGATCGTATTAGCGATTCGATAGAAGCACCGGAGGGCGGCTGGAGGGGGGGGGGATGTCTATGGCTGGGTATTGCAGGGTATCACCGACTATGGCTGGGTATCTCAGAGTATGGCGTTGCAGAGTATTGCATTGCAGGGTATTGGCGGGTGTTGCAGAGCATTGCAGAGTGTTGCAGAGTATTAGCGGGTGTTGCAGAGCATTGCAGAGTGTTGCAGGGTATTGGCGGGTGTTGCAGGGTATTGGCGGGTGTTGCAGGGTATTGCAGAGTGTTGCAGGGTATTGCAGAGTGTTGCAGGGTATTGCAAAGCATTGCAGAGTGTTGCAGAGTATTGCAGAGTGTTGCAGGGCGTTGCGGAGTGTTGCAGGGCGTTGCGGAGTGTTGCAGGGCGTTGCGGAGTGTTGCAGGGCGTTGCGGAGTGTTGCAGGGCGTTGCGGAGTGTTGCAGGGCGTTGCGGAGTGTTGCAGGGCGTTGCGGAGTGTTGCAGGGTATTGCAGAGTGTTGCAGGGTATTGCGGAGTGTTGCAGGGTATTGCGGAGTGTTGCAGGGTATTGCGGAGTGTTGCAGGGTATTGCGGAGTGTTGCAGGGTATTGCGGAGTGTTGCAAGGTGTTGGAGTGTTGCAAGGTGTTGCGGAGCGTTGCAGGGTATTGCGGAGCGTTGCAGGGCAATGCAGGGTAATGCAGAGTGTTGCAGGGTAATGCAGAGTGTTGCAGGGTAATGCAGAGTGTTGCAGGGTAATGCAGAGTGCTGCAGGGTAATGCAGAGTGTTGCAGGGTAATGCAGAGTGTTGCAGGGTAATGCAGAGTGCTGCAGGGTAATGCAGAGTGCTGCAGGGTAATGCAGAGTGCTGCAGGGTAATGCAGAGTGTTGCAGGGTAATGCAGAGTAATGGGGGTATTGCAGAGTAATGGCAGGCTATTGCAGAGTGTTGGCAGGGAATTGAGGGGTTAAATTTCGGTGCGCAGCGATGTGGGCACTGCAGATGCAGCCCACATCGCTGCTGACACCGATCTCTTCCCCCTCCGCTGTACCGATCGGTACAGAGAGGGGGAGGGAGGAACCGGCGTCATAACATGACGCCGGTTTGTTTACAAGTGATCACTCCGTCATTTGACGGAGCGATCACGTGGTAAACGGCCGCGCTGAGCGGCCGTTTACCGTGATTCGTGATGCGCCGGGTCCTGTGGACCCGGCGGTCACGGATGCTCTCGAGTGCGCGCCCCAGGGGGCGCGCGAGAGCAGAATTCTGGGAGGCCGTTAATTAACGGCCTCTCAGAGTTAAACAACTGCCCTGAAGCCGTTAATCGGCAATGGGCGGTTGTTAAGTGGTTAAAAAGGACAGTTTGTGAGTAGGCAGGTACATTTCCTAAATAAAATGTCAAATTAACAGGGACACCAACACAAACCAACCTCCTTGAGGTTAAAAAAATACAAGATAATAATGGTGTTGTGGGATCTTGACACACAAAACAAAAAACAATATCGTGGAGAGCACTAGAAAAAAAAAAGCAGGAGATCTTGATTAAAAAAAAAATATAAACGTTATTATGGAGATCTGACAAAAAAAAAACATTATTCAGGAGATTACAAGAAATAATAAAGAAATAATTTTTTCAGAACTCTGTGTGAATATGAGCAGTAAAACCACTTCATTATTCTAGCATTATAAAGAAGAAGAGAACGCGCTGCATTAAAAGATTTGAAAATTTGCGTGACGAATATGCTATCTCCATTACAAATGCTAGTTTTACCAGACCGAGTGCTTCCGTGTCGTAATCGATTCAGAGTATGCGTGGAACTCTGTGCGTCGGAATTGTGTACACACGATCACAATTTACAAGAACGGATTTTGTTGTCGGAAAGAAGAGCGGACCAAAATCCCTCCTGAGATGTGTGCAAACCTGGTAACCAACCACAAGAAACATCTCGCCTCTGTGCTTGCCAACAAGGGTTTCTCCACCAAGTACTAAGTCATATTTTGCTTGAGGATCAAATACTTATTTTACTCACTGAACTGCAACTCAATTTATAACATTTGTATCCTGTTTTTTTTTTGGACTTTTGGTTGATATTCTGTCTCTATCATTTAAAATAAACCTATGATAAAAATTATAGACCCTTTATTTCTTTGTAAGTGGGCAAACTTACAAAATCTGTTGGGGATCAAATAATTATTTTTCCCACTCTAAGCCCTTGTACACACGGTCGGACATTCTGACAACCAAATCTGTTGGATTTTGTCCGAAACTGTTGCATACACACGGTCGGACAAAGTTGTCGGAAAATCCGATCGTTCAGAACGTGATGACGTTATTTAGTTATGACGGGACTACGTTCAGGCTAGTAGCCAATAGCTTTGGTCTAGGAATTTGATCTGAGAATGAGTGGCACTTTGTCCGATTGTGTGTAGAGATTTCCGATCGGACAAAGTCAGATCGGATCATGTTGTCGGAAAGTTTTATAGCCCAGCTCTAAGACTTTGTCGGTCGGATATTCCGACGGAAACAGTCCGATGGAGCCCACACACGGTCGGATTATCCGACAACACGGTCCGATCAGACATTTTCCGTCGGAATGTCCGACCGTGTGTACAAGGGCTAAGTATTTCAAGTACAAAAGCCAACTAGAAAACATGTGGCGCTTGTAGAGCTTTTTAATGTTTAACATTAACAAAGATTTGTAAGACTTTTTATACATAAAATTTTGTTAATTCCCTTTACTATTTGGTATAGTAAAGTCCCGGATCCCCTTTCTTTGTCCCTATTTTTATTATTCCAACATTATTGGGCTGTAGTACTGCTTTGCAACAGTTGGGGTGTAGAAACATGTTGTAATTATAGTAGGTTTATGTATTTTTTCACTATAGGTTATCTTAAATGCTGCATTGTCGCTGCAGGCATACAGCATGGCTGTAATGTAAATTAGGATTGTAGAAACTCTTCTTCAATTTCTTCCTGGTTGGCTTGCACAGCTGAAATATTTTACATTTAGGTATTTTATTTTCTCCAAATGTGAGTCTACCGCTGGGCCTCTGTGTAGACCCATCTCCTGTACCAGCCATGCCTCGGAGGTGCCCCCGAGCATTTAATTGCGCTGCCCTTGTTAAAGCCAAGCTTAAAAATAGACCTCATCACTATGCAAATTACCCAGTTCTTCCTGTCTCCCGCTGCGTCCCAATCCCCTAAATCCTGCATGTACTGCGCTCCCATAGATCAACGTATCTCGAAGATACAGGGGAGAGGAGGGAACATGAATGCCTGGATAAATGTGTGCATTACATTTACAGTTGGCTTTACACAAAGCAATTTACTATCTGTTAAGGAGAATATTGCTTTTATGCAAACAAAGTTTGTTGCGTATGAAAATAAATGAAAAAAAGAGAGGCCCACCTAATCTGTCGACATGAACACCTACCGTAACTCTTTAAACTGTGTTTGGTTTCCCTTAAAAAACCCCACAAACAATACAGAAAAAAAACTGCATATAGAGTGAACATCACTCAAACCATTACATAATCTGGTAAACTGGTTGTCAGGTCACCTTGAGGCCAGGTGACAGATGCACACTGTAGGGATCAGAAGTGCACCGCAAGGTTGTGGACCCTACAGCTGACTGCTGCAGACGGGGGACAGATCCCGCTGGGGTTAGAGCGTAAGATTCCCTGGGGCGTGGAGTCTAAGAGCCAGCAGGTGTTCACCAGCGCCTCTAGTGGTGAGGATGGACTTGTCTGCAACTGGCTCCAGGTCGTGACCCACAGTAGGCAACTGGAGGATATGGATAGTGAGGGACAAAGCCAAGGTCGGGGCCACAAGCAGACAGGAATAGTCAGGGACACGCCAAAAGGTCAGGATCACAGGCAAACAGGGATAGTCAAAGACACGCCAAAGTCGGTAACGGAACAACAGGAGCGCACACGGCAGGTAACAGGAAGCTAACACACAAAGGTTGATCAGCAGCGTTGGCATGCAGTGCACAGGTTAATATAGAGCTCCCTGATAGGAGCTAGGGTGTAGTCATGCCAGAGGATGGATTACAAAAGCAGACAGGTGAGGGTCGGCTGGTCTCTAGATGAACACATGGGAACAGGTAAGCAGACAAACTATTGCATAACCATGACACTGGTATACATGTAGTGGGTATGTGACAACCTAAGGGTCACCTACCTATTCAGCTTAATTGGACCCAAGTAATGAACAAGAAGCTTCCATTAATCTTTCAAGGAGGTGGCGGTATGGTACTTTCGGAGCTGACCCAAGAGCCCCAAATCTTAAGGAATTTTTTTGGGCATCCTCTGGACTCATACGTCAACTTATATAATGGTATTGCATGATTAATGGTAGGATCCAAAAGCTTATAGTGGGTGCGGACTGAGACTTCCAGTGGATGGTTATCAATTTTTTGGCATAAAATAGTACTATATGCAGAAAGGTTTGTACATTCTTGGATATACTGTCATCATCAATATATATAGGTGGGCCTCTCTTTAGCCATAACAGGTTCATGTAGACTTATACAGAGTTAATTTGCCTAGCTCACTTATATACTTACCTATACATAAAATAAGTGATTAAAAACCTTTTATCTATATGAATCAAACCATGAAATTAAGAATGAATGATACATGTGCGAAAAGGATAACAATCTAATTTATTTAAACATACTATAGTACGGAAAAGAAACGTTACAGAGTACCCCATACAATGTGGAGGATACAACCTTAAAAACAGCGATGTTACCAAATATTGCTATAATGGTCATACACATCCTTTCACGAGATTAATATTACCAGTATATTAAGGCAAAGTCCTATGATAGACAGGGTTACAGAAAAGAAAAGAGACATAATAATAATACAGACACAGTATCTAATTTTTCCCTACGTTACCATTTTTGCAAAAGGGGGGCCCAGCGGGATGAAGAGAGATAAGGAAAATACATTACACAGGAATCTTACGTGTCCAGTCCATGAGAGTTTGAGAGAGAGAGAGAGCGATTTAGGATCTCTAGGGACTAGATTTATGTGGTTAGAAAACCTCATGCCTACCAATCAGAACTCAGGGTCACCTCATTGGTTCAAAGTTGCCTCCAATTCTGAAGTTGAGCAACTTCCTTTGATCCCCAACCCTGCCAGTTCCGACATAAGACCTGTTTAACTATCTCTTGATTTACAACTGTCAGCCCTCTTTGATACAACATAAATTAGCATTTCAAGGACTTGTGGCACAGGAAGAGGCACTATATCTGAAATGGCTATCTCTATGAACAATAGGGGTAACTTAGTTACTATGCAGACAGCAGACCAACAGGTTTGTGTGTTTGAGATACCAAACAATAGTAAATATGAGACTCGCCTGATCACGGATCTGAGCAAGGGGTCGATCCCAACCCCTTATCAGCCAATGACAGCAGATCATGTGACTAAACAGAGCCGGTAATCGGCCAGCGGCCGTGATCGGGACATCAGTCCCGATCACGGCCAGCTTATCAGTGCCCACCTGCCCCCTGCCAGTACCAGCCAGTTATTAATAAAAGTGCCACCCAGCAGTGCCACCCATAGTGCCATACATCAGTTCCCACAGTGCCACCTATCAGTGCCCACAATCTGCCTCAACAGTGCTGCACCTCAGTGCCACATATCTGTGCCCATAAGTGTCATCTGCCAGTGCCCAGCAGTGCCACCTATCAGTGCCCATCAGTCCCATTTATCAGTGGTACCTATCAGTGCCACCCATCCGTGCCACTCATCAGTGCCATCTTATCTTTGCCCATCAGTACTGCCTTATCTGTGCCTATCGGTGCCACCTTATTTGTGCCTATTAGTGTCGCCCTAACTGTGCCTATGAGTGCCCACGAGTACAGCCTATCAGTGCCCACCAGTGCCGCCCCATCAGCGCATTTCAATGAAGGAGAAAAATGACCTGTTTGCAAAATTTTATAACAAACTATTAAACATGATTTTTTATTTTTTTTTTGCATTTTTTTTGTTTGTTTAGCAAAAAATAAAACTCCCAGCTGTAACTAAATACCACCAAAATAAAGCTCTGTTTGTGGGAAAAAAATGATAAAAATTTCATTTGGGTACAGTGTTGTATGCCCGCGCAATTGTCATTCAAAGTGCATCAGCGCTGAAAGCTGAAAATTGGTCTGGGCAGGAGGGGGGTTTAAGTGCCCAGTAAACAAGGGGTTAATTAGAAAGTCCTCACCATGGCTCCCTTGGAGCTCCTTGCTATAAATATTATATTTCAAAATCTCCACCACAAACCCATGTCTGACATGTCACCATATACAGAAACAGTATAATTTCTCAACAACAGTTTGATCTTTTATCATTATAAAGCAGTCCTTGAGCCAAGGCTGCGATGATATCACCTTTCTGAAAATGCTGGTTCTCTGGCTGTTTATGGCTTTAATACTTTGTAAATCACTGAATTGAAACATGCATGCAGATCAGGAAAGCCATAACAACATTAGAATCCTCCATTTTTATACCCATTTCAGAGCATTAGCTTAAACAGTGGTTGATACTTCAGGACAGCCAGAGAGTGAGTATTTTTAGGCCCATAATGCCTTCAGTACTGGATTTTTAGAGAGCAGTCCCATCTAGATTCATAATAAAGAATGTCTACAACACTCTCTGGAATTCCATCATTCCTCTGTACGACAAATGTCAATGCAGTCGACAGATAAACAGTGCAGGTAATTCTTAAAGGCCAAACTACCGGAAAAAAAGTTAGGCGTTGGGGCATTTTAATTCGTTTTCTGCTTAGTTTTGCTAGACAAGATCTAAAAAAAAACCGGATGTTTCCCATCCACGTACATTTGAGGAGCATGTTGCTCAGAGCCAACTGTCAGGCATTGAATGCTGGGCCTTTCGGTTCCCCAATAACTGCAGAGATTGTGTGGAAAATCTTTCCTTCAAGCTTCTCAGTCACAATCTATCTTTCCA
The DNA here is from genome assembly GCF_037356315.1 of Lithobates pipiens. Classification (NCBI taxonomy): domain Eukaryota; kingdom Metazoa; phylum Chordata; class Amphibia; order Anura; family Ranidae; genus Lithobates; species Lithobates pipiens. The sequence continues at coordinate 344,944 of NW_027507696.1, read as the reverse complement.
TTCTGCTATCTTTTGCAGTTTCGCTCATTAAATTTTCCTATTTTATTCTGGCTCTCCAGCAAAATCATTTGGGCTCAGTGCTGAAAGAATATGAAATAGAGTGATCTGTATTTAAATAATACATCCTTAACTACTAAGAATAGCTGTGCTCATCTCTCCATCCACCGGACGCTTATTAAACACCGTGAGAAATGGTTATTAAAAATTTTATCAGATTTTATCACACACTAATTATCAGGAGAAAAAGCGTATGTGGCGGTAGTTTTTCTCTGTACTGGCGTATAGATGTAACTTTTCCTGATTATTAATGCCACCATTTAAATAAGAGGACTGTCTTGAGGGATATTAAGGAGAGCTCTAAGTATAGGTGCTAGGGGGAGGAGATGACTTTTTTTTTTGTTTTTCGGGAGGGGAGGGAAGGGGAAAAAGGGAGGGAGAAGAGGGGGTTTGACACCTTTCCATCACATGGGGGCCTTACGTGTCGGATATTTTAGGATCTTGAACCTGGGGCTAGGTTCTTTGAGTTCATTCCCAAAATGGGGAAGTTATCTTGAATTATTTGTTGATATTACGGATTATGCCATTGGATAGATCTGATTTAATTTTTAAGATATGTGTTTATTGCTTTGTAATACGGATATGAGTACTTTAGTTGTGTATGTTTTTATGGAAGGTGTCATCCATTTATATCTTTCATTTCAGAAGAAAAAGAAAAAGTGTAGGTGCTAAGCAAAAATGTACTATCAGCAGTCCAGAAATATTATTCTAATGTAGCTGATTTAAAGACCAATTTATTAATTTGTTTCAATCATCTAAATGCAATGTTTTTTCTAAAGCAGCCACAGCCTAAAGCAGAAAACCTGGTCCCTGCCAGCATTCTGCAGATTGGGCCCCTTTGCTCTCTGTAAAGAAAACGGTGATCTCTTTTTTTTTATTGCAGGGTTATTAGGTCAGTAGGGGGCCCCTCCCACAACGTTGGGGATTTCTTTGCAGTAGTTGTGTCTCTGTTACTCCCACAGTGGTGAGTTTTCCCTAAAGTAGTGTCTGCACCCCTCTCACAATGGGGGATTTTCCTGCAGTAGTAGTTTGTGCGCGCCTCCCACAATGGTGAGCTTTTCCTGAAGTAGTTGTGTCTCCAACCCTCCCACAGTGGTGAGATTTCCCTGACGTAGTTGTGTCTTTGCCCCTCTCACAATGGTGGGATTTCCCTGATGTAGTTGTGTCTTTGCCCCTCCCACAATGGTAAGATCTCACTGTAGTAGTTTTGTCTCCACTTCTTCTGAAATGGTGAGATATACATACAGTAGTTGTGTCTCTGCTCCTTGCACAGTTGTAAGATTTCCTGAAGTAGTTGTGTCTCCACCCCTCCCACTGCAGTGAGATATCTCTGCAGTAGTTTTGTCTCGGTCCTTCCCACAATGGTGAGATATACATACAGTAGTTGTGTCTCCACCCCGTCCACATTGGCGGGATTTCCCTTAAGTAGTTGTGTCTCCATCCCCTCCCACAGTAGTGGGACTCCTCTGCAGTAATTTTGTTTCTTCCCAAAAGACGTTCTTCCCAAAATGGTAGTTGTGTCTCTGCTCCTTCCACAATTGGGATATTCCATGAAGTAGTTGCATCTCCACCTTTCCTACAATGGTGAGATATCCATGCAGTAGTTGTGTCTCTGCCCCGTCCGCAGTTGTAAGATTTCCTGAAGTAGCTGTGTCTCTACCTGTCCCACAATGTTGAGATTTCCCTGAAGTAGTTGTGTTTCCACCCCCCACAAGAGTGGGATTTCTCTGCAGTAATTTTGTCTCCATCCTTCCCACAATGGTGAGATTTCTACACAGTTGTCGTGTCTCTGTCCCTCCCTGTCAGTCTGATTCATGGTTTCTGAGACAGAAGTACAATTAAATCACACTTGTTTATTAATAAAAATAAAAAGGTAAATAGAAAAAGCGTAGTCAAGCATAGCCAGAGTCCAGTAACCAGATTGGGTAATCAGCCAGGTCAGAAGTCGGGGATCCAAGGAGAGCAAATGCAAGCAGGATAAGGAGCCAGGAGTGATGTCAGCAAACCAGTCTTGAAACAAACCGCAGGAGATGGTTCCTTGTGATGTGGCCAACGCGAAGGCAGAGGAGAAGTGAGCTGGAAGGCTTTAAATAGGCAGGTTAGACGAGCATCATCGGGAACAGCTGGTAACTGTGGAGAGAGAAGAGAGCTGGCAATTAGCCGACAGCTGAGCGGCCAGCCCAGAGGAGGAAGGGCTAAGCCAGCCCTGACACTTCCACAATGGTGGTATTCCCCTGCCTCTCCCACAATGGTGAGATTTCCTGAAGTAATTGTTTCTCCACCTGTCCCACATTGGTGGGATTTCCCTGAAGTAGTTTTGTCTCCGTCCTTCCCAAAATGGTGGGATTTCCATACAGTAGATCTGTCTCTGCCCCTTTCACAATTGTGAGATTTCCTTGCAGTAGTTGTGTTCTCCATCCCTCCCACAATACTGGGATGTTCCTACAGTAGTTTTGTCTCCATCCTTCCAACAATGTTGAGATTTCCATACAGTACTTGTGTCTCTGCCCCTCTCACAATGATTTTCCTACAGTAGTTGTGTCTATTCGCCTTCCAAGACCACCATAAAGTTGTCATTCACAGATAAACTCATCAGTCTACATCGTGGTGGCACCATCTTCTGGCTTTGTAAAGGCCACAGCAGAACTAGCAATTCTAATGCAGAGATCTCAATGCTGGAATCCCCAGGAGATATAAAAATACCAGCATGTAATTTGCCATAAACTATTGTGGCAGCACGCAGGTAAAGTCACCTGGTTGTATCCAGGATGGGAAATATGTGTGTCCTAGATTCAGGCTTTATGAAGACTTTTACAATTAGAGGGGAAGAGTTAATGAGCCCAGCTGAAGTAAGTGGGCTCATTAAGACCTCTACAAAAAACCCCAGCATGCTTAGGGAGATGCTCCATCCTGGAACCAGTTTTGTGTTTGTATAGACTGGGGAGTGTGATACCTGTTCTGTGCGGTGAGTTAATGCCTGTGTGGCAAACCTCTACAACGGAGACAGGGACTGGTGCAGCACAAGGCTGCACTCAGTTGTTAGACAGGGAGTCTAAGTGTGTAATTAGAGGTCAAGCTGACCAGGATTTATTTTCATGTTTTATTTTTGTTTGGCTGTTATATGTTTCACTGCATGTAGCATAAATAAACTGCATCTTTTGTTTTTTTGCACCTACAACGCTGTCTGCTGTGCCTGATTTTGTGTTGTGAACCCATCCAGGGGGTCACACACACCCGCTGCCGAGCTAACCCCTCACACTATTCAAACCTAAAATATCTGTTTGGGTGGTAACAACATTTCATATTTTCTTATTAACGAGATCAATATAATAGAATAAGATATTAATTTCATTACAACAGAGGGTTTTTTTGGCACTAAGGTTGGGGGCGTTGACATAACTATGATATTTGATGTGTCCCATGTCCTGGTGGCCTGGAGCACATGCTTTGAATTGCTACAACTGCCATAATCCAGCACAGAGGGATCACAGAGCCTAGATTCGACATGCACTATTTTTGCATGTATCCACCTTCCTCAGTGACCTGTGCAATTACTATTGGGTTTATGCTGAATTCTTTTTTCTTCTTTAGCTCCAAATAGAGTATGGATGCATGTTAATGTGAACACAGAAATGTGTAAAAACCTAAGCAGTTTTGCCTTCTGTATGTTCTGCCGACCATTGTCACCAGGAGAGAAGGTGATGGTATTTCCGAAAATTTAAGATATAAAATAAGATAAATACTTTAATTGTAATTTGCGTTGCAATGACAATTAATTTCTATAAAAACTCCACACATATGTAGACATATAACAACCACAACACACACACACACACACACACATACATACATTACTCTCTCCATATAAAAACCTAAAAATAAAATAAAAAATAGCCCTACCACAGCAGCAAAATCAAGTCACTTACTGCTAATTAAAGTTATTTAAATTTCCCATTTTGGGCCTGAAATTGTCACCAAAAGAGAAGGCGATGGTAATTCCAAAATTTTACAGTTGTCACTGGAGCAGGAGTTGAGGGGATACCTTCCAATGGAGACATCTTTTGGTATGACACCTGTATAAGAAATAATTTCCCCATGTAGTGTCTCTGGGACAATTAAGGAAAGTCTCCTTAATGGGAACTGACAGCAGACAAAACCTGACAATTGTCCACTCCTAACCGCTCCTTACTCCATCAAAAACAACATATTAATAAATCTAGGAAAAATGTGTAGGTTAGTACATTATTACCCAAATGAAATATATTTTACATCTGTAGATGGGTGGCTTTATCAGTATTTATCCTTAATTTATTTTGCTAGGAGCCTTTGTTCTCCTTTCTTTTTCTGCTTTTGTTAAGTGTTTGATCGATTGTTATGCCTCGCAAATCCCAATCTATGTGTGGTTTTGTTGTTAGAGGATACAGGAGTAATAGTAATCCAATATTGGCCCTAATTCCCTACCATATTTTCCCCCTGCCATAAATCTGATTTCTGAATGCCTTCCCTTTTCATTCATCCCTTAGTTATACATTTTTTCATTCATTTTTACAACTTTTGAATTACTTTAGCTTGTTCTTTTTTTGTTACTTCATGGTTGATCTGTTTATTTGCTATATTTTCTGCCCCTCCATCCTCCCAATATTGTGCCTAGAGGGACTTCAGAAATATAACCTCTTCTGTTTCTTCAGCAGACAGCAAAACTCAACTAAATGTCGGTCTGTATGGGAGCAGCGCACAACCCAAATCCGTATGCACAACTTCCAGGCTAGCTGTGAGGCACTCTACAGTGAGCTGGAGCCTGAAGACCGTCTGCGATATGCTACTACTTTGCGACTGCGGCCGGATATGAAGAGTCACATGGATCGACCGTTGCTGGTGGAGCCGCAAGATTCCACAGAGACCAAAGATGGCAGCCCAGAAGAGTTAGCACCCAATGAGATAGAGCCAGGGCCTGTGGAGGCTACGGAGCCAGCACAGCGGAAACACCGGCACCGTGAGAGAGGCACAGGCGAAACCAATGGTGGCTGTAGGGAGAATGGTAACCATAATGGAGACTCAGGTAGTAATGATAGAGAGGAGCGGCATCGGCAGCATAGAAGTCGCAGTAAAGAAGGGGAAGGAGGGAAGGAAGGAAGGGGAGAGCGGAATCAAAGCCAAGAGAGGGGGAAGCGGCACCACCGCAGGGCCTCCCCCGAAGAAGGTACGGAAAGGGAGCACCGCCGGCACCGTACACACCGCCACTCTGCAGAAAGACAAGGCAAAGATGGCAATGGACAACCAGGTTCTGGCAGCAAAGGTGAGAGGAAGTCTCGGCACCGAGGAGGAGGGTCTAGATCAGGCACCAGAGACGGAGATGGCACAACCCGTGGTGAAAATGGGGAGGAGGTTCCTAGGTCACGTCATCGTAACAGGCACAAAGCACTTTCTACATATGACACAGAGGAGAAAAAAGAAAATAAAGATGGAGAATCTGCTGAGAAGGAACATCGAAATCACAGACCCAGGTAACTCATCCATATATCTGTTAGGAATCTTCTTCTCTTGTGATCAGTCAAACTCCAGATGTATTGAGAAGCAGACAATTTATTTCTGATGTGGCACACAACAGGGAGACGCTTACAAGGCAGAAGTTGCGGTAAGAATCCCACAAAGGAATGTATCTCCCCCTCCTAATACCTACAATAATACCACCTCTACGCTTCTATTGGCTGAGGAAACATAGATAGCGTGCCTGGTACACGATGGTACTTTATTTTGGCTAATCAGGGTTTCCTTTACAATCTTATGCTACCATATATAGTTAAACCTAATCATCCTACAACTTACTATGGAGTTAGTTAAGACAAAATGATACAACAAGTTAATACAACAATGTGCTCAGAAGTAAGTTTTGAAAATCAGTCTCAGGGTTATTGTTTTTCTAATAGAAAAGTTTTAAATGTTTATTGTGTGACTAACAATATCAATGCAAGGAGTCTGGGCCTAAAGTTTGGGATTATCTAGAAGTGACTGTGTTGTCCCCAGAAATTGGTCATGAGATTACATTTGGGGGGAAGCATGCTTGTTAAGTGAAACACTAGATAGTGGCCAAGAAAAATGACAAGTCGGTGGTCCCCATGTTTCTGATTATATGTTCCTTTGAAGTACAGCAAATTATTAATTTACCTATTCCTTTTAAAGCGAATCTGTGAGCATGGACATATAGGAGCTGTCATTGCAAATTTGATTTGTAGAGGTGCAGGCTCCAAAGCAATCACCATGAATCTGACTGCACCAGTATTTCATTGAAGCAGTGTGTTGAAGAAATGATGTTGTCTGATAAGGAGGTATCAGTGTAAGGATTACAGGTCGTCTCTTTGAAGTGTAGCCATTACTGCAGATTTTTCAAAGCCTGAACTCAGCATGTGACAGTTTTTCAATGTTAATCTTGTGTTATTAAAGCTCTCTCCCCTTCTACCTGTTCCAGCATCTGTTCAAACTGCTTGGAAGTCTTGTTTAATAATATATATATCCATCACTGCAGGGACCACCGTAACGAGGCTGAGGTCCCTGTCGGGGGTCTACAGCAGCTGCCGGAGCAATCAGAAGATGCCGATAACCAGAAAAATGTGAACCGAATGTCTCAGCCACACACGGACCGCTCCAGCACAGTCAATATACCCGTCACCATCACAGCACCGCCCGGAGACACCGCAGTCATACCAAGTGAGAACTCTTGCTTAGAGATGCAGTTTCTGGCATGTGCCATCACCATCATTGCGCCCGTGCCAAAATGTTAATTTATATACAACGCCTATGACATTCCCATCAGCAAGGGTTTAAAGGTTAATGCACAAACTGCACTTGCCAAATTCTAAAATGGATATTTATACAATACGCACTCATTTATCTATGACATTAAGAAGCGTAATCAACAGATTATTTGTTAGTTTAAAGGATTGTTTATCCTTTTGTAGATATAAAATTTCATTTTTAAGAAATAATGAACCTCAAATGTTATTGCTGGAGTTAGCTAAAACACTTCAAACCTTTTAAAGGGCAGTGTCCCTTTATATTTGATAGACCGAATTTTATGTGGTGGAGTGTTTATTCTATACACAGTTTTATGCTTCCTAGGTAGACCCAAAGCTCTGATCTGCTTCTCTTCCATAAGGATTGTCATGTATGCACTACAACCACAGTGCTGACATATGACGTCTCATCTCTTGTTTTTACTTGGCAACCCCCCTAGGATATTGTATGGCGAAATTACATGCAGACATTTTGTATAATCACTGAAACACTAAACCTAAAGCAATATTGGATCCTGCTCAAATTATCACCTACTTTGCTGTTAGAAATCTGTTTAATTAAAAATATGTAAGTGCTTCCTCTAAAGAGCCCATACACCCAGAAAAGTTGAGCTTGGTGGTCGGATTCAGTTCTAAGTCTTGGATACACCAATGAGTTATCCATTCCATAATTCCCAACTCTCTTCCTATCTACCTGGGAGTTTTGGACCCCCCCCCCCCCTCACCCTTTTGGGTGTCTCTGGTCCTCATGTCCCCATAATATAAAATAAATTTTATAATTCTAATGGGAAAAGTGGGAACCCCTCATAATGGTTTCAGCAGGTGCGCAGAATAGGACACCCAGCGTAGCAATATCAATAGAAGACATTGTCAGGTAATTCTAACCTCCAGAAAAAGACTTGTACTAAGAAAGAGGATCAGTGAAAGGAGTTGTAAAGGCAGAAGGTTTTTATTTTTTATTTTAATGCATTCTATGCATTAAGATAAAAAAAAAACCTTCTGTGTTTAGCAGCCTCTCAAGCACCCCCTAATAACCTACCCGAGCCCATCTCTCTCCAGCCATGTCCACGATCCCCTTAGCCAACCAGCACACTCCTCCTGATTGGCTGAGACAGAGCAGTGACGCCATTGGCTCCCGCGGCTGACAATCATGTCTGAATGTATACACCGAGCTGTGACTCTGCTTGGGTGTCCCCAGTAGCAAGCTGCTGGCTGAGGGGCACTCAAAAGGAGGGAGGGGCTAGGAGCAGCAAAGAGGGACCTGAGAAGAGGAGGATCTGGGCTGCTCTGTGCAAATCCAATACACAGAGGAGGTAAGTATAACATGTTTGTTGTTTTAAAAAAAAAAAAAAAACGAGCCTTTACAATCACTTGAAGATCAGCTACTGTGTAGGAAATCTATATGTGAAGCAATGAAAAGATAGGGCTGCTTCATGTACTTATATTTTTATAAAATATATCATTTAAAAATATTTTTAAATAATTATGCTGATTTCAATTTGCTACATTAAGCATCTCTATCTTTTTAGTCCCCTCCAAGTCTCTGGGTCAATTTCATCTTCATAATCCCATTCCAAACCTGGAACACAATTGCTTGTATAACATAGATTTCTTTCACTAGATAAATATGCCAGTGATATATAGTAATGGAGTATTATGATCTAATATAAGCTTAATTAGGCTGGCCATACACAGAACTAATTTCTTTCGTGCAACAACGGGTTGCAGGAAAGCAATTTGCTCGATTTCCCCATTAACACAGACAGTGTTATTGCTGGAATCCCTTTCTGCCAGGCCTTTGTCTCCTACCTGTGGATAGCTATCCCCACCAGGAGAAGACGGTGATTATCACTAGCAGCTATAGCAGTTGCTAGCGATAGTTGCAAGATAATCCTGCAGGCTGGTTTTATTCAAGCTGATCGATCAACTTGGTACATTCAGCCTGCCCATGAATGATTCTAATCTTGGCCAGTTCCTGTTGAACCAGCCAAAATTCGAACCATGCCTGGCTGGCCTTACTAATGTAGAATGCTGTCACCAGTCTGTTGTTACCCTTGTGTGTAGCACCCTCAGCAATCAGGTTTATTTGTCAGAATAAATGGCCATAAAAATGGTCCAATAGTCTTTCATCACATAATGGTCTCCAGGGTAGGAAATTGGACAGTAACCTCAATAAAAGGTAAGGCAGGCATTTCTTTACTTGAGATGAGAGAAGGCCTACCAGTTCTTTGATGGCCACCCAATAATTCTGGGTGAATTTGTACCCCCTTATCTAGTTACTCTTCTTAAGAATGAACTATTTCACTGGAACGTGTCTGAAGCCCTCTCCTCCATTACGCAACATCACCACAGAGTGCTATCTTGCAGTGTCCACTACCTGCTACCTTTTGGTATCCTCACATGTACCCACAACTACCATAGTAGTATTGGCCAACAGTTTAAACTACTGTCAAGTTAAAATGTCAACTGCCATTGACTGGGGAATTTTTTTGTATATATCAGTGGCTGTGGACATGTTACTGTAGAAAAAAAAGCCATTGGAGTGAGCAGGCTGCAGACTTCTGCTCAGTGGGAATCTTAGCATTAGTAGTAGTTCTTATATTAATATACCATTATATAATAATAAGTAACAGTATTGTAATTATTGTACACAGAAAGTAGCACTTTTGTGTGGAAAGTTTCTATATATTTATAGTATATAATATATATTTAAATATATCTCTCTAGTATTACAACCATTTTGATTAGACCAAAAGCAAACATTTTATTTTGCTTTGGATAGAGTGGTAAAGTATTTAAACCTCTGCCCAATTTTAACATCAGCTGTGTACCCATAGGGGAGGTTTCCCCTCACTTCCTGCCAGGACAGTAATGCCGCGTACACGCGACCGGACTTTTTGACAGCAAAGGTCCGACGGAACGAGTCTGTCAGACAATTCGATCTTGTGTGGGCTCCATCGGACCTTTGCTTGCCAAAAATCCAGCGAACTTTAGAAATGGAAAAATGTAAAACATGTTCTATCGGAAATCCGCCAGACCGAGAAATCCGTTCGTGTGTATGCTAGTCCGACGGACAAAAACCGACGCTAGGGCAGCTATTGGCTATGAACTTCCTTATTCTAGTCCAGTCGTATGTCATCACGTTTGAATCCGTCGGACTTTGGTGTGATTGTGTGTGGCCAAGTCCGTTCATTCGGAAAGTCCGTCGGAACTCCGCCGAAAGTCCGTCGGAAAGACCTAGTCCCTCAGAAAGTCCGGTCGTGTGTACGCGGCATAAGTGTTATGAAATCTCTCCAATGGGAGCACAAATACACATTGAGGAAGAGTGAGAATTTCTGATGATGTATTCTTTTTTTCTGCCCCTGCCATCATCTTCTTGAGACAACCAAACCCTTTCTTTCTGGAATCACAGGAGCAGAAAGTGAGGGAGAAGTTCCCCAATTGTGTCACAGACAGGAAGTAGCTCTTCCTAATTTCCAAAACTGTAAGCCCTTGTACACACGGTCAGAGATTCCGACGGAATGTGTCCGATCGGAGCGTTTTGTCGGATATTCCGACTGCGTGTGGTCTCCATCGGACTGTTTCCATCGGACTGTTTCCGTCGGACCAAATTTTCCAACTTGCCGGAAATATTTTCAGACAAAATGCTCCGATCGGACATACTCCAATCATGTGTAGAGAATTCCGATCGGACAAAGTGCCATGCATGCTCAGATCAAATTCCTACATCAAAGCTATTGGCTACTAGCCTGAACGTAGTCCCGTTGTAACGAAATAACGTCATCACGTTCTGAACGATCGGAATTTCCGACAACTTCGTCCGACCGTGTGTATACAACAGTTTCGGACAAAATCCGACGGATTTGGTTGTCGAAATCTCCGACTGTGGGTACAAGGGCTAAGAGTATGTTAATTTGGCGCAGCCTACGTTTTCCCCCAGCACACTCGGTACCCTATCACTCTAGATACTGTTCTCTCAGGACTTCTCTGGGTAACATGTAGTGGTAGAATTGTTTCTAGTTCTTGGTGATCTGCTGACATACGCACCAGCACACATAATGGATCCCACACAGAATAACAATACATCCTCTAATGACCCCTCACAGTCAATAACGTGGAATTCGACGTCAAGTCTGAGGAGAAGAAGGAGATGGAAGCAGAGGACTTAACGAAAAATGGGCCGAAGCAGATTCTGCCATACAGCTCCATGTTCATCTTCAGCTCCACTAACCCGTGAGTGCCTTCAAATTGCCAACACATTCACCATCATTCCTCAATTGTCATTGTTAGCCCTCATCTGTGTTTCAGAAAGGCTGGGTCACTTTGTCATATGAACAATTTCTGTCAGCAGTCCATTCTATGCCGAGGACATTTGCGTCAGACTTTAGCTTAGTTGTTGAAAAATGGTTTGACAGGAGCTTCATCAACCAGAGGAAGAATTTAGTGTGTGGAAGGCATGTGAGTTAGTAAAGACAAAGCGCATGATGGTTTTCCTTCTCACTCTCCTGACAGAGTCCGCCGTCTGTGTCACTACATCGTCAACCTACGCTATTTTGAGATGGTCATCCTGGTAGTCATTGCCCTGAGCAGCATTGCACTGGCTGCAGAAGACCCCGTACAGGCCGATGCACCTCACAATGATGTAAGCAACCCTGAGAGTCAAGAATGTTTGTTTTTCTACACTAATCTATAAGGATTTCAAATTTTGAAATGGAGAGTTAAAAAAGAATGCGGTTTTGTTTACTATGGTCAAGACTAAAAAAATATATATTTTTTAAATATGTGTTCTTTTTATTAGTCTAATACATAATAAATTGTATGTATGCCTTACTCATTTTCAGAGAGAAGATTGAGCTTTAGGGTTCTTTTCTTGGTAAATACCACGTTGTTTACAGACCCCAGTAGTTCAAACTGAAATTTAAACAAACACAAGTGAATAAAATAGATCAGTGGGGTTGATTTACTAAAACTGGAGAGTGCAGCCTCATGCGATCATGAAGAAGCTTTGTAGTCCATCCTGACTGCATTTCCTTGTCACCTATTTTGCCACCCAGTCTGCCATTTGAGATATCTCTATGCTCTGGTGCATTCATTGCATACATTCCTACTCCCAAATGTTTGTAGTAGTACCATTACTGCCTGCTGGTTTCTTTTTTTTTTTTTTTCACAAGAAAAATATTTATTCAGATCTTTATTAATATTTATTCAGGGGATGGGGAGACCTCGTGTGAATGGGTAGGTTACATACTATATTTGGTAAATAACGTACCACAATAATAAACCACTGGTTTGTTTTTCTGTATATCTTCAGCATCAATACCCAGAGCATCATCCAAGATCTCCGTCCCCCAGGCATCTCTCCATCCCGACCATATTTTATCGAACTTGCCAGGGCAGTTTTGATTGATATAGGTGATTTTATATAGTGGTAACACTGAGTTCAGAACAGAGTGCCATGCAGGCACTGTAGGTGGTGCAGCGTCCTTCCAGTGGAGGAATGTCTCGTTGCGTGCATAGAATGTGGCATAACTTAAGAACAGCCTGGTATACCTGCCCCAAGCACTGGCATTGAATATATTAATCGGCATCAACCTAGGATCAGATCCCAAAACCAGGGAGGCGATTCTGCCGAGGCTGTCTACAACCCCCGACCACCTGTTGGTTTCTAGATATGCATGTGTTGTGCTGCGAAATATTATTACATCATACTATGACGTTTGCACCGTTTCATGCTTCTATTTCTTATATGCATTTTTCTTTGTATATATTTTAATCTTGTATAAATAAAGATTACCTAAAAAAAAAAACTAAAAAAAAACCGGGAGAGTCAAAAATCTGGTGCAGCCGTGCATGGTAGTCAATCAGCTTCTAACTTCAGCTTGTTCAACTAAGCTTTAACCAAAAAAAAATGTGAAACTGATTGGAGAGTGCAAAATTAGCTGCATCTCTGCCTAGAAACCAGTTTTAGTAAATCAACCCCAATGACTTCTTCCACTCTCTTATTACAGTTCCGTCTGAGGTTTCAGTTAGAGACAGAGTGCCTGAAAGGTGATAAACAGCTTGACTTTCCCTTTAGAAAGCCCATTATGCACAACATATTTCTCAAACACGTAATATGAGGCTATGGATTTTCGCTGCACAAACAGGTAAACACAAACGCAAAGAAGCATCTGTGTTTGCAAAGGTATGGCCATGTACAGCCATTCACTTTTATGACAGGCTGCACGTGCTGCATGCATGAACCTTAGAGGTCTACACCCTAAAAACGTAATTGAAATACCATGGGCATACCTGAACTGCCGGGATCCGATAGTAGTTTGACAGTCAGGTACTGAGTTCTTGTTACACCTTTATTTACTTTTAGTTTTTAATTTACTTTGATCTGCACGTCAGCTCAAAAGTGTTTTTATTTTTTTTTTAGCCATTATTTATCTGTCACTGTTTTAGATGAATTTTATTTATCTAATTATTTTCCTATCTTCATTTGTATAATATGTTTACTTTGTATGATTATAGTTTCATTTTTACTTTGTTTGTCCTTTAGGCTAGCGCAGTATTTTTCGTTTGTTTCATTTTTACTTAGACCTGAACCCATAAAAGGGAAGGCTTGGAATGTTATAGGGGGCATGTAGAAATTAGTTGTTCCTAAACGATACCTTGAATATTTTACCTTTTTGTCTTGAATTCCCTCTGAAAATTAGCAGTTCACTTCCTGGTATTTGACTAGGCACACCTCTGCTTATAGCCTCATAACTTTATAGCTTGAAGTGTGAGATCTAAGGTGCTGCTGCCTCTGACTGCTAGTCTCGAGATTTGGAGTGAGATCTGGTGATGTCACAACCTGACTACCAAACTGTTCACTGTTCTTGTTGGAGGCTCTAAGATAGAGGTAGAGCTTTGCTTCCCTACCAAGACGGTCACCACCAGAAAAAGACACTACGAAGAAGGCATGGTAAGTCAGTAATGTGGGAAATATCAGCTGCAGGGAGACCACGGGCAATACTGTTAACTAGTCCTTTGCCCGTTGCCTGCCCCTTTTTTTTTTTTAATCACAGCTTCCAGAGATTAGTTCCTCTGATGCAAAATGCAAAGGGTCCTAATAAGAAATGATGTTTTTGTTTTGCCACAGTTACCTTTAGTTTTTATTTTTCCTGTTGGTAATAATTTTTGAATATCCTCGTGATTGCAGGTGCTGAAATATATGGATTACATTTTCACAGGGGTCTTCACTTTTGAGATGGTGATAAAGGTAAGCGTAATCTCTACATGAGTTCACTTTACTACACACAATCCACAGATGAAAGCTTTCCACTTTTATATTAATGTGAAGTTGTCTGTTAATCAAGTCACATGTATACCATGGATTAGTTGAATATAACAGTACCAGTCTTAGTTGCCAAACCTTGTCTGAAAGGTGGAATTAGGCTTGTATTAGCCCTTGTACACACGGTCGGACAATCCGACAGAAAATGTCCGATCGGACCGTGTTGTCGGATAATCCGACTGTGTGTGGGCTCCATCGGAGTGTTTCCGTCGGAATATCCGACCGACAAAGTTTTAGAGCTGGGCTATAAAACTTTCCGACAACATGATCCGATCGGACTTTGTCCGATTGTGTATAGAGAATTCCACGTATGCTCAGATCAAATTCCTAGACCAAAGCTACTAGCCTGAACGTAGTCCAGTCGTAACGAAATAACGTCATGACGTTACGTACGATCTTTTTTCAAGAGCAGAACGGGTGGATGACAGGTCTGTGTCTGCTTAGTTTATGCAGAGCGAACACAGACAGCGCCCTATCTGTTCAATGGACTGTTCGGTGTAGCCGTCATCTGCTGCCTAGATGGAGGGGGGTGGATTGGATGGGAGGCGGGTGTGAACGGTCCATAAGGGTGAATGGACCATCCAATCAGTTTCACCTGAAAAACGGACAGGCTGATCAGATCGGAATAGTCATGTGAAATGGGCCTAAATCACGAGAGGAAAGAGAGAAGAAGGTCAATTGTTACCCTATAACTGGAAGTTTTTCCAAAGGTTAAGGCAGGTAAATGATGCAGTAAGGAAGTGTTCTGAATGTGAGAATAGGCCCCTTTCATTTAGTCTAGAATGGTAAAGTGACAGGTGTACTTGAAAGGGATGTCACAAAGAGGTGGAATCTTTAAACACTCTTGACCGATCTTACTGAACAGTTCCTGTGCTGTGAAGCCACACGGAACCTCCTTTACAGTGTTTTCTGTAGACTTCCAGCAAAATCTAATTAATATTAGCTGTGTCATTTCTGTGCACTAATTAAAAGCTTGGTCGTTCTGAGAAGGCGCTTCCCTATTCATTTGTTAATTAAAATATGGAAAGTTCTAAGATTAGTCAGCATTTGGGACTGAGAAACACACCCTCCCGATGGAGAAAACTCACACGATGCGTCTCAAGATCACGCCACGTCATTCAACAACCCAATGACAGTGGACCAGCATCATCTGTTACTTACAGTTTCAGTAGACTGTTGTGCAGCCATGCATTTGCACCTGGGTTTTGCACCAGTTACGGTATGCCCGTTTTTCCTCAAAACTTTGAGTGACTAACCTGAAACAAATATACAGGTAAGGACTTCTAACTTTACACCGATTCTTGTTCCAGATCAGCTTAAAATACAGAATGCGCAGGATTGGGGATGGCGCTTCTTTTTCTCTTTCTGTTCCTTGTTTTAATATATTTGAAAAAGTAACAGAATATTAAAAAAAAAAAAAAAAAATCTACAGGATCAGCATAATAGTCAGCAATACACATTTTCACACAGAAAAAAAGACATAAAACCTCTGTAAAGCCTCATACACACGATCGGACTTTGTACAAACTTTCCCGTGGACTTTTGTACAAAGGGCGTAGTCCACAAGTTTGTATTGCATACACACAGCAGGACTTTTTAGGCAACAAACACGAACGTAGAGACGTTTTCAACATACTGATGACACTTCAAAAGAGGACGTTCAATTACTCCAGCGCCACCTTTGGTCAACTTCTGTATTGTAGTCTGATCTTTTGCATTGGTTCTGAGCAAGCGCGTTTGTACCTTGTACAAAAATTCCGATGGTTTTGCGTACACACGATCGGACTTTGCTCCATCGGACTTATGTTGTCAAAAAGTTTGTCCGTTCGCACAGCCGACAAAAGTCAGATGAAAACAGAAAAAGTTTGTCCGATGGAGCGTACACACAGTCGGATGTTGCTCCAAAACAGCTAATTTGCATGTTTGTTGTCAAAAAGTCCGATTGTGTGTACAGGGCCTTTAGACTTGCAGACTTTGTCCCCACTGAAGGGATTTCCCTGAACTTCTTGTCGGGAGATGGAAAATCTCTCTATAGATTGCAACAAAATAGTTTTGTAAAATGGGTAAAGGTTAGTTAGTCCTCATCTATCAGGATAATATTGCTATCAAATGGGTATTCCTGTGCCATTGACAACCTCTTCCCTTTTTCTTGTCCTTCTAACAAGAGGTGACATCTCCTCAATAGAGACACAGACAGCAATAAAAGGTTTACCTGATACTATACTGATAATATAATACAGAAAACATGGCTACTGTGCTAAAGACAGGATAGGAAGCAGTTTTTTTCCCAGGGCTCCTGAGCAAATTTAGAGATTTGCTACTGATTCTTATGTAGGAATTGCAACTGTTTCCATGAGTACTTCCTGCAGACTGCATAGGACATGAAAAAGTTTGATCTTTTTAAATTTGCGTGATCAATATGAGCCCATCTAGGCAGCACTAAAGACATGCATATGCATAATTACATTATAGAGGGGCTCTGATGAGTGAAGTTAAATACCTATATTGCAAAGTCACAGCCTCAGGAATATGTGTTCTTAGAAAACAATGACCAAGGGGTTTTGCAGAGTAATTTGGCCTAGTCTGTATGACCAAAGCCAGAAGATTAAAGCTCTCTAATTCTAATTTTGCACTTTGAAAAATGCAAGTGCAAAATTCACTTTTGAATTATAAGCTGTTGCTGAGTCATGATTTTGGAGACATGCGTGTGTGTGTGTGTAAGCCCTTGTACACACGGTCGGAGATTCCGACGGAATGTGTCCTATCGGACCGTTTTGTCGGATAATCCAACTGTGTGTGGTATGCATCGGACTGTTTCCGTCGGAATATCCGTCGGACCCAATTTTCCAACTTGTTGGAAATAGTTTCTGACAAACTGGTCCGATCGGACCTTGTCCGATCATGTGTAGAGAATTCCGATCGGACAAAGTGCCACGCATGCTCAGATCAAATTCCTACACCAAAGCTATTGGCTACTAGCGTGAACGTAGTCCCGTCGTAACAAAATAACGTCATCACGTTCGGAACGATCGGATTTTTTCCGACAACTTGGTCCGACCCGTGTGTATGCAACAGTTTCGGACACAGTCCGTCGGACAAAATCCAACGGATTTGGTTGGCAGAATGTCCGACCGTGTGTACAAGGGCTAAGTGGTGATAGGGGTCAACTTGTCTTGGAGAGGATTGAATTAGCCATGGGGAATTTGTGACAGGTGGGAGGGTTAAAAGAGCTTGACCGTTGCTGTCAGTTAGGGCCCCAGAGCTCAAATGCTGAACTGCCATAAGGTAGGGTATGGCATTTTTGACCAGTAGCCTACTATTCCCTTGAGATAAAAACAATTAGAAAAGGAAAGACAAGGAGCGTATAGACCTGGTTAGGCAAAAGGAGAAATGGGAAGAGGATGTGGGAGAAATCACAGAGGAACAGTGGAGGACAATACTGGAGTTGGGACCATTGATTTTGATTTCCCCATCACAAAAAATATCGCACTTGATGCTGGTACATCAAGCCTATTTCACTCCCAAGAGGCTGCTCGCGTTTGGAAAGAGGACGGATGCTAACTGCCCCAGATGTAGGGGCTTTGGAGACCTCATACACATGATGTGGAGATGTCCAAAGCTGTTTTCCGGTACTGGGAAGAAATAGTTGAAATCATAAACAGGACTTTTGGGATTAAGATGGATCTGGACCCTAGAACCTGTATATTGGGGTATAGGAGAGTCCCGGGGGAAAGGCGAAATACAACAATTGCAGTTATACGGTGCCTGTTTCAAGCACGAAAATTTATAGCACAAAAATGGCAGGCGGCGGGAGCACCTCTTTCGAGTGAATCGATCCAAGTTATAAATGACTTAGTGTGGAAGGAAAGGACTGTATACATACGCAGGGGAAACCTTAGAGGTTTTGAGAAAATATGGGGACCCTGGTGGAAGGAAATGGAGCATCCACTTGATTAATAACACTAGACGAGGATAAAGAAGATAGATAAGTGATAAAGCCTTCTAATAACTGTGATATGAAATAACTGTGGTTAAGGACATTGGGATGGTGATTGACTAGAAATGGGATGGTGACTGAGGGGGGGGGGGCGGGTTTATGGGGAGATAAGGAATTGGCTCTGCTGGTCAGTAAATCCTACTGTATTATGTTTTTTTTGTGTATTTTTTGTATTGTATCTGGATTTTTTGTATGACGAAATGGAAAATAAATAAAGAGGAATTAATATTAAAAAAAAAAAAAGAAAAAAGGAAAGAATGTTGGTAGCAGGATTGATATCCAATGTTAAATTATATCGTAGATGTTTACAACATATTATCCCATAAGACTATTTTTTTTTTGTTGTCTGCAGATGATTGATTTGGGTCTTCTCCTCCATACTGGTTCATATTTCCGGGACCTCTGGAATATTTTAGATTTTATTGTGGTCAGTGGAGCCTTGGTGGCTTTCGCCTTCTCGTAAGTATCATCTACTTAAAAACTATTATAAATACAGGTGGTGAACAGCATGAACATGTCTGGGTGGGGTTTTTTTTTGTGTGCACATTAGTTTAGTGATAACTTTAGTGAGTCTTCTCCAAATATGTTTTTAGAATGTAATAACAATTATTATGTGCTATATTAGTGTAAGTTCGTTTTTAGCTTAATTCAGTTGGACAAATTATGTAAATACAACATCTCATAAATGAAATTATTTGTGTTTTAATCTATTTTGTCAGCGATTTCCAAAAGGTATCCCAAGTCCCATCAGCAATCCAGGTTTTATGTATATCCACCACACTGGTCACTAAATCACATTTTTGAGGTGGGATTATCTGTGTAAAGTTGTTTTCAATCCCACCAACATCATGTGTTTTGCGAACAGGTTTGGGAAATACTGTATCACTCTTTTCCAATCCTGTTTTTTTGATCTTCTTAATTCTGCAAATTGTAAGAATAAGGAGAACAGCAGCCTACTCAAACCCACCGTGGATCCTACTACTAGGAAACACCTAGGGTTCTACTTCTAGACATACATTTTCTGCTGGAACTATGGCTAAATCAAGGAGGACTTTCCTGGATAGCACTGCTGAACATCCCCAGTACCTACCAACAGCATTACCCACTAGCCCTTAAAGTATCCACAACCACTTGGAGATAGGTGTACTGGTGTGATTCAAGGTAATTCCGTCAGTAATTGGATTCAGTGAGACCTGTCGGGACCACCCAGGAGCTCACCAGTACATCAAGCAGACTACCTTGTATTCTACCACTAGACTTAGCATAGCAACATTGGTTCCTTTCTCTAGTCCTAATAATTCACTATAGACCTAGTAGGACCTTACTAGGGCCTGTTTTTAGATATAAGAAGACACTCAATAACTCTGTATCCTACTACTGAACCTAACAGGTCATTTAGACCTAGCAGTTCACCGGGGATTCTACAACTACACCTAGTAGGAATGACATAAATCCTATTTCTAGTGATCTCAGCTAAACTTCCAGTTACATTACTAGATATACCAAGACTGCCCTGGATTTAACTTGAACATCAAACAAAGCATCCTTGATCCTACCAGTATACCTAGCAGTTACACTATAGATCTCAGGACTAGATTTAGTATGACTTATGCCGCGTGCACACGACCGGACTTTTCAACATCAAAGGTCCGACAGAACAATTCCGGCAGACCATTCGATCGTGTGTGGGCTGCAGCAGA
Organism: Lithobates pipiens; assembly: GCF_037356315.1. Classification (NCBI taxonomy): domain Eukaryota; kingdom Metazoa; phylum Chordata; class Amphibia; order Anura; family Ranidae; genus Lithobates; species Lithobates pipiens. The sequence goes on along the minus strand of NW_027507696.1, from coordinate 325,075 downwards.
CTTTTGATTTGCAAAAATCCGACAGACTTTAGAAATGGAACATGTTTCAAATTTTTCCGCCGGAACTCCGCTGGACCCAGTTCCGACCAAGAAATCCGCTCATGTGCATGCTAGTCTGACGGACAAAATCCGACGCGAGGGCAGCTATTGGCTTCTGGCTATGAACTTCCTTATTGTAGTCCGGTCGTACGTCATCACGTTTGAATCCGTCGGACTTTGGTGTGATTGTGTGTGGCCAAGTCCGTTCATTTGGAAAGTCCGTCAGAACTCTGTCAGAACTCCGTCGAAAGTCTGTTGGACCTAGTCCCTCGAAAAGTCCGATCGTGTGTACACGGCATATCTTGTAAAAAAAAACACTAGGATTAGGAGGACCACCTTAAATCCTGTTAGTAGACCCTGGAAGGCTCCCTCAAATCACTTGTTTATTAGAGAAGAAACATTCATGTCCTCTGACAACTAGATTTGACACACATACATCCTGCCAACCAAATGTAGCATATGAGAACAAAAAAATATTTGTTTTAACCCAATGAATTCCATCTTAATACAATTTGTTTTAGGGGAGGTACATTTAAATATAGGTTATCAAATACAGTTCGATAATTAAGAAATGCGTATAAAATATGTGAAATTGTATTCTGAAAATACATGGAGAAAATACCGATATATAATACAGTGGACTGATGCAAACATAGTTGGCCGTGAAGGGATTGTTGTTCCAGTATATACTGCCCTCTGTAGGAGATTAAGTACATTTCCTGAGGCAATTGCATTAAATGATATATTTATTTATTTGCAGTCTTCTTAGTAAAGTATATAACTAGCTTTGGGAAAGGGGAATGGAAAAATGGACAGGAACTGTGTGCAGATGTTGACTTTATGTTAAAGGCATTGTTGACTTTGTTGTTGCTTTGTGGCTTTATGTAGTGTGCTTGTCTACTGATTTTACGCTTTCTCTTTGTCTCTCCATGGCCGGATTCTCTTTTTCTGTCTCTAGGAGTTTTGTTGGGTAAATGCAATATAATTTCTACACATACAGGAAGGTCCTGTATGCGTCCCTCCAATTCTTGTTTCTGTGCCCTATAATCTTAGAACCATTGTAACAACACCAACCCTTCCTTCTTGTCATCCTGTACCACAATGTAGAATTAGCCACAACCATCTCATTAATTTCATTGAATGAACTGCAGATGAAGGTTTAAGTAAACCCTGGAGGCATTAATAGACAAGGCACTCCTAGGGGCCAATTTTGAAGGCTGATTTCGGAGGCTGTTAGATTTTACAGCCTACTTCAGCGCATGTTCTCGTCATATAATATCCACCACATGCATTGACCCCCAGCTAACTAAGATTTTTACTGTACTGTAAGATGGCCAAGAGATTTTGTACACCTTACAGCAGGCTTAGGCAACCTGTGGGACGTTTTACTCCTAGTAGTTCTGCAACCTTATGTGTCACATATTGCCTAAGCCTGCCACCCAAGATAACCTTGGATCACATCTAATGATTTGTCATTTCTACACCTGTGACCTACTTAGTTTACCTGTGCTGTGCTGATTAAAATGTTTTTAGATCTTGTAAATATAAATCAGATGAGCACAGAAGCCTTTCACACTCATCTGTGCTTTCTCCAGTATTCTCCCCCTCTCTTTACAAACTAGTGGTGCACTTCTACAGCTCAATGATTTATAGCACACCTCATCCCTAAGTAGATGACAAACAGTAGTTCAGAAAGTGGGTACTTACATTTAAAGAAGTCTTCTAGTCACGAGAAAATAATCAGTAAAGTCATATAGAATATATTATTTGCATGACTTTTTTCCCTGAGCTTCAAAAGTACCGTAAATAAGAGATACAATTTTTTATTTGTCAACATCAAATAAATAAATGCAACAACATGTATGAGGGTCCTCTGCATGTTCAAGATAAACCAGGCACCGGCACATTGGGGAACCCAGGCTATGGAACAAAAAAATTCCATCACACTATTCTAGGGCTGTCATACATACAGCCTATAGCTTTACAAAGGACATGACTAAAAAATGATGGTATCACAGATTCACAAATTGATCGTTTTTTTTTTATTTCACTGCCAAGCAGTACATTCAAGAAATGAAAAACAGACAGCTCTTTACATATTTAGAACTAAAGTTTGAGTTTTGACCATCATGAATTTCACACTTTATGACCACTAGGAATATTAGCAACAGGAACCTTTAAATACTAGTGGTGTGGTTTTGAGTCCCCCCCCCCCAAAAGCTATGAATACCATTTTGCAAATGATGTCTGGGTCCAGTAAGGTCGGTTTTATGCCGCGTACACACGAGCGGACTTTTGAACATCCAAAGTCCGACGGAATGATTCCGTCAGACTATTCGATCGTGTGTGGGCTGCAACGGACTTTTGATTCGCCAAAGTCTGACGGACTTTAGAATATGGAACATGCTTCAAATTTTTCCGACAGAACTCCGCCGGACCCGGTCCCTCCGAAAAATTTGCTCGTGTGTATGCTATTCCGACGGACTAAAACCGACGCTAGGGCAGCTATTGGCTACTGGCTATGAACTTCCTTATTCAAGTCCAGTCGTACGTCATCACGTTTGAATCCGTCGGAGTTTAGTGTGATTGTGTGTGGCCAAGTCCGCTCAGTCGAAAAGTCCGTCAGAACTCTGTCGGAACTCCGGCAGAACTCCTTCGGAAGTCTGTCGGACATAAGTTCTCTCGTGTGTACGGGGCTTTAGACTCACCTCCTGCACCTTGCTATTGGCTGCTTCAAGTATGCTGACTTTCATCTTTGACTTGTGGTGAGGTGGAGGAGGCAAGAAAGATCATCCTTGCAAGGATTTGCCTTTTAGGCTTTTTAAAGAAAGAAAAAAAAAATCTGTTCTTATCAGTTAAGAGAAAAAATAAAAAAAAATAAGAATGCTCTAGAATTACAGAAGCATTGTGGAAGGTAAAAAGGTTTGTAGAGACTACGGTGATGCCAGGCCAGTTCCTGCAATTGCTCAAACACTGGCTTGGCCTTGCCTGGCCTCAAACAAACCCAGTTCCTGATCATTATAGATAATGTATTTTGCCTGGCCAAGGTAGTAATGTGAAAATAAAAAAAATTAAAAGGTGTAAACCACTGAACAGCTTTTTTTTTAATTTTAGCCCATGGCGTGCAAAACACACCCAAAAAACTTCCACCCGGTGCATAAAAAAAGTGCACACACATAAAGAGTGAACACTAAAAAGTGCAGACGGGTGTCTGATGTCCTCCTAAAGAAGGACCATACCCTGATCCCCCGGGGCGTTAGGCTCCTGACGGGGACTGAGGTACCAGACTCAACAGTGGCCGTCTAGCCGAAGCCAGGCGACCTCCTTTCCCCGGGAGGACTGCCGAAACAGAACCTCCTAGGTACTTGGTACTATGGGGGCTTCCCCGAAGGTAGGCCCCCCCAATGGAGATTGGACCAAGCCAAAAGGCCTATGTCCGCTCTCCCACAAGACGTTCAGGATTGGTCCGAGGACCGACACCCTACTAATCAAAACGTGAAGTGACAAACGTGACTCACACAACACAAATAAAATAAATAAAAAGTGAGGAAAGGGATAGTGAAGAGGAGAGTGAAAAGGGGGCCACTGTGCAATACAATGGCCAGGCCCTCCGGCCAGGAATCAAAAATTCCTCTGGTCCTAGCCAAAGGCCGGGCCCTAGAGGCAGGTGTGAAAAAGCGTGTTAATGGTGACGTGACCTAGGTGCCGAATATCAAAGTGCGTAGCACAGTGAGTATAAGGCACCCCTGGACTGCCACTCCAGGGGCACATCACCATGGGCTTTCCAACAGAAGCATCCCTGACCCCCAGCCCAGACCATGACAGCCCCCACCCCAGTCAGGAAGGCGTGGAGATCCGGGAGCTTAGTGAGACCCTTTGCCATCAGGTCGCACCCTCGCTCCCATCACTCCTACCTAATTACATTCGGGAAGTACAGGCCGTTCCCCCGGTGGGAGAAAGGGGAACAAACGTTCCCTCCCGAAAAACTGACCGGAGCTAAAGCTGCCACAATCCAGGCCAGAAGGCCAGGGTCCCCTCCCCTGGCTTCGACCAGTGGTTCTCCGCCCCCATCAGAAGGCTTCCCTTTCGGCTACGAACCGCTCCGGGTCACCTTTACACCAACAGGCTTTGCATAGCAACCGCCACCCCTGCTCCACCTCGCCGTAGAACAGGGACGGAAGCAAGCGCCACCTATTGGTAACTGATAAGAACAGATACTACACTTGATCTTAGACCACTGAACAGCTTTAGTTTGTAATTTGGATTTCAGACAACATTGTAGCCATTATGCATAGTGCAGGTCCATTTAGTAGTAAACCCTCTACCACTTACAACTGGAAACAAAAAACTGAACGTGAACCCTTTTAAATTTACTTTGGCTGTGAAGTATGATCTCCACCAATGGAAAGGTTGTTAAATATTCCACACGGGGCTAGGGGCTCTGTAGGTGAAAGCCAGCACAGCACAGGTATGAAACTCAAATCGGGTATGCATGACTAACCAAGATGCATGATGGATGAAGCATGCTCTGCATCTGGGAGGCCCCACTGAATGCTGTGGCCCCTCCCTGTTCCTAAGGAATGGTAATGTCAATGGAGCTCCGGTTAATGTCTTACAGCAACAATTCTGTTATCAGGTGTATCTGCATATCCTTTTTTACCATCCTCACATAACACAGAGAATTCCTTGTCTAAAGATTGTCCCACTTCCGACACACTATTCTGTTATTTTTTTTTCCTCCAAAGAATATTTGTGTGAAAAAAAAAATATATATATATTTGTGTTAAGTCATTAGTGACACTGCATGAGCTCAAATGTAGTCCCCAAAGTGGCACCTATTTGTATCTATGGTCATACGTCCAGATACATTTGATACGAATTGCAAACCTGTAAAAAGTTACCTTACCAGTATTGTTTTTTTAACTCAATGAAATAGAACAATTCCAATGTAAGAAGATAAGCTCAAATCTGAGAAATCATTTAAATCATATGCTTGGACCCACATGAAGATAGTCTTATTAAAGTAAAACCAAAGGCTTGGTGTTTGTGTCCCCATTAGGTAAATTCACAGTTTACATTTTTTTCTGGAGACCATTATTAAGATTTCTTTCATTTTGTAGCATTTTCCTCACTCCCTGTTGTTGTTATGGGACAGAAAGTGAAGGTAAATCTCCTAAAATGTGCAAAAAAGCCTGACGGGTTAGAACTCCCCTTTATTATAGCCAGAAAAAAAAAAGTTTTGCCTTTTAGTTCTGCTTAGCTTAGAGCAGGCCATTGCAGTTTGTGGCACTGCTGAAAATGCTAGTTGTCTGTCTGGCATACTAATACAAAGGCTTCACTATACAGTAGAGGTGCGCGATTAATCGCGAAACGATCGCAATCTCGATTCACTCGATCTAAGTTCTGGGTGACCCGCGATTTTTTGCCGCCGGTTCCACGTAACCAGCGTGGAACACAAATGGCAGATATCGGAAAGGACTTCAGCCATCAGAACTGACGTCAGTCATTGGAGCGTGTGATGTGGCGTGCCGCTGCCTGGTTGTGGGCGGGTACAGTGGCCGGGAAACAGCACGCTGTTTACACTGTGATCGCTCAGACGGAGCGATCACTTGTAAACAAACCGGCGTCATGTCATGACGCCGGTTCCTCTCTCCCCCTCTGTACTAATCTGTACAGTGGAGGGGAGAGATCCAGAGATGGAAGCAGCCATCCCTCCTTACCCTGCCAATAGCCTAGCAATACCCTGCCAATACCCTAGCAATGCCCTGCCAATACTCTAGCAATACCCTGCCAATACTCTAGCAATACCCTGCCAATACTCTAGCAATACCCTGCCAATACTCTAGCAATACCCTGCCAATACTCTAGCAATACCCTGCCTGTAAATTTTTCAAATAAAACAGTTTTTTGAGAATTGTGATCTTTATTCTAAGCAAAAGAATGGTGATTCTCATTTTTCCCAGAATCGTGCAGCTCTACTATACAGTGACACACTTAAACAAGTACACAACCCAATGTTTTTGACTTTAATGGTCAGGTACTTGCTCTTAGTCAGTTCCTGAGAGTACTGAATTCAAGTGATCGGCATGACATCCAGTCAGTACACATAGAGGGTCAGCTATGGCAGCCTCCATTTTACATTCAGTGGAGGTTCCTTTAAGATAAATCAGGTCAGTTGTCCTTTCCATAAATGATATTATGAGGTATTTCTCTGTGTTATAAGAAGGGAAGTCTAAAAAAAAAAAAATGAAAGTGCAGCCCTGATAAGAGTGACCCAGATTCTGGGAAGAGCATTGTAAGAGGTAAAGCATGAATCTGATCCTCGGGGTGAAGACGCTCACGCTGGGTGCCATCTTGTAAAATTTGACTGACGATATCTCTTTGTGTGTCCTCTGTAGAGGGAACAAAGGGAAAGATCTAAACACCATCAAATCCCTGCGGGTCCTCAGGGTTCTGCGGCCTTTGAAAACCATTAAGCGGCTGCCCAAGCTCAAGGTTTGTTTTCTCATCTGTCTTCTATGGCCTCGTTTACTGCCTTGTTTTCTGACTTATTGTATGCATTTTACAGCCTGTCTGCACCGGTACATCTATATTGATATTTTATCTGTCGTCATATTTATAATTCTGCCAGCTCCATGATGCAGGCCTACTACACACAATTGCTGGCAGAGTGACACAGCTCTTTGCTTTTGCAACATCATGACGCTGCTGGGGTCCTTCTCCCACTTTCTTACCCCCTGTAACCTGCTGAAAAGCCTCCCTCTCCAGCCCACAGTGCCTGAAACATGTTTAGTTGGCAGCACTGTACAGTGCAGTGCTTTTTGGCTCACAGTGCATAACTATAAAAAATAGATCGCAGTCATTAGTATTAGCAGTCTTTTCAAATACATTTAATGATTTCTTTATGAATATGTAACTGAACTAAAGGATGTCTTTTTTTTATTTCCCCGGAATGTTAATTCAATTTAAAATAAATTGGTGACTTGCTAATTGCATCTGAGAAACAATTGCAAATGTTTTCCTGGAAAAAAAAGATGTCCTCTCGATGAGAATGCAGCCTCTTCCTATATACATAGATATCGGTCTGGGGTTATACAGAAGACTATCAGCATATATTCCTATCTGTGGATTATGGATGGAGTTTAGCAAGGGTGTAATTCTGTGGATTGGCAAATCTACAATTGGGAAGTGCTTCTTGCATGAAAAAATTACTTTCTGACTTGCCCATCTGTGTTAATAAGCAAAAAATATAAAACTGTTATCTAGGTTTAAGTTATTGTGTAGAGAACTTGGCTGCTATCATTTGCCTAAAGCCTCATACACACGATCGAACTTTGTGCAAAAATCCACAGGAAAGTTTGTACAAAGGGCGTCGGCCGAGAACTTGTATTGCATACACACAGCAGGACTTTTTCAGCCAACTTCCACCAAATCACGTGGTTTTTCTGCTCTTTACCGCCACCTTTGGTCAACTTCTGTATTGTTGTCTGATCTTTTGCATTGGTTCTGAGCATGCGTGTTTGTACTTTGTACAAAAAGTCCTACACACGATCAGACTTTGCTCTATTGGACTTTTGTTTGTCCGTTCGCACAACCAACAAAAGTCAGATGAAATCTGAAAAAGTTTGTCCGATGGAGCGTACACACGGTCGGATGTTGCTCCAAAACAGCTAATTTGCATGTTTGTTGTCAAAAAGTCCTGTCGTGTGTATGGGCCTTAAGCATCAGCAAAAAAAATATTCCTGAACTCTTCCTGGTCTGCTGGTCACATGATGACTGCAAAAATACAAAGGTGGACAAGAACATCCAAAACTCTCCATCAGTGGTGGGGTCACATTAGCTGAGAGAGGTGATTTATTTTTCCAAAGCGAATACACTTTTGAAAACTGGTACTGCCTGGTATTCCAATGGTTTTTCCATCAAACGTTGGGTGTTCTACTCGGACTTGTGGATGTTGCTGCATTATGTTAAACTATTAGAATAGTTCTTACATTTTAGAATGGCGTGCCCCGTCCATAATTTTTAAAGGGCACCTTGACTAAAAGTAGGTTGAGAAACACTGATCTTCAGTGTAATCATTATTCTAGTTCGGCTCTAAAAAGACTGCTGGTTGAGTTGTTGGCGAGTCCCCATATTCTTTCCTCTTATGGTCACTGTTTCCCGCAGGCGGTGTTCGACTGTGTAGTGAATTCACTGAAGAATGTACTCAACATCCTCATCGTTTATATGCTCTTCATGTTCATCTTTGCCGTCATTGCTGTTCAGCTCTTCAAGGGCAAGTTCTTTTACTGTACAGATGAGTCAAAAGACTTGGAGAAAGATTGCCGGTAAGTGTCGGAAAGCATAAAATTGCGATCTCAAGATCATAAAATTCTCTACTGATGATCTTTCTGCTCTGTCTAGGGGGGAATATCTTAATTATGAAAATGATGATGTGAGGGCACAGCCCAGGCAATGGAAGAAATATGAGTTCCACTACGACAATGTCCTTTGGGCTCTCCTGACTCTCTTTACGGTTTCCACTGGGGAAGGGTGGCCCAAGTAAGTGCTTCCTACTCTGACTACCTCTCTCTTGCTAAATGCTCTTATAGGAGAAAAATAGGGAATTTTGTATCTGGGTATACTTTTACTGTATGGTAGAGAGACACAAGGAATAAATGGCATTCGGCAATCAAATGCCTGTTCAATCAACGCCATTTGAAGTGAACCTGTCAACTGTTTAAAATAGGTAAAGAGAATGCACGTATTAATCATTGGGGCTTTGCACCAAAGTCACAGAAGTCTAGTCTTTAGCAACAAAGGACATTTCAGCAAATGTGTATTTAACTATTTAATTTTTTTTTTTTATACTTACTTTACACCTTGGAGGTAACCCAATTTATTCATAGTTTGTCCACTATCCCTATCCCCCTGACAGTCCGTGTCTGCCTCCTTGGCCTGGTGGAACAGCTGGCATTTGCCAAAGCAACACGCACCCTCATAGGTATCCTTTTATTTTATGCCAGGAAAGCCATTGTAGTGAAGTGGAGGTCACCTACTCCTCTCACACTGTCCTCATGGAAACAAATGGTTAACGCAACAATACCCCTCTATAAAGCAACAAAAAATATGGCAAGGTCTGGCATTTATGGACGGACTCAGACTCCACAATAGATGATCAGCCCTTAGGGGATTAACCTAGATAGATCTGATAGTTTCATAGTTAGTAAGGTTTAATAAAGACACCAGTCCATCCAGTTCAACCTGAGTGAGTGTCTACAATTGTCCCTATCCCTGTACATTGCACACTCACATTGTTCCCTATCCTCAAGGAGCCCACAATCCAAGGTCCCCATTCATATACTAGGGCCAATTTTGGACAGAAGCCAATTAACCTACCTGCATGTCTTTGGAGTGTGGGAGGAAACCGGAGTACCCGGAGGAAACCCACGCAAACACAGGGAGAACATGCAAACTCCAGGCAGGTAGTGTCGTGGTTGGGTAATGCGAACCAGCGACCCTTCTTACTGCTAGGTGAAAGTGCTAACCACTACACCACTGTGCTGTCTGTCATCTTTACACGGCTCTTCTGTGCGATGTAGCCTAGACCCCTCTGATGATTCTCCAATCATAACTCTGATTAGAGGGTTAAAAGTCTTATCAGCCAAGCACGAAAGTGTGAGGCTTAATAGCTGGTGAGTGCATTCACATTGGGGGGACTCACGGTCACTGAAGGTGTGGTGATGGATAAATTACCTTATTTGGACAAGAATCATAATTTTATCCGTGGACTATCACTGTTGGACTTCTATATTAATGTTTTACTTTAATTAATTTATATATATATATATATATATATATATATATATATATATATATATATATATACACATTTTTTTGTTACATTTTTTTTCACTTTATTTTTTAATTTTTTCACTTAAATTAATGTTTTTTTCACCTGATTAAGTTTGGGTGCATGTGTTTTAATCATACATTTTTTTTGCACATTTTAGCACTTTATAGATGTATATGAGTTTATTCATGTATGTTTGGTTTGGTAAGGTATAGGTCTCACATGAGATGAGATAGACTTGCACATATGAGCGCTACATGCTTTTTCTCATTTTCTATTTAAGGAAAGGAATATTGCGCTAAGCCTAGACCCCTGTTGGTTAGTTGGAGAGGTCATATTAAAAACCAAGAACTCTGCATGCATTTCACATATATCCTCAAATTGTCCTTATAAAGGTCCAAGGCCAATGACTAAAATCCGGGAGACGGTCTCCCAAGAGACAATTTCTCTTTATAAAATTCTGACACGAGTTACCTGAGCATAGATCTGAGTGGTGTTTGGTTAGGTTGTTTTTTTAGATACTTGACTAGTAGTGTTATGTTATACACATGTTGGTGTGCAATGATTGGCCGGGTTATGCCCCTAAGGCCCTGTTTTGTATTCAAAAGAAAACTTTCAATAAAGAGAATTAAAAAAACAAAAAAAAAAATTTACTTTACACCAGGGGGGGCCAACCAGTGGCCCGTGGAGCCCTTTGATGTGGCCCGCGACCTCCTGCTCTGGAATGGCAGATTAGCAAGCCCAGATCGTACGTTGCCGACCCGTCATACCACAGCATCTGTGTTGTGAATGAAGCTGGTGGTAGAGGAAGAAAACGGCTGCAGAGAAGAGCCCATAAGCCAATGCTTCCTGTACAGTGCCAGCTTTTGCCACAGGCAGAGTCTATGGCAAAGTTCAGTTAGCCCACAGGATAGACCCAGGTGCACTACCCTGCACCCACGGTGTGGGTAATCATCAGTGTGAAAGCAGTTTAGGCCCTTTTCACACAATCGGCCCTACCCAATCGGACCCTCAATTCACCTCTACGGAGCCGCAGATGTAAACAAACTTTTGTCCGTTTACTCCCACCTACCTCCAATCCGTTCCTAAAAATCCGATAAAAAAATAGAAGGGAGTTCATCCCTTTTCATCTAGGTGGATCGGATTGGAGGGCCTATATGCCATGACCTGTCATCCGCCCGCTCCGCTCATTGTGGCCCGCGACTGGTTACCAAGTTGCTTAAGTGGCCCTCGCTCTTAAAAAAGGTTGGGCACCCCTGCTTTACACCATAAGAAAATGTGAAGTCACATCAGCTGCTTTTTTGAATGATGGATTTCACTTTTTTTGATTATCCCACTGACACGATTTTTATTAATCTTCAAGAGTCTGACCTCAACCTTCCTATTAATGCAAAGGCTCGTCTTTATGTATAGAACGCTTTCTGTAGTATACTTGCATCACAGCTAAGCAATCATTGTAATATAAAGGGTTACTTTTCCTTTTCAGCGTCCTCAAACACTCGGTGGATGCAACCTACGAGGATCAGGGCCCCACTCCTGGCTTTCGCATGGAAATGTCCATCTTCTATGTGGTCTATTTTGTGGTCTTTCCTTTCTTCTTTGTCAACATATTTGTGGCTCTAATTATCATCACTTTCCAGGAGCAGGGAGACAAGGTCATGTCGGAGTGCAGTCTTGAGAAGAATGAGGTAGGGAGAATGAGATGGAGCCAGTTGTATCATGTACTGCTTTTCTGCATGCCATCACTTCTAAAGCCTCGTACACATGATCGGATTTTCAGATGGGAATTACGTGATGGCAGGCTGTTGGCAGAAAATCCGACCATGTGTATGCTCCATTGGACAATTGTTGTCAGAATTTCCACTGAGAAATGTTGGATGGCAGGTTTTAAAATTTTCCGCAGACAAATGACTGTTGGCAGATTTTCAGTGTGTACACAAGTCTGTCGGACGAAAGTCCAAAGTACAAACACGCATGCTTGGAAGCAAGGACAAACCAGAAGTCGGACTTGTAAACTAGCGTTCGTAATGGAAAAATGAACATTCGTGACGTGGCAAATTATGAAGTCTTGAGTTGCAGAGCACATTCTCTTCTTCTTTAATGGGATAATAATGAAGCTGCTTTGCTGGTGATACTGATGGCGTTATTGCAAACTCATTTTCAAAGGCTTTTTTTTTTTTTTTTCTAGTGATATCAAGAATAATACTATGCATTTTTTATGTTATTTTTTTTTATTTGGGTAAGTTACCACAACACGATTATCCCGTAGCTTTTAAGCTCAAAGATACAACTATGTTGGTGTCCTTTGTCAATTTTACATTGTATTTTTTTAAATGCAACTGCCGACTCCCAAACTGTCATTTGAAGTAAAACACATAGCCAAGTGTATTTTTTTTTTTGTGCATTAAAAAAAGAAAAAGAAAATTAGATGTGCTATCTGCCAATAGAACTTAACCAAAAAGTGCATTCTATGCATCCAAAAATATAGAAAATATACCAAATCAAATCATTATTCAACCAAAAAAATAATGTCAAAAGCAATAATTCCATAACTCCAAGGCCAATAGTAAATGACACGCTATCGCCCCCGATTCCGCAACATGGCTGGTTGATGAATGGCCGTTCAGAAATGATTCGCACTTTTCATTTTGCGCTTTTCCGTTCAACACTCACAAATGTTTACTAACACGAAATTAGCAGAAGGAGCCCAAAGGGTGGCTCTAAAGAGCTGAAAAACCAACATAGTACATCACTACGTTCGTATTTGCTGGCCAACAATTCCTTGCAGTTTGTATGCAAGACAAGTTTGGGTCAACACCCTTCAGACAAAAGTACGCGGTTTTGTTGGCCAACAATCCTATTGTGTGTATGAGGCTTAACACCTTTAGGAAGAAGTGTGGCCATTGTCATCCATGTCTCTTTGCCATCCTATTTACAAAGGGAGGGATATAAAAAAGACAAATGACTAATCCAGAACACCTACAGATCCTCCTGATTTTAGTCGGGGGCTCCATTGTCGTTCAAAGACATCAATGTTTGGTTTCTCTAAGCAGGGCCGGATTATGAGCATTATGGGCCTGGTGCTGAGGATTTTGAAGGGCCATTTTTATGGTTAATAAATAAAATTAAACACAATTTTTTTTTTATTATAATAAATTATGTATTTTAAACAAACTGCTCATTCACACTGTATGTGCAAGAGAACCCGTTTGCAACAAATAATTGAATGAGCCCAAGTTTTACATTTATACATTTTTTTTCAATCTTTTATTGTTTACATTGTTATTTTTGTTTTTTTATTTTATTTTTTTACAATTGAACTTTTTTTTCCACAATGATTTGGGGGGGCAGTGGAGGGTGTCATTAGGGCAGTGGATGGAGTCAGTAGAGCAGTGGACGGTGTCAGCATTTATAAAAATATTTTTATTTCATTTTTTTTATTATTTTTTACAATTTCATTTTTATTTAAAAAAAAAATTTTTCAAAATGCATTTGGGGCTGAGTTTGGCAGTGGGCGGTATCAGTAGGGCAATCGCAGTGCCCAAATGGTAAGTGCAACCCTGCTGGGCCTATATTAATGTAGGGGCCTGGAGCTGCAGCTCCAATAGGCCCTACGTTAAATCCTGCTATGCTTAGAGACAGGGCCAGATTAACAGAAAACAGTGAGACATTTATTCCCAGTGCAATATCCAAAGCCAATTAAGATTTTCATTTCAATTTTTACCAAAGTGGGGATTGTTTTGGGGTAACATTTTGTATATACTGTAGCACATTGACTCTCCCATTATTCTTCTTGCAGAGGGCCTGCATAGACTTTGTCATCAGTGCCAAGCCCCTAACGCGATACATGCCTCAGAACCGTCAATCGTTCCAATATAAGATGTGGCGGTTTGTAGTGTCTCCTCCATTTGAGTATTTCATCATGGTGATGATTGCGCTCAACACCATCGTGTTGATGATGAAGGTAAGGCTCAACTGAGATAAGGTGCGCTATAATAATTTACATAAAATACATAATGCATGAAATCTTTCCTATACACATATGTGAAAAATTTCATTATCAATATATCCTCCTTTCATTTCAAAACATAATCTCTAACAGATTTGGCTCTGATAGGCTATTGACAATGTCCTGTATATCACCTCATGGCTATGCAAGCCTTAACTTGGATGAGTGTGGGACTATTTGGTTATACAGTCACCTCTTTTCTTTCCTTGTGCTAAGTATTTGAGATAAACCATGGCCGCCCTACTCATTTGGGGATTTATGTAAATCAGAAAGGCTTTATTATTGGAAGCCTTGTTATACATAGGTACTAAATTTGTTAAATTTTAATAGTGTGAACTGTGTCTAAAATTATAGCTCTCCATACATAGAAAATAATTTGTTCAGTTTTTGATATCATACATATTCATGCATGCCATTATACACCCAGTGCCAAATAAAATCACAAATTAAAATCCGATATCTTGCCTATCACAGCTTATCTTTCCTTTGGATTTTGTGAATAGAATTGAATACAATTCCACCTTTTAATTTGCCGGCTTACTCTCTTGCTTTTTCAGTTCTATGGAGCATCAAGTACCTATGAAGAAATGTTGCGGGGCCTCAATATTATTTTCACGTCAATGTTCTCACTGGAATGTATCCTGAAAATCATTGCCTTTGGTGTTCTGGTACGAAACCTACATCTGATATTTTCCTATATTTTTAAAGTGGTAGCAAAGTCTTCAATTTTAAATTAGGCCCAATCAGCACAATATGACAGACCGTCCTTTTAAAACCGAGCCTTCTAGCGCTGAGTTGTCACCTCTATCGCTTCCATCTTCACCTGGTCTTCTCTCTGGCCGTTCCAATGGCAGGCTGTGATAACTTCACTCCTGCGCATGAGCCATGAGTCCCCATAGTGGCACAGCCCTCTCTGCAATTGGGATGCACTCAGCGTGTCATGAGCTACAGCGCATGTTTCAGTGATGTCATTGGTTGCATACAATGCGATTTATCTTCTAATTGACACACATTTAAAAGATATTCAGGGTACCTACAGGTAAAAAATTAATAAAAGCTTAACTGTAGGTACAAATTTATACTAAGGGTTGACTACTGTCTTAACTGTTGTGGAAAGGTTTCAATATGTTTTGACCAAAAAATATAATGTAAATAAAAAATAAAAAAAAGTCTATGCTATGTAAAAATACAGTATACATAAAAACAGAATGCAATGATCAATTTCAAAATTAAACTGAGAAAATGTATAATTTTAAGAAAAATAGTAGGGCTGTGAAAATTAAAGATTAATTCCTCGATTAATCGTACATTTTTTTGATCGATCAAAATTTTTTTGACCGGTACTCACCTCTCCGCTGACTTCCCGGGTCTTCAGGGAGTCCCGCTGGAGATCCGGTGACGTCACCGGACTCCTCCCCCCCTTCCCCAAGTGCCTCCGTCTGCTAACGAAGGGAAGGGGGAGGAGTCTGGTGACGTTGAAGTTTCTGATTGTACGTAACGTGTACGGGGGAGGAGCTACGCATGACGCCACCCGCTGCTGCCCTACGGAACTAACACGATTGTCGGCTTTACATGCTGTGTTTTTATCATCTTTATGTGAGTAGTTTGTGTTTGAACACAAAAATTCAATCTTATACTTAAGCGGTGAGCACTTCGATCTTTTCTTTCTACCCATGACCTGAGATTGTGAGAGAAGTTTATGGTCCGTGTTAACCCTTTTGATACCCGCATGCATGACCACCTCTATGCACAGGGGTCCATACCATAAGGTGAGAGTGATTAGTTAGACCGGAGGTCGAGGGATTGTCACACTAATGTGGAAAAAAAAAAAAGTCAGTGCTACAGTTTGAATTTAAAACGTATTTGTTTGAACTGTGAAGTTAAGTCATGGATTGTGGAAACTAACTAGTGTTGGGGTGATTGTATATAGTGTATACCACATTTATCACTGACTTATGCAGAGTTGCAATGCAAGGAGATCAACTAAAAGTAGTTGGATCTGTATGTGCGTTAATTAATCGCGATTAATCGATTAAAAAAAAATTATTCATCGAACACGAAATTTTTAATCAGTAACAGTCCTAAAAAATAGGTAAACTTTTGATATGTTTTCTATTTTCTGCTGTAAATAAAATATGGGTTTATACGATTTGCAAATCATTGCATGCTGTTTTTTATGTAGATTTTACACAGCGTCCCAACTTCTTTTGGAATTGAGGTGGTAACAAATGTGGTAAAGGGTTCTGAAAAATGTATCCCCCTACTAAAAATTAGGAAGAGAGCCCCTCACATTTTATGTGTGGTCACTGAACAGGAATTGAGACAGGGATTAAAAAAACAAAAAACAAAAAAAAAAAAGCCTGGTTATAAAAAAAAATTCCCTTCCTACCAAAAAAAAAAAAAAGAAGAAAATACAATTTTGGCTAGAGTTACATGTTCCAGAACCCCCTTCTCTTTAACCTCCCTGGTGGGATGATTATTTCCGGTTTTAGGTGCTGAAAGCGGTACAATTATTGTGCATGGAAATTTGGCGTTTTATATTGTAGTCCTGTAATTCTTAGGAATAACTCACTTAAATCTGTCCAAACCAGAGTCTAGCAGACATACCAAATAATAATATATTATAATTTATGATTTCATTTTTCAAACTTTATCATACCCGGGATAATTATTTATAGTTATTTATAACAATAATAAAAAAATTTCAATAATGTAATCAAATCAAAAACACAGAAATTTGCTGAGTTGCAGAATTGTCGCTGTCATTACTTTTCAGTATTTGATGATGGATCTCCCCACAAATCGCTATCCCTCAATTCTGCGAGTGATTCTAATTTATTATCGCTGTTTTCTAGTTGGTCTAAAATCATTTTTGATGTAAAGGGACAGTTTTGGTTGCTATGGACAATCTCCAGTTTCCAGGCATAAAGAACAGTTTTTATAAGATAAAACTGCATGCAGGACACTGGGCAGACCACTAGGGACAAAGGGGATGTGAAATAATTACATACAGCAATGTAATCTGTAAGATTACATTATACTGTATGTATACTGTGCGTTTCACTTTTTGAATTTGGCACCGTTCTCCGTCCCCGTTCGGCTCCGTGATAGATCGAGCGGAGAACGGCTCGCTCATACAGCGGGGGGACATCGCTGGATCCAGGGGAGAAGGTAAGTAACCTCTCCCTGCATTCAGCAATGCGGTCCCGAGTCTGGCTCGGGGGGTTACCGCTTTTGGTATAAAATCTCCACCCCGAGCCAGACTCGGAAATACCACCAGGGGGATTAATTAGCTAATGGCCCCTTTCACATGGGTGCCTCCATTAAGCGAAATCCGCTTGCTCAGCGAAGGGAACGCTCCTCTGATCCCCGCCAAGCAAGTGGATGACAGGTCTGTGTATGCACGGACACAATCCCGTTCTCCTTTATAGGACAATTGGATAGAAACAGACTGCCTGTCTGCTTGTATCCAATGCCATCCCATCCAATCCGCCAGACGGATGGGGAATAGGATCACCATCCATCTGTTTTTGGCCGACCGGATCAGATCGGATGGTGGCGGGTGTCAGAGGACATTTGTGCGCTGACATCCGCTGATCCATAGAAGAGACTGGCAGGTATGATCAGGACGGCCTGAAAATCTGACAGGTGGACCTGATCGGGTCGCCCATGTGAAAGGGGCAGTCAGCAAGTGCACCAGAATGTCCTGTCTCAATGTGTACTGAATAGAAGCAGATAATCTGTATATTTTACAAGGATTATAGCAAACTTTATATTATCTTCTGGGCAACCTTTATATCACTTCAGCCTTGCAGGATGCCCCAAAAGAAGGAAGCTCTTTGGACTCGGCTGCATCAGTGAAATAGTAAAAGGTGGTCCAAACACCTGCGAGGTGTCCCTTGTCAATATCCCTAAAGCTAGGTACACACAGTTTTTATTTTCATTCAGCCAGTGGGCTAAACGAAAAAAAAAAAAAAATCCTGCATCCACATCACTTATTCCCCCACTAGGACATTGTATTCTGACAAAAGAACTACCCGGTGTCAGAATACACTGATCAGTGCTGCAGTCACTGATTGAAGGTTTTTCAGCAGTCCTGTTCTAATGATCAGCTTCTGTCTAAGCCCTTGTACACACGGGTCGCACAAAGTTGTCGGAATATCCGATTGTTCGTAACGTTATGACGTTATTTCGTTACGACGGCACTATGTTCAGGCTAGTAGCCAATAGCTTTGGTCTAGGAATTTGATCTGAGCATGCGTGGCACTTTGTCCGATCGGAATTCTCTACAAACCATCGGACAAAGTTCGATCGGATCATGTTGTCTGAAAATTTTATAGCCCAACTCTAAAACTTTGTTGGTCAGATATTCAGACGGAAACAGTCCGATGGAGCCCACACACAGTCGGATTATCTGACAACGCGGTCCGATCGGACATTTTCCGTCGGAATGTCCGCCCGTGTGTACAAGGGCTTACAGAGAGGGCTACACAGATGGAAATTGGCTAGGTCCCTGGTGAACCAGCTGAGTTTTGATATATGTGTAGCCAGCTTAAGCCCTTGTACACACGGTCAGAGAATCCGTCGGAATGTGTCCTATTGGACCGTGTTGTCGGATAATCCGACTGTGTGTGGTCTGCATCGGACTGATTCCGTCTGAATATCCGTCGGACCCAATTTTCCAACTTGTTGGAAATATTTTCCGACCAACTGGTTCAATCGGACATACTCCGATCATGTGTAGAGAATTTTGACCGGACCAAGTGCCACGCATGCTCAGATGAAATTCCTACACCAAAGCTATTGGCTACTAGCCTGAATGTAGTCCCATCGTAACGAAATTAGACAAGATCCGATGGGCAAAATCCGACGGACAAAATCCGACGGATTTGGTTGTCAAAATCTCCGACCGTATGTACAGAGGCTTAGACTCCATTCCTTGGCAAACCCAGTCAAAGACAGATTGGAGGAGTCCAGCTCGCTGTAGTTTGTGACACACGTGATAAATAAACCTGTAAAAGCAGAGAATTGATGGTTTATGGCCATCTTTGATTTGGGATTTGTGAGATGTGATTTACCAAAATTATTTACTTTCCTTTCTGTCTTTTGTGCAGAACTACTTGCGGGATGCTTGGAATGTGTTTGACTTCGTCACGGTTTTGGGAAGTATAACTGATATATTAGTAACGGAGATAGCGGTAAGTACGCTGATAGGCGTTTCACCAGCGAAGCGTGGAAATAGCAAAATGTCTCTAGAACTGCAGTAAACATTGTCTGGTGGGAAATATATACAGCATTATTTGGTTGGCTCAATCAGTTCTCTATTTTACAATGAACATACTCTTTTAGATGCATTGTGGACACCCATAGCACACTAGTCTTGGAGAACAACAGGCTTACAACAAATATGCGTTAACAGCCTTTTTCCTTTTACAAAGTTCTGCCAAGGATGCCTCATGGAACAACCAATAAGCAGCTGTCTTACACTATCTTTGTTGAAATATAAATATAGATATAGATGCCATGAATTACTGTGCTTCACTGCTGATTGGTATATATTATATATACTGTACAAAACTTTAGGCGGGATTTTTATTTGCCTTTTGCAAGCACAGATGGGTGTCCTGGCTTGCTAGTACATAACAATCCATCCAATTTAACTATATGAGTCATCTAACATTTTTATAGCCACTACAAATCCACATTGGAGGAGATTTACTAAAATTGGAGCACTCAGAATCTGGTGCAGCTGGACATGGTAGCCAATCAAGTCCTAACTTTAGCTTGTTCAATTAAGTTTTATTGTCAAAACTTGGGACCGTACTGGTTTCTAAGCAGAGAATCCCCCCCCCCCCCCCCCATTGTGTACAAGTTGCAAATACTTTTGCCAGGGTCGTCTTTAATATTGATTGGACCCTGGGAAAAACTTTTCTTGGGAGCCCCCTCCCCATGCAGTCTTGCTCTGCACCTGCTCTGAGACATACAATAAATAGCAGTTAGACTCAAAATCAATTTACTGAATCAGATCAGGCAGCTATTGCAATTGGTCGCCAGAGGTTTCAGTGTATCATTACCGCTCACTGACTGGTTGCTAGAGGTTACAGAACACATTACAGCTCACTGGTTAGTTGCTAGAGGTTACAGTACATGATTTCTGCTTGTTGATTGGTTGCTAGAGATTACTGTGGATATGACCTCAGGGGGGCATGATATACATATCAATGCCGCCGGCCGCCTCTATTTACATATGAATGCCGGTAATTTACATGAGTCTCCAGGTGAGTCATCTGGGACACAGCACAGGACTAAAACCTCAAGGGGCGAGGAAATTTAAACTGGAATAGTTGGCAAGTATGAAGCAGCTGCTTTGGGCCCCACAACAATGACAGGGCCCAGGGCAGCTGCCCCTTTTGCCCTGCCTTAAAAACGGCTCTGACTTTTGCCACCATCAAACACTCTTGAAGGGTTGGAGTAAGATGCTGCCACAGTATAGGGGGAAAAAAACTTGTCTCATGGCTTTAAAGCAGAACTATACCCTCCAATCCTTTGCAGCCAAGGAAACTGCCATCTTAGCTTCTGTTTGAACTGAAGTTGCCATGGTGACCTGTATGTTTGATTAATTATGACGCCAGCCATTTGGTTGAGACCACATGCAAATGTGACCATTATCATTTTGGCAAACTGTTAAAATCAGTGGGTTTAGTGGGTTTAGTTCTGCTTTAAGGTGAAAACACACATGTGCTTTTTTCTTTGTTAAAGGAAACACGTGTACAAAAACCATCCCATTCAGCATCACATGAAAAGCAATGGACATCCTTCATGATATCCTATTAAATATCAATCAGCAGCCATTTAGGGGTATAATCTATATGGCAACAACTGGGCAGCAGCTGATTAACACTGGTAGAAACCCAACACAAGGGCCACCATTTTGTTTATTTAAACCATTTGGGGGTATTGAATACAGATCTTTCGGCTGTACTTCTTTAACAAGTTTCTACCAGGCTTCAGCAAGCAACCAGCAAACTTGGTATCACTACTAGGCTTAATATCTTCTGAATGTAATGCTCCACAGACCAGTGTTTAAGGTGTTTTAAGGTGAAATAAAAGAAATGAATTGTGCTATTGATTTTATGTAAACTTTTGGTGTTCACTCATTTGTACATCCCCATTAATGGATTTGAAAAACGTGCGGCAGGGTGTCAAGTGTAAGTTGGTGGTCTTGTTTGATTGGTCAGTGAGGATAAAGCCGTTACACTGCTACCCTCCCCCCCCCCCCCTCCCGTCCTGGTTACTAATTGCCTTGTAATTTGCGTTGTTAATTGCCATGCAAATAACAAGGGCAGCATCACTCATCTTCATGAAAATGCCATGTGTCCTAGGAAAGTTTCATCAACACCTCTGCATAATCTGAATGTTGAAGAACTAGCACTTCTAAAATACAACTAAGCCTTATTTTTTTTTTTTTTATTAATTATCATTCCCCCTGGCTCTGCACAAGGTAAAACATGTAAGGAGGGAACATAGAACAGATAATACAATACATCAAATTTACCAAATTCTAGTAGAAACAATTGTTTAGCAAAGCGTAGCAGTAACAAGAAACAATAGGGAAGAGGGTCCTGCCCATAGGATGTATATAGTGCATTGCTCTTGAACACATTTGAATTATTGCTTTAGTGTAACTTATGATTTGACTTTGAAATGCTTGTTTTTTTTTTTCATATTTTTTGTTTGTATTAACTGTAAATCTTTGCACATTAGCCCCTAGAGCAGCCATTCTCAACCAGGGTTCCGTGGAACCCTGGGGTTCCTTTATAGGTTGCTAAGGGTTCCTTGAGAAGAACCACCTATTGGATGGTGCCTACAGAGTTCAAGGTTCAGCACCACTTAGCAAAGCCAACAAAAAATGATTTGGTGTCATGCTAATTGTCTTTAAGGGTGGCATTCTAAACACCACTTTAAGGGGGACAGTCTTCCTATTGACCACTAATATAAGGAGCATTGTTCCTATTGAGCCCTGATGATTTGGTTTTAGTAAGGGTTCCTCGAGACATGAAAATTATTTTTGGGGTTCCTCTAGGGTTAAAAGGTTGAGAAAGCCTGCCCTAGAGGGAAATCTCAGTGTTTCAGTACAATAACTCCATCTCTTAATAAAAGTTTAGATAAGATATCAACAACATAGAGAATGTGCTGATTTTGGTGAGTCAGTCAGACATATAAATTACTGTCTATACATAGAAGTTTTTTTTTTTTTTTTTTTTTTAAATGTTAGCACACATGAATACATTTACACCAAGCTAATCTTTTTTTTTTTTTATGCATAATATTTAAAAAAAAATATATATATTTTCTTTAACATTGATTTAAAGTCAAATAAAAATTTTGATTATCATTTTTTTCTTAAGAAAGACTTGGCAAGGAATGTTGGCCTGAAATATTCAAAACAATTCTCTGAACAAAAATCTTATTACCTCCCAAAATCGGTCAATTATGTAGGCACAATTTGATGAGCTGGAGGTGTAAGTTCTGCTCACCCCAGCATACAAGCGTATTTAGTACACGTGTGCAGTACATGCACATTGCCGCAAGCATTATCACTTTAAGCACGCTACAAGTACATAAAAAATAAAATAAAACGGTTAATGCACCATATTTTCTGCACTGAATTTTTAAGCACGTGTTGTCAGCACTGAGAGCTTAGAACACAGACCTTTTCCCATCTGCACAGCAGAAAAAACAGGAAGTTATTACCTTAAACAATTTCTGGTATAATTCCGGTAAAAAAAAACGATTTTCTTCCCTTATCGAAAATACATAACCAAACACTTTCATTGGTATATTTAGGAGACCAAAAGGGAGCAAACAAGGAGATGTTCATTGTTGGGGTTTACATATTCTTTAAGGCTGGATTCATACCTCTGCAGTTTTAGTGCTTTTTGCATTTTGCAGATTTGCACGAGAGTAGATTTAACATAGTTTCCTATGGAAGTGCAAATCTGCAAAATGCAAAAAGCACTAAAAATGCATAGGTGTGAATCCAGCCTAAAGCGGCTGTGTGCCGCTGGAATTTTTTATTTTATTTTTTTCTTCCTGCAAGGTAAAGTCATAATGTGCTAGAATGCATCGCATACTAGCACGTTATGTGAAACTTACCTTAAAAATCAAGCTGTTCCTGTGCCGTAATGTCAGCACTGCAGCCGCTTATATTTTCACCCGTCTTGCTTCCGGTGTTTGCGGCCTCTGGGTCTGTGACTGGCCGGAGCGATGATGACATCACTCCCACGCATGCATGTGGGAGCCGCCATTTACAGCACAGGGCTCCGAAGGAAAGAGACCGATGGCCGTTCCATCAGAGAGCATGCGCCATTGTAGCTGCATCTAATGTAAATATCTCCTAAACGGTACACGTTTAGGAGATATTTACACTACGTATAGGTGCGCATTATTATAGGCTTACCTATAGGTACATTTCAGCAGTGGAAGTCAACTTCCTCTTTAAGCCCTTGTACACACGTTCGGAGATTCCCACGGAATGTGTCCAATCGGACCGTTTTGTCGGAAATTCCGACTGTGTACGGTCTCCATCGGACTGTTTTCCAACAAAATGCTCCGATCGGACATACTCCGATCATGTGTAGAGAATTCCGATCGGACAAAGTGCCACGCATGCTCAGATCAAATTCCTACACCAAAGCTATTGGTTACTAGCGTAAACAAAGTCCAGTCGTAACGAAATAACATCATCACGTTCTGTTTCCGACAACTTTGTCCGACCGTGTGTATGCAACAGTTTCGGACAAAATCCGATGGATTTGGTTGTCAGAATGTCCGACCCTTGTGTACAAGGGCTTAGAGAATGGAGAGGGTAGAAGGCATTAGTGAGCAGTTTCAGTAACAACTTATCTTGGGTGATCAAAAAGCAGTTCAGCATGGTTTGGTTGCATCCAAGAGAAATCTGCCATGGGGTATTTGCTGCCTATACATGAAATTGAAATGTCTACACCTGCATCTGAATAAATTGTTAAATAATCTTTAATCTAAACCAGCTTAATGGAGAGGTCAATAAGACCTAAATTAAAGACCTCTTTCACACTGCCTCTAAGCGCCTGAAAACCGCCTCTCATTCATTTCGGTGTGACTTTTCACCCTCGGGCAGTGTGCTTGCCGGACGTTACCAAAAAGTACTGTAAGCGGCAACTTTGGAGCGGTCTAGGAGTGCTGTAATTGACGCTTCAAAAACACCCTGCCCATTGCAATGAATGAATCAAACCAATTTGAAAGCGCTGCAAAGAGGGAGTTTTTAACCCTTTTTTTGGCATTAATGCCGCCACACTAGCGGCCAAAAAGCGCCGCTAAAACAGAGCTAACTGTGGGCGCTGTCAGTGTGAAAGGGGTTTTAGACCTATGCTGCACAACTAACGAGCCTCTACATGTAGCTGTAGAGTTCCAGTAAATCCCCTGTTTGTTGTGCAGACATGGAAAGCTGGGACTTGTGGTCCTCTGCAGCTGGCGATTTGTGAAATTGTTAATAGCCGATGATATCGCATGTAAGCGGATTACATTCTATATTATGGAGCGATGTGACTTTCCATAGGACACATGCGGAAACCTCTTCCATTACTTATTCTTCCCTAAAAAGCCTCAGTATGCTAATTACACAGATAACGGATGCTTAATGGGTCACAGAGAAAAAAAAAGTTTAATTACTGTATTGGGATGAAAGAATGTTAATCTCATTTGTAAGAGGATTTGCTGACACATCAATGGGGAGGGTTTGGTTTTCAGAAAGTTTGGCTTATTAAATGGAAAACAGATCCTTATTATAATACAGGCACATTGTCATGAACAGCTTTTACTGGAAAAAAAAAAAAAGGATTTATATCTGTCTGACAAGGAATGAGATGTCACAACTCAGCCCTGCTGAAAAACAAGCAGCTATTGCAGTGGAACAGAGACTTCCCATGAGGTCCAAGCAGTGCCGGGACAAGGTCATCCAAAGCCCAGGGCAAACATGCCAAACTGCGCCCCCCCCACCCCCAAGGTGCATGAGCATTATGTGTCATCAAAAATACCCCCCCCCCCAAAAAACAAAAAACTGAGCACTAATCTTTTTCACTCCCCTAAGCATAAATTCCCCCTCCTCCCAGTGGAAATCTGTTCCCCTGCTCTGCTGAAATCCCCCCTTCCCAGCACAAACCCCCAAATCCCCCCAATTCAAGTGCCCCCCCAAAAAAATCACGCCTCCTAGCACATGATCTACCCCTAAAATTGCCCCTCCCAATATCCCCACTGCAAATCCCCTTCTTCCAGCACAAAGCGCCCCAATCATCCCTCCTAGCACAAATCATCTTCCCCTCTTCCTTCTCCCCCTAAATTTTAGCATACCCCCCAAATTTCCCCTCCTAGAACAATACTTACTTTCTGCTGCCCCCCCCCCCATCCCACTTTCCAACACAAATCCCCTCCCCCAATTTCCTTGTGGTGCCCCCCCAGCTCACATGATACCACAGTGCCGACCAGACAGGATGGGGCGGAGCACTAGAAGATAGGCTCGTCCGGAGCTCCTCCATCCCTCCCTCTCCACTAGGAACTCTGACGGCGCTCTCCATCCCCCTTCACCGCATGGCGAGAGCAGAGCGGAGATTCGATCAGGCATGCTGACAGCCTGAATAGAGCCGGCCCGCCTCGGCTTTCCCCGCAGCCTGACGCGGCTTAGGAACGGCTTCATCCGCCCACTGACACGGTCGCTCGACCCCCGTGACCTGCCGCAGACCGGAAGTGAACCCTGACGGGGGAAAGAAGGAGACGCCGGTCTCGGCGGGAGCTTCGAACCACGGATGTACAGCCGCCAGCCAACATCAGAGAGCTCACCGCTTCATCAGAGCACAGCATAGCGGAAGAAACCCCCGGCCATGATCACTGGAGCGCGGTACAGTACATCAAACACTAAGTAGCAGTTAATGATGAAATGTGATTTGCCAGGACAGAGCTGTTCACTGAGCCTTGGGAAAACTGTGACATAAAGAGATACACGCTGAAAACTGCTAAGGCTGGGCTCACTTGCGCTGTTGGCGTTGTGGCTCTCCACCTCAGATCCTGCAGGACGCCCCCCTAGTAACCCCCTGAACCCCTTACAAGCAGGAGGAGGGGGCCGGTGCAGATAAGCAAAGAGCTTCCCACAGATCACAAAACGTCTGTTCTGCCCCCGCCGGCTTCCCCACCCCCCCCCCCCCCACCCCTCTTTCTCTTTATTGCTGTTTTCTGGTTGTTGTGCCCTCATCTTTCTAAGAAGATTGGGAGGAGACTGGCTTATAAAGAAGTAATAGACTATATATACCCCATGGCCACGTGTTAAGGGCCCTCCAGGGTGGCCCCTTGGGCAAGGAGCACAGCCGGGCAAGGGAGAGAACATACAAGTTTTGAGGGCTTATACTGGTATTCCCCTCACCCTACCCACAGAATGTGACATTGTTTTCCTTTTTGTACGCAACACAGAGAAGAGGGGGTATTTAGAGGTGCGTTCAAGAACCGAGACCACCGTTCTCTGAGGAAGTTATATTTGACCAATTAAGCTGGGCCCAACCTTGAGTCAATCTTAAAGAGCCCTAACCATACGGAGTAGGCGTTGGCCAGGAAGCAAAGTAAAAGAAGAAGAAGATTTTAAGACAAAACCTGATAAAGAGACTGTATAAAGATTGTATTAATACTGATTGGAACTGATAGTGTGATTACAGCTTGCAGACCTGTAGATTTCGGTTGGGGTTCCGTATCTGGGCAGGGGTGGTACTGTATTATAATTAAGTAAAAATCCCCGGGTAGGTGGGGAAGGGAGAGGAGAGAAGAGTAGCTCCTGGGGTCAGGGAGAAGGACTGTGACACAGAGAGTCTCTCCACCCTTTCTCTCTACTTGTTAGTGGGTCTCCAAGAAAGGATTAAAAACAAGGGGACCTTACCGATACGGGAAGATGAAGGGGAAGGTAAAAACAGGAAAAAAAACCCCACTGACTTCTAGCCCAGGGGGAATCCAGCGTTACATGGCAAGCAACTCTAGTATAACAGAGGAAGGATCCGGTAGCCCAAAATCTGTAGCAACACGGAGATCTGGGCCAAATAAGCAAAGGATATTAGAGGAGGGTAAAGGGGGAATGGAAAATGGAGCTAATAAGGGGCCCCCAAAGGAAGGAAATGTGAGGGAGGAAATAGGACAGGAGATGGAGGGCACTAGGGGAGGAGGTATCGTTCCAGTAACACCCCAGGAAAGTGAAGGACCCCCAATTAGGGAGATGCTAACAGAAATGTTCACAAAAATGGAAGATTCACTAAAAGTGGAAATAGCAGGAGTAAGGTCAGACATAGGTTTAGTACTTGGGAGGGTGGAAGAGATAGAGGGGAGATTAGACAACCAGGACCAAAGACTAGATGAGATATCAGAACAAATTACATCCCTTCAGTTAGCGAATAGGAGCCTCCAATATAAATTGGAGGACCAGGATAACCGGGGGAGAAGGAAAAATGTGCGCATCAAGGGCCTCCCAGAAAAACATAGCAACAAGGATTTGGGCAGTATAATAAAGCAGGTATTTAACCCCCTACTAGGTAGAGACCCTGGGGACACCCTTAGGATAGACAGAGCTCATAGGATAGCAAAACGGACAGGGTTAAGGGAAGAGCAACCCAGAGATGTAATAGTGAGGTTTCACTACGTAGAGGAGAGGGGACTCATTATGGAGAAATTGAGAACAGCAGCAGGATTGATCTTCGAGGGGGTAGAACTGCAGGTCTTCCCGGACCTTGCCGTAGAAACATTAGTGAGAAGGAGGCTGTTGAAGCCCCTCACACAACAGATGATGGCCTTGGGCATACCCTATCAGTGGGGATTTCCCGCGTGTTTAATTGGGAAAAAAGACGGCCGCTCCGCAGTCCTACGATTCCCCGAAGATCTACAGGGGTTCTGCGAAAGGTTGGATATCCCCCCTCCCCGGTTACCAGGGTGGGAGGTGGAAGAAAAAACAGTACGCACCCCAAGGATCCCTAGATGGAGAGGAACGAGAGGAGTCGAGCCTAGAGTACAGTAAAAACTTAAAGAGGGCGTGAAGGGGGAAGCGAGAGGATGGTAGAGTTGGGAGGGTAAAGGGAGGGTAGGAGGGAGGAGGGTTTCGGGGAGTCTCTGGTGGGAGCCCTTGGGTATATATGGGTAAAAGAAGGTTCCTTCTAGTAAGGTATCTAACCCATATGAACAACAAAATGTGGGGGGAACTCCGACCACCCTTGTCAGGGGCATTGTTGCGGAGAGGGGGAGGGAAGAGAGGGGAGGAGGGAGGAGAGAGGGGGGAGGGAGGGATGTGTTGGTTTGGGGTTAGAGTCCCCCTCAGTTTTTTTTTTTTTTTTTTTTTTTTTTTTTTTTTTCCCCCAAAGGTTTACCCCCCGGTGTTTCAAAGGGGCTGTGCCCCCGGATCAGCCTATGTGAGACTCCGACACACACTGCAAATACTCGATGGTTGCAATTAATATAATATCATACAACGTAAGGGGATTAAATATAAAAGAAAAAAGATTTAAGATAGATAAAGAACTCCAATTAATAGGGGGGAATGTGGTCTGCCTTCAAGAGACATTTCTTACTAATGAATCCCCTGTAAAGCTGGCATCATTTCAATTTCCATTATGGTTTTACGGGGACGCACCCTCAGCCCATTCCAGAGGCGTAGCTACGGGGTTCGACAGAACAACCAGATTTGAAATAGAGGAGCGACTGGCTGATCCGGAGGGTAGATATTTGTTTCTCAGGGGCAAATTGTTTGATTTGAAATGTACTATAGTGAATGTATACGCACCCAACAGAAACCCAGACAGATTCTTAAAGACTGTTCTTGAGACGCTGGAGGGTTTCAAAGTGGGCAAAGTAATCATAGCAGGAGACCTGAATTGGACCCTAAATCCTAAGATGGACAACTCGGGGGGTGGTAGTAGGGCGGCTGAGGGGAGATACAGATCTTTAAAAAGCACCTTAGCCAATGCACAGATTATAGACGCATGGAGAATTTTCCACCCAAAAGATAGAGACTATACCCATTATTCAGCTCCACATAACTCCTTCGCAAGATTAGATTATATTCTACTTGATCATCAACTAATCCCAAATCTGAAAAAAGCAGAAATTAAAGCAATCACCCTCTCCGACCACGCCCCAGTAGTAATTCAGTTGGAAGTACAGGGAGAGAGTGGAGCAGGGAGGACGTGGAAATTAAATAATTCTCTTTTACATGACCCGGAAGTCTCAGCCAAGATAGAACAGGAACTGATTAGTTTCTATGAATTAAACGACACATCGGGTATAACGAGAGCTACCCTTTGGGAAACACACAAAGTAGTTATTAGAGGGGTCTTGATTGGGATTGGAGCATGGAAGAAAAAGGAAAGGGAACAACAAAAAACTTACCTTTACAGGGAGATTAATAAATTAGAACAGGACACTAGACCAAAGGGACTAAGGGAGAGAAAGGAGTTGAGGGAAAAAAAAAGAGATCTGGAAAAAATTCTGGAACAAGAAAGGGAATCGGTATTCCATAAAATAAACAGAGAGAGATATCAATGGGGGAATTGGTCGGGAAAATGGATAGCAAAAAGAGTCAAGGACCATAAGAATAGGACCCATATTTCAATGATTAAAGATAAAAGAGGAGAGTCCCAATATTCCACTCCAAAAATTGCAGAAAATTTCCATAGGTACTATAGTGAGTTGTACAACATAAGAGGGAAAGGGGGAGATAAGGAGAGGAGGAAAGGAAGAATAGAGGAATATCTTCGGGACATGGACTTCCCCAGAGGAGTAAAAGAGGAGATGCAGATATTAGAATCTCCGATAACACCGGAGGAAGTGAGTAGAGTAGTTAATAATACAGCACTCGGGGGGAGTCCAGGTCCCGACGGATACTCGATTCTCTACTATAAGAAGTTTCAGAAGTTCCTAATCCCAAAACTCTGCGACTATTTCAATGCAGTGGGAGTAGGAGAGAGGTTTAGGGAGGAAGCCCTGTGCGCACATATAACCTTGATTTTGAAAGAGGGGAAGGACCCAGCAGCCGTAGAGAGTTACCGACCGATCTCCCTATTAAACACGGACATAAAAATCTTTTCGAAAATACTTGCAGAAAGACTAAAAACCCTCCTCCCGGATTGGATCCACCCGGATCAGGTGGGGTTTGTCCAGGGGCGAGAAGGGAGAGACAATTCCATAAAGTCCATAGCATTAATTCAGGAAGCGAGCAGGCGAAAAACTCCCACAGTACTGCTGTCAGTAGATGCCGAAAAGGCCTTCGACAGAGTGGAGTGGGAGTTTATGGACAGGGTATTAGAACATCTAGGACTAGGAGAAAAGATGCTGAGATGGATTAAATCCCTATACTGGCAACCCACAGCGAGAATCAGAGTAAACGGATCCCTGTCTAGCCCCCTACAATTGTTTAATGGGACTAGGCAGGGATGCCCCCTTTCACCGATCATGTTTGTGATTGC
Source organism: Lithobates pipiens (assembly GCF_037356315.1). Taxonomy (NCBI): domain Eukaryota; kingdom Metazoa; phylum Chordata; class Amphibia; order Anura; family Ranidae; genus Lithobates; species Lithobates pipiens. The sequence goes on along the minus strand of NW_027507696.1, from coordinate 294,678 downwards.
TTTGGAACCACTACTGGTTGCAATAAGGAGGAACCAGGACATACGGGGCCTCCGGGTCGGTGGGAGGGAATATAAAATCTCTGCATTTGCGGATGATGTACTGGTATACATGGTTAACCCAATCACAACAATCCCACCCCTCCTTAAAGAGTTCGAAAAGTTTGGCCACTTCTCAAACTTTAAAATAAATGCGACCAAGTCGGAAATTTTAAATATAAACTTAACGCAGGCCGAACAGACAGCGCTAAGTTCCCAGCTACCATTTAAATGGTGCAAAGGAGAGTTATCCTACCTGGGTATAAAATTGACGACACAAATGGACAATCTCTACGGGGCGAACTACCTACCTTTATTGAACAATATCAAGGATAAGTTAAATAAAATGAGACATAAAGCCCTCACGTGGATGGGGAGGATAAATACAATAAAGACATTTATACTACCATTAGTAATGTACACGCTTCAAATGATCCCTATCCCCTTGCCCGTAAGCTACCTGGGAAAGGTTAAATCAATGATTTTATCGTTTATATGGGCTCGAAAGAGGCCGAGAATAGCTTATAATATCTTGGTGAAGGAGAAAGAGAGGGGTGGGGTAGCTCTACCGGATCTCACTAAATACTATGAGGCGATAATAATTTCAAGGGTAGCGGACTGGCGTCATAACAAACAAGGGAAGAGTTGGGTAGATTTGGAAGTTACACTAAGCAACACAGAGTTAGCTAAAATGATATGGATCCCTTCTCAATATAGGGATTTAGGGACGAGCACTTGCACTTTAACTAGGCATACGTTAAAAATTTGGGATAAAATAAATAAAAGACACAAATGGCACTTCAACTCACCTTTAATGTCACTCTTGGACACAAATTACTTCCCCCCAGGGAAAGAAGAACGCTTATACTTTAGTAGGTGGGCAAAAAGGGAAGACATAACACTTTTAGAAGTAATGAAAGGGAATAGGATAAGCACTTTTAGGGAAATTTCACAAGAATGGGGGCGTAAGCCACTCGACTATTGGAGATACACGCAAATGGTGCACTTCATACAATAGTTACCACAACCATTAAGAGGAAAGACACAACTTTACCCACTTGAAAAATTATTTAAAGAACCACAATGTTTACAGAAAAGGATCTCTAAAATATATAAAATATTAAAGCAAGAAGGAGACGTGGAGCTCCCAGACTACTTAAGGAAATGGGAGGAAGAAATAGGGCCCTTGAGAAGTCAGGAGCAGAGGAGCAAAATAATTAAAATGACGCACGCCCTGGCAAAAGATATGCAGACGATCGAAATGTCATTTAAATTAATAGCGAGGTGGCACTTGACGCCACAGAGACTACAGAGGTTCAGTGAGGTTAATCAGAAGCTATGCTGGAGGGAATGTGGGGGACTAGGTTCTTTTAAGCATATATGGTGGGAGTGCCCCAAAATAACCCCTTTTTGGGAACAAATAAGAGAATTGATATTTTTAGTGACAGGGGAAACGGTGGGAAACTCTCCATGGGAATGCCTGTTCCACGATACAAAGAAAGGGATCGGGCAATACAGAAGCACATTGACCCCAGTCTTATTGAATGTGGCCAAATCCCTGATTCCGTGTCATTGGAAGTCTGTGCAAGTACCGACAGTTTTAGAGTGGACCCGGAAAGTTGAACATATAAGGGTAATGGAGGAATCCATACAAAGACTTGGGGACATAGGCCAAAAACATGCAAGCAAATGGCAACAATGGGGAGCATATTTGGAAAAAGAGTAACACATATGGTTGAGTAGGGAAGGAGAGGAACGAGGGGAGTGAAACGGGGGACTGGGGGCTTTGCATCCCCCTCTCTTTTCTTTTTTTGGTTTTTTTTTTTTTTTTTTTTTTTTTTTTTTTGGGAGGGGGGGGTACATGAACATGGGTACTAAAATAATGAATGTAAATGTAATATGCACATGATGATTTGTATGTGAGAAAATAAATAAAGAGTATACAAAAAAACATGATACCACAGTGCCCAGGGCAGCCGCCACTCCTGCCCACCCCTTGTCCCAGCCCAGGGTCCAAGGTATCACCTTTCTTCTCACATGGAGGCAAGGAACTCCGCTTTTCGACTGAGCTGCTCTTATCACAAAGTTCTCCCTATAATTCTATGGAGAATCCTAAATAGAGAATGCATAATGCAGCATTTCTGCACCCCTAATGAATTCTCTAGAGGAATACACCGGTTATTTAGGCTAGTGGCTACAGCAGCTTGGTTAAAAAGCCAAACTCATAAGCTGACATGTTTTTTTTTTCACCAGGAAGTCAAGGCCAGAAAAAAAAAAAAGATCTGGCAAAGTGCTGAAGAACCCTGCTCCACTTACACCCTACACAGAAAAGTCAATTTTAGTGGATGCTAATCTTTAAGACCCCTTTCACACCACACTGCCCATAGCGCGGGCGGTAAAACGGCGCTATTTTTAGCGGCGTCTTACCGCCGGATTTGCGGCGCTTTTACCCCCCCCGCTAGTGGCCGAGAAAGGGTTAAAACCGCCGGCAAAACGCCGCTATTGCTGCGTATGTATTATAGTGCTGCCCCATTGATTTCAATGGGGAGCAGCAGTGGAGGAGCAGTGAACACACCGCTCCAAAGAAGCTGCTGGCAGGGCTTTTCCCTGATGTCCTGCCAGCGCACCGCTCCGGTGTGAAAGCCCTCGGGGGATCACACTACAGACAATGGTGCAGCTTTTTTAGGGCGGATTGCAGGCGCTATTTCTAACGCTATAGCGCCCTGCAAAACGCCCTTGGTGTGACAGGGGTCTAAAACTTGCTTTTGATTCATGTACAAAAAGTTATGAGAGGGAATTAGGGATTTTGACGGTGCAAATAGTGACTAGATAATAGACATTATTGAATAGGATACAAAATTATGATACAAATATTTATTAAATTCAAAGTTAAAATCATTAACAATTATTAATGAAATATAATAACACAGGACAATACAATGTAATGGTTGTTCTCATTAAACACACATGATCCCAACATGTTTCGCAGTAGATTGCTTTTTCGGGGGATGTGTGAATTTTTCAAAGAAATCTAGATCAAAATACAAAATAATATAGTGACAAAATATTTACAAAAATGTGTCAAAGATTGATAAGTACATGTGCAGGCTTGAGAAGAAAAAACAAAACAAAAAAAAAAAAAAAAAAAAAACACCCACCTTAGACCACTACATAGATCAGTGGTCTCCAAACTGCGGCCCGGCGGCCAAATGCGGCCCTTCGGTTGATTTTATCAGGCCCTTGGGGCACTATTTCATTCACTGACACCAACAAAGGGGCACAGTTCTTCCCAATGACACCAACAATGGGGCCCAATAACACCAATGATGGGGGACCGTTCCTTCCAATGACACCAACATGGGACACAATTCCACCCAATGACACCAAAGATAGGGCACAACTCCATCCAATGACACCAAAGATGGGGCACAATTCCACCCGATGACAACAAAGACGGGGCACAATTCCATCCAATGACACCAACGATGGGGTACAATTCCTCCCAATGGCATCAACAATGAGGTCCAATGACACCAGAGACGGGGCACAATTTCTGTCACTGACACCAAAGATGGGGCATTGTTTAAACCAACTGATGCTGGAACTTTTTCTACTCCCAATGGCCACAGTCCGGCCCCCCTAAAGTTTTAAGGAAAGTAAACTGGCCCTTTGTATAATAAGTTTGGAGACCCCTGACATAGATGATGAAGTAGGGAATTTGTCCACCTCAGGAGTCAACCACAACCATGCTAAATCGCAGGGGGCTAAAAAAACGGCCAAAAATTACTGATAAGAAAAAATATATAATCAAAAAAGGAATTATTAACAAAGCTCATTAGATATGGGTACCACTAAAATTGTTCCACTTTTGCCCCCTGGTATTGAACCACTAAAATTGTATAACTTTTTGTACCTTCTTGGCAAATGTGATATTAAAAGTCTGGACAGCAAAAAAAATAATCTAATTTATAAACAGTATTTCTCCAGTTCCCCTTTTACTTGTTCAGGCTCTTAAAGTATCCTCCGTTTCAGTTGAAAAAGGTTGAGAAATACTTTTTATAGTAGTGAGACAAAATGTTGTGTCTGTGTGATTATGCCTCAGTAAACTCGTCAGTCACTCAACACACACTTAAAACTGAAATCTCAGCATAGGGGTTATATATAGACCTATACGAAATTCAAGCAATTTACTAAGAAAATATAACTACTAACACCCCCTTCTCCGGGAAGGAAATGATCCTGTGTTCTGTTCCACAGCAATGTTTAATTTTGGTATTTCAGTATATTATGTATTTCTTGAGCCATAAACCCGATTTGAAAATATGGTTGAAAAGCTATATTTTTACTTGCAATCATCGAACTTATTTGTCTTATGATCTGTTTGATTTAATTCATCTTTTCTTTGGTGTGTGTACATGGTCTTGGTGTTCGTGTCCTTTGTTTTATATTTTTTTCCCTTTTTTTATTTATTTCACGGCCTGCCGAATCATGCTATTCAATCAACATACAATACGGGATAATCTCAACCTTCCCCCCAAAAAAAAATACCCACTGTCTCTGTATGTTGTATTACCTTCAACTCTCGTGTACCAAAATCACCCATGACAACCTCATACCTAGAACACGGTTGGTTCTGTTTTTACCAGTCTTATTTTATTTTTTTCTGTTATGTTTTGCATCCTGACCTTCCTCTGATGTCTCTCTGCTTGCTTATGGATGAGTTCTTGCTCCATACCTCCAAGAAGGTGCTTTAAATGAGCAATTCCAGGGGGGGGGGGGATTTATTTTGACATGTCTTTCAGGACTTCATTTTTGTTTATAAAGACAACACATCATGGATAATTAAAAAAAAAAAAAAAAGCCTCATCTTTCAACAGCAAAAGACCAAAAACTAGTATCTCTTACAAGTTAAAAAAAAATAAAAATTGACACGCTTGAGCTGGTTTAGTCACAAGAATTCACATGCACAAAAATGAACAAAGTACTATTATTTGTAACTTAACATTTAAGGGGAAAAAAGGTAGATTGGAATTGGTGTAGGGAGCTCTTTATCACATCTCCCCCTACCTTCAGAATTTTCAAATTCAATCATACCAAAAGCATGTTGGACTATACCGGTACTTAATTCAATACATAAAACTCAGAACATATATAATAAAATAGTACAAATTTTAATACAAGGAAAGAATTTTTTCACAAACAAAAAACAATATATTGATACAGCGAAACATATTATATTTAAAAAGCTAGTGTATCCCAGATTTCTTGTGTACAGTTACTCATAATCGAGTTCCGTTCTAGGAGTACATTTTGGAGATTCCTCGACTAGTTTCGCGGAATTTATCCGCTTCATCTGGAGGTAGTCTGAGAATTAAAATATACATTAGAAAATTCATACCTAACATTTACCTACCTAACATTTACCAAGTTCCAAGGATTTAGCCATGGTGACAACCGTGACTTTTGCATTTTCCCAATGAAAAGGACTTAAATAAGATTTTACATTTATACTAGAAGATGTTTAGGAATAAACAAGTACAGGGGACATGAGGACACTGCCACAAAAATGTGATGGCTTAAGTCAGGGGTGCCCAACCAGTGGCCCGCGAAGCCCTTTGATGTGGCCCGCGACCTCCTGCTCTGTGATGGAATATAATACTGTTATTATTAATAGTACGTTTATTACTAACATCACAGTGTATATATGTAGGCATATCTGTTCTGCAGTGGTTACTGGGCTGTTTTCAAACTGATCCGCAGGTGCAGAGCAGTGCACCTAAGGGTTACCTGCACTGAGCCATAGGCCCCTTTCACACGGTCTGTCCGGCCCAATTGGACCCTCCATTCACCTCTAAAGAGTAGCAGATGTAAATGGACTTGTGTCCGTTTACAAAAGGCCTACCTCCAATCCGATCTGCAAAAAAAGGAAGTAGAGTGGGGCTGTCATGCACCCGCTCCGCTCATTGCGGCCCGCAGCCGGTCACCAAGTCGCTTAGGTGGCCCTCGCTCTTCAAAAGGTTGGGCATCCCTGGCTTAAGTTAACCAATATATTTTTTCTAACAGTCAGCCGAATGGCCAGTCCTACTTTCCTGTTTTACATCTGACTGGATACAGCCGTTGTTTGGTCAGAAATTTTCCTTCTGGCTCCTTAGATTTTGCAGGATGTCAGGTAGGGCGGAGCCAAGAGGTCCACCCACATAACAAATATCATCCGGTTCATCAAGAACGGCGCCAAAATGTGCATAGTGTATTGTTAGCTTTAGCCATAGTCCATGAGTTCTTTGTTAACTTTTGCCGCGTACACACGAGCGAATTGTCTGGCGTACTTAGTCCACCGAAACGCATTTCAGCGGACATTTCGATCGTGTGTGGGCTTCAGCGGACTTTTCCAGCGTAAAGTCCGGTGGACTTAGAAAGTAGTTTTGCAGTCCAATCTTCCCGTCGGACTTGGGTTTCAGCGGACAATACGTTCGCGAGTATGCTAGTCCGGCGGACTAAGAATGACGCATGCTCAGAAGCAAGTACGAAAAAGGAAGCTATTGGCTACTGGCTATTGAACTTCCTTTTTCTAGTCCCGTCGTACGTGCTGTACGTCATCGCGCTAGCAAACGCCGGACTTTCTGTGTGTCCGTGTGTGGCCAAGTCCGTTCGGTAGAAAGTCCACCGGATTGTTTCCTGGACTAAGTACGCCGGACAATTCGCTCGTGTGTACGTGGCATTAGAAACCTAAATGGGCTTCATATTGACTGCTGTAGCACATATAATAAAATTCATATTAGGACAACAGAAACACTACAATTTTGACTGACGATGTAAAAGGTGGACTGTACTTATTTAGATATATACAAAATAAAAATTACCGCGCTAAATATATAATATTCAAAAGTTAGTCATTAAACAATATTCCATAAAGTTCTTGAACACTGGAGTGAATAGTGACAAATAAGTGAAAAAAAGTCCATTGAAGTGATAGCCAAAAAAAAAAAGGCAATGTTTAGATAAGGGTTATGCAATTAGCGGACCTCCAGCTGTTGCAGAACTACAAGTCCCATGAGGCATAGCAAGACTCTGACAGCCACAAGCATGACACCCAGAGGCAGAGGCATGATGGGACTTGTAGTTTTGCAACAGCTGGGGGTCCACTAATTGCAGATCCCTGGTTTAGATGAATATCCACCAGGTGCGCTTCCATCGTGATAAAAAATTGTAAGCTTACCAGATCTGTAGACTCCACATTATAGGAGTCTAGACAAGTGTTTGGATAAGGGCACTTAAAACGAAATCATCAGTGGTTAGCCTGGAAAGGATGGTAACATAGCTGGGCAAACAGATCCCTAGTACTCCTCAGACGTGAACAAATAAGGAAAAAAAAAAGGGTTCCGCATAGTAGTCTTGTGCACAACGGAAAATTTTGTTTAGTTTCGGTTCATTGTCATTCGTAAAATACATAATTTCATTCTGTTATATTCGTTATGTTACGTTAATACGTTTTGGGATAATTCGTAGAGTGTCGATATTCGTTATACTGAATCTCGAATCCTGTCAAATTAATTCGTTAAATATGCGCTACAATTTTGTTTGTATTAGTTGAAATTCGCTATTTATGTATGTATAGACATTCGTGATAATGATTCGTAGTTTTTTTTAAAGTTGTGTGTTTATTGAATCTTTTAACACACACAATGACAACGTCTCTTCTCCTCGGCTCAAATACAATACAACACCCTTCTAACTCAGTTCTCAGGAATGCACTTTGCCAGAAATCCATCCTCCGGCACAAAGTCAACCAGCTGATTGGACTATAAGATTTACTTTGAGCTGACCTTTTGTTTCATTAGATCTTTAAAGAATTACCGAATCATGTCGAATTAATTCGTTATATCCGCTAGAATTTCTTTCGTATTCGTTGTAATTCGTTATTTTTTTGATTCGGACATTCGGATGCATCCGAATGTCCGAAAGATGCAAAATTCGGCCGAATTTCGATTCGTTACGAAACGAGTTGCACAAGCCTAGCGCATAGTGTAAAACCGTAAACCACTTTATTTCGAGAAAAGGTTACTAAACAATCAGCAGTTAAAATAGTAGTTCCCTGGATAAAAACTACTTGTATATAGATTGGTTCAGACATAGACGCCACCCTCCAAAAGAATGGTGCGCAGTCTCCTAAAATAATAGTCATAATCTATAGTGAACACGTGTAAAAAATAATTTGCGTAAAAAAAAAAAAAAAAAACCTTTACAGTGTGTATAGCAAAGCAAGGCACCCTGCAATGGATGAACCTCAATCTTAATAAATTTAAAATTTAAATTCATGTGTGAACAATAAATATTTCATGAATTCAAATTCAATAACCAAGAAAAAGCGTATCACACATCTGATGTGAACACGAAAAAAAAAAAAAAATATTATTTATATATATATATATATATATATATATATATATATATATATATATATATATATATATATATATATATATATATGCAAAATCAGTATTACATAAATAATACAAAAAGAAAAATGCTTCAGTCCTTAAAAAGTCCATAAATTGTGCAACATAAAGTACAAATCAAAGTACAATCGTGCTCAAAGTGCCCCTGAGGAAAAATGGCCTCTTAGCCCTTGTACACACGGTCGGAGATTCCGACGGAATGTGTCCGATCGGACCATTTTGTCGGATATTCTGACTGTGTGTGGTCTCCATCGGACTGTTGGTAAACTTGTTTGTAAAATTTTTCAGACAAAATGCTCCGATCGGACATACTCCGATCATGTGTAGAGAATTCCGTTCGGACAAAGGGCCACGCATGCTCAGATCAAATTCCTACAGCAAAGCTACTAGCCTGATGGTAGTTCCGTTGTAACGAAATAACGTTGTCACGTTCTGAACGATCGGATTTTCCGACAACTTCGTCCGACCCGTGTGTATGCAACAATTTCGGACAAAATCCGTCAGACAAAATCCAACGGATTTGGTTGTCAGAATGTCCGACCCGTGTGTACAAGGGCTTACTGGACTGTACTGATCTCAAATTATAGAGATCATATGCACTAGTAGATGTCCAAGGAGCCGACACTCCCAGTCACAAAACCTTTCTTTGGTTAAGGAATTCGAATTTGTGAAATCCTTATAGTTCACACATGAATTGAAATTTTTATTTATTAAGATTAAGGCTCATCCATTGCAGGGTGACTTGCTTTGTTATATAAACTGTGAGAAGGGTTTCTTTTAGCCCTTGTACACACGGGTTGGACATTCCGACAACAAAATCCGTCAGATTTTTTCCGACGGATTTTGTCTGAAACTTGTGTTGCATACACACGGGTCGGACAAAGTTGTCGGAAAATCCGATCTTTCAGAACGTGATGACGTACGTTTGTTACGACGGGACTACGTTGCGGCTCGTAGCCAATAGCTTTGGCCTCGTAATTTGATCTGAGCATGCGTGGCACTTTGTCCGATCGGAATTCTCTACAAACGATTGGACCATGTTGTCGGAAAATTTTATATCCAGCTCTCAGCTTTGTTGGTCGGACATTCCGATGGAAAAAGTCAGATGGAGCCCACACTCGGTCGGATTATCTGACAACACGGTCCGATTGGACATTTTCCATCGGAATTTGCTACCGTGTGTACAAGGGCTAACACGTGATTTACACGTGATTTATTGGTTCTCACTCTAGACCTGGTACTCAGGTGTAATTGGGTGCAGCAGCTCCAGGTTGTATATTCAACTAAGCGCAAGGTTTCGATTTATATTTGTATACTTATTTACACCCCCCCCCCCAGTGAACATATATACATAGTTACAACATATCCAACTTACAGTATAAAACCCAATGTAATTTACAGAAAAATATCAATAAATAAGTAAAATGTCTGCCAATGTGTTCGTGCCTGAATAACTAGATTATAAAAACAATTCCCTTCTATATATTCCAAGAACAGTATTGCTGCACTGCTGAACAAGAGAGCTGCTAGCCCGGTTGCAAAATTTTGCCAGCCACTAAGTAAAACAAGCTCCAAAATTAAGTTCAGAACCACTGGCAGCGGCCTTCACTTAATGGAAAATTCAGCCCTCGCGCCACTAAGTGATAAATGTGACTAAAGTGAATCAATGTCTAAACTACTTATACATAAATGGAAAAAATTAAAATAGATTAATATATCAAATGTAACCCACTGAGTGATATAAAGTGCATGTGCTAATAGAAAAAAAATGCAGCAAGACAAAATAGTGAACACAAACTATCAAATGAATAATAATCAAAAAAAGAGTCCTGCGCAAATCGTGCCACTCATAAAATATAATCAAGGAACTCAAAATAATATTACGTGAAAAAATCAACATATAAAAAGGAAAAAAATGTCCATAAAAAAGCACAAATATAAGTAAAAAATAAATGGAAGAAGGACCAATGATGCAAAGTCCACTAATCCGGGCTCCCAGAACTCTCACCTTAAGATGGAGTAAACAAGCTGATCAAAAAAGCACCCCAGGAATCTCTCATTTCATTCACTATATTAAGCCATCAAGGAAATCCAGATGAGGGATGTAATAATAAAATTCCGCCACTAGAGGGCCAATCCTAGCATATAGGCTTTGCACTGTGGATCCTCAGATATATTCCGTAGTGTATGGCTCAAAACAAGAGGGGAAGGGGAAAGAGAGAGAGAGAGAGGAGACTCCAATGGTGTAGTATTTAAAATAAGCAGATCGATTTATTAAAACAATATCAAAGACTCTCACATTCAAAACAGAATGAATAGCACAGTAAGGAAGATGGTTGTGTGGCGTCTTCCGCCAGTCTTCTGGTACGTCCTACGGCCACTCCCTACGCGTTACGTCATACCACGTGACTTCTTCACGGCCTTCACTTAATACTGACAGTTACTATGGGTAATATAACCAACTCTGTCTTTTGCTGCCTGGAAGACTGTGATGTGTTGAAGATGCTTGTTTTTTTTTTGGTATTGCTCAGGAAACATCTTCTCAGACCTTCCCCAGCCTGAATGCCCCCCCCCCCCCCTCCACGGTGAAAAGGGGAACAGGAGTCACTGCTTGTTGACGCTCCTCAAACTTGTGCTCAAAGTAACATACATGAAAAAATAATCAAGGCTCCGTCAAAGTAGAAATGCATGAAATATAGCATGCTGCTGCATGTGCATTTTGGATGTATATTCAAGGACACTATTTAGTACGATTGAAATAAAAAAAATTCACTCCAGTGGAAGATAAATGCATCATACAGGAGTTTTCTACAGGGCACCTCAATGCCAAAATAAGAGATATTCTTATGGTGGCACATTTTGCCTGCTCTGGAAAATGCAGAAAAATATGTGATATTATCTAATGTGAATGAGGCCCAGAGGGAACATTTCCAGCCTGAAAGTTTTAATCGAGGTTGTTATAGATATGTCTAGACAGCAGTAACACCTGTTCCTCTGCATGTCATCTCAACCACTGCATGAAGCAATGCAAGCAGGTCAACTGTAGGGGATAATGTGACTCAATTTAGGGGACAGATAAAGTCAGTTTTATTTACAAAGGTTTTTGCCTTTCTAGATACCGAAAAGTCATTGGTATGTGTATTTATACTAATATATATATATATATATATATATATATATATATATATATATACATATGTTATACACAAGGGCACAGTAGAATTTGCTGAGGATATATACATTGCTGTCTAACGATTTGTTAAATTTATTACATATATATATTAGTGTCACATCCATTTTACCACTGGACGTAAGTCTTCCATTTATTAAAGAAGGGCATGGGACTATTACAGGCATCTGAATAATAATGTGATGGGCCTATTTTCAGATTTTGCATCAGGACCCTGTGGCTTTTACCTACACTTCTGGCACAATGTATCTTGCTCAGTAACTTTCTGAGCATATCCTGAGTCTTCAGGTCAAATTTGTGGTCCTGACAGCTATGGCACCTTCTTGACGTCACCAATTTTGAGTAGCCCTTCGTGACCAACATAAGGGTACATCCCAGGAACTCCCACTTTAGCGCCAGCACCTCTACTTCAGACCTTTGTAGTTGACATGGCTGAAGTCAGCACAGATGGATACAAACATGGTGTTAGTATGAGATCATCAGCCCATCGTGATAAAGCCTTCATCTCCTGAATGAGTGTTATCCTTCAAAAAATTTCCCACCTCAACTATTTCACAGTTGTGTTTAACAACAAGTGTAATTAACTGTGTTCATCTTAAAGTGGATCTCTGACCTACACACAAGGCTTCCAGTTTTGTTTGCATTGCAAAATTCACAAGTGCAAGTCTTCAGAGACTCTATTGGCTTTTGCTGACAAAATGCAGGCCTGCAAAAGTGTGTATGTTGCAGTACCTCTTTAAAGCATCACATTTAGTTCATGATGGTTTGTTTAGCTGACTCCTTATATTTTGCATAGTTACCATTTCTGTTCCATTGTTCCCTTCTCAATTTCTTTTTTTTTTCCATGCATCTATCATGATCTCCTTGCTTTGCTTTACCCTGCAGATTGCAGCCTGTGGGATTGCTATGCTTGTGCTTCTAATAATCAGCTACAAAGAATGTGCGGGATGGCACCAAGGGGTCATGTGTGGGTAGCATGCCATGGTCTGGGGAAACGGGGGTCTAAAAGTGAAGAATGATGGGTTCTTGTTTCGGAGCTTCTGGAAATAACTACCTCTAGAATAATATATGTTGAGTCTAAAGCTGGCCATACGCAACAGTATATTTTGGTATTATGCATGTGAACAATAGGTGAAGAACTCTGAAAAAAATCTTATCAGAAGTCATCTGGTTAGGTCAAAATGTTTTTATCCAACATTTATTTGCAATTCTAGAATGTGGAGCACCTGTTCATTGCTACTCTACTACTACTTCTCTTACAATAACCAAACACACAAGGGGCTTATTCACCAAGTCGAGGAGCCAAAGGGCACTAAACCAAGGCAGCCAATCAAAGTTAATCTCTAGTTAATGCAAAATCCCACAAATGGAGTGGGGGATCTTTATTGGCAGTTGAGACTCTTATGATTGACCAACAGTATTCATATATTGTAAGCTCCACAAACAGGGCCCTCCTATTCCTTCTGTATTGAACTGTATTGTAATTGTACTGTCCCTCCTCTACGTTGTAAAGTGCTGCGTAAACTATTGGCGCTTTATAAATCCTGTATAATAATAATATATATATGACCAGTTTAAACCCCAAAATACACCCTATCATGGTCAAGAGTCTCTGTATTGAGAAAAAAAAAAAAAAAAAAAAAAATCACAGCCCTCCACCCCTTTTTTTCATGCAATAATGGTAATAACATTTATGGGACTATAGTGTAAAAACCTAATTTTATAACCTGGACCCATAATTTGACTCAGCAGCAATCATATTTAAAGTCTGGAACCAAGTCAATATATATTGGTAACTGGTTTGGAACATTTTTAAAACATTTTTTGTTAATATTGTTTTTTAAATGTGCATGCCATATGACAGAACAATGCACAGAGGTTCCCCTTTGTTACGAACTGATGGGGCGCAGAGTTTGCCCTACACAAATTTTGATGTAATTTCTATCATCAGCCTGCTTGCTAACAACTAATGAGAACTTTCTGTGTATGGTCACCTTAAGAGTAGGAGAAGCAGAAAGAATGTTTGCATGTGTCTGGGTCCCGGTCCTACCTTCTGGTATGTGAACACCAAGCAAGCTGCAAGTTTTGTGCTCGACTTCGGAATGAAATGGCCTTGGCTTTCTCTTTGCTCATGGGTCTCAATGTGGAATTTTATACCAAAATGTTGTCCTTGCCTTTTGTTGAATTATTCTAACGTTTTCACCCAACACAGGAAAATTTCATCAACCTAAGTTTCTTAAGATTATTTCGAGCTGCTCGACTGATTAAGTTGCTACGTCAAGGTTACACCATCCGCATCCTTCTGTGGACTTTCGTACAATCGTTCAAGGTCAGGAGTTTTAACTGTGGCAGATTAATGTAACTTTTTTTTTTGTTGGTAAAAAAATATTTTCAATAACTATGAGGTATATTCCCTTTGTCCACAGGCTCTGCCCTATGTCTGCCTCCTAATTGCAATGCTGTTCTTCATCTATGCCATTATTGGTATGCAGGTAAGCAGTCAATGGCTAAGTAGTGTGTTTGAATAAAAAACAAAAATACAAAAAATACTTTGCGTTAAATGTTAACTTCACTTCACTTCAACTTTCACTTTTTTTTTATAATTCCTTTATTAAATGAAAGAGAAACATAACAGTGACATGATCAACATTAATAGAACAAATACAAATCCAGGAGCAAATGACATGGTGACACTTAGTCTGGAAATACAGTAAACAGTCCCATACTTAGGCATTAACATATTTGTGGAAGCTCCCAGGCCGAGAGCGTAGTCCTTTTGCGGGACTGTTGGAGCTATCCAAACAGCCAAATCCAACCCAGGTGTGTGGTGATTGTTGCCTGGTCATACACTGCAGTAGCATGTTCAAACTTTTCTGTATAGACTATAAAAAGTAGAAAAAAAAAAAAAAAAAAGATAGATAGATATAAACAAAAAAGAAAAAAAAGGGGGGGGGGGGGAGAGAGGAGGGTGATGAGTCTGCTGTCTGGTCAACCTGGACGTAAAGTATACGGTAAGGTTTAGATTCCGAGGAAATACCATCATTCAGCCAGGTCCTCAAGGACAAACAAGAATCATCAAGATAAAAGTATGATAAGGAGAAGGAATAGGGGGGGGAGGAGGACAGCAGTACAGAAGGAAGGGTACGGGGTTGGGAAGGGTGGGAAGGAGGAGGGAGGAGAGCCGGAAAGAGAGAGTGGGTATAAGGTAAGTAGGTAGACCAGTAAGGATTGGAATAAAGTTAAAGAGTGAGATGAGGTCCATGTGCGTCCCCCAGCTGTGGGGGGGGGGGGCGAGGGGAGGAAAGGGCCCACCTGTATCAGGTAGCTTGCCTAAACGTGTACACTGATTATAATTTAAAAAGAGCAGAAGGAAAGGTTTTGGAAAAACGCTTATATAGGCAAATGCTCAAACTCTCCTAAACTCTTACAAGCTACTATGAGCATTTTTTCTGCCAGAGGTTCTGGCATTTTTTTTTCTGCTCGTAGTGTGCATGGACCCGGAAAACTGCGAATCCATCTCCCGTGGACCTGTAGTCTATTATTTGAAAGGAATTTGTGAATGGATGACGTGGCTGTGTGAAGTCTGGGACAGCGGTGCTGTTTTTAAAGAGTGACAGTGGGTGCTTAGAGAAGACCCCCCACCTGCTGCTACAGGGAGTGGAGGATCGGGGGGGGGGGGGGGGAGACGTGGCAGGAGCTGAAATGTGTTACATGTCCAACCCTAAATATTGGTGGGACACGTAACATGCTCCAAAGGTGAACTTATCCTTTAACTGGTCATTTAAAAACAAAACAGTGCATGCCGTTATATGCCTATGCAATACTTATTCTTTTTTGTTCTTTTTTCAGAGCCAAGTTAAAATGCTGATGTTTTATGTGTATTTCCTGTTATTGATTTTTCTTTATTTTCCAGGTTTTTGGCAACATTGCTTTGTCTGATGACAGCGCCATCAACCGGCATAATAACTTCCGCACCTTCTTTCAAGCACTGATGCTCCTGTTCAGGTACATTTTTAGATTAAGAAAAAAAGAAAATAACTGCGCTAAGGTTAAAAATGTGAATGTGTGAATGTATAAAAAAAAATCCTGTGAGGATATTCAGCTGCGGCTTTCGCTATGTCACATACATGCAAATAAAAACGAAAAAACCCATAAGCCGCGCTAAATAGATACCAAGGCAAATACAACCAACTATTTGTGCAATGATATAAAAGTGAATGTTGAAATAAATATTAGTAAATACAACCAACTGCTTGTGCAAAATAAACAAATAAATATTAAAACAAATATTGTATAGGGTATAGCAACCCTATATGTGTATATGCATATGCGTGATACAGAACATATAAGTATTAGGATTCCTGATCCCAAAAACCCACAAATGCTGATGGGCACATATAATAGGAATCAGTGACACACACCTATTATAAAATATAAACACCCAATGTGACATGGTGGTGTTCCCTATCTCATGCATGCTGAATACTTAGTTGGTCATTGACTGCAGATGTCCCTGACTCTGAGTCTGTTTGGACTACTGAGTTGAGTGTCCGGGAGTGAGTTTTCTTCACAAGAGTTCCTAAAAGAGTGAATCCAGGAAGACATCGAGGAATCTCTTTCATCTTGTGGTTGGAAGTGACGTCCATTCCTATTAAGCCCCGTGTGACCCTCTGTAGTGGGGGGTCATTCATATCTGGTAAGCAGTAAATCTTATCGTGTGTTGGTGGTGGATTGAATACAACTACTCCCATATTTGGATTTCCAGGAAGAGTGTGGTGTTTACTCAGAGGACCCTTACTGGGCCTTACGTTACCCCCCTTTTTTGTTTTTATACGGACTCATTGTTCACACATTGGGTGTTTATATTTTATAATAGGTGTGTGTCACTGATTCCTATTATATGTGCCCATCAGCATTTGTGGGTTTTTGGGATCAGGAATCCTAATACTTATATGTTCTGTATCACGTATATGCATATACACATATAGGGTTGCTATACCCTATACAATATTTGTTTTAATATTTATTTGTTTATTTTGCACAAGCAGTTGGTTGTATTTACTAATATTTATTTCAACATTCACTTTTATATCATTGCACAAATAGTTGGTTGTATTTGCCTTGGTATCTATTTAGCGCGGCTTATGGGTTTTTTCGTTTACATTTTTAGATTAGGGAAGGGTTAGAACCCCTGATAAGGTCTTATTGCCCTGCCCCTGCAGAGGAGATTCCCTTTAATTTCCTGTACTGGAGGCACAGCAGAAAGTGAGGGCAAAGGTTCCTAAGATTAAAGAAAAATCCCACCTTCCGCTCCTTCAAAACCCTTTCCCACTCTTCTTCTCATTTATGTACTGTAGGTCTTCTCTGTTTAATTGTACTTCTTGTTGTTTTTGTCACCAGTGTGATCTATACCTCTCTACAGGCTTTTGCCCCCTCATAGATAACCTTTTGTGAGTCAGGGTGGGCTCTGATAATGGCTTGTTCTTACCCTCCTTGTAGGAGTGCCACTGGTGAGGGCTGGCACGAGATCATGCTGGCCTGTCTCAGCAACAAATCCTGTGACCCGCGCTCCGGCAACACCACAGCGGAATGCGGAAGTGACTTCGCATATTTCTACTTTGTCTCATTTATCTTCCTGTGCTCTTTCTTGGTAAGTCGGGATTTGGGTGGAGGTTACAGTTATAAATCAGTACTCTGTCCACAACAACATGGGTATTTCAGTTTCAAGTGTATATATATTGATGTTTTATATAACTTTTAAGAAAAGCAGCACTCTAAACACATCCTGCATGGAAGCATCAAAAGACCAGCAGTAAAACTCACAGATATGAAATAAACATATCAATAAAAATATTTAATATTCCAGGTCGGCATCCGATGTTCATTGTAATTGACGATGCATTTACATCGATGGACATTTTTCTTTTTTTTAAATAAAGGACTGTTTTGTTTTTATTTACTTTTGAGATTTTTTTTTTAATGAGTAGGAGTACTAATATATCCCATGCTCATTCACATAGGTGGGCGGCCAAGGTCTTTGGGCTCCCTTGCTAAAGGGGGCATCTGGAATCTGATTAGTAACTGTGACGAAACGTCCCTACACTCCGATTGAGTGCTTTCGTCATATACCACTTCCTCCCAGCCTGAATATAGATATCAGATATTCCAACCGCTCACAAGCATAAAACAAGACGACACTTGCTTAGCTGCTCAACATGGACTGATTTATTAGAACCAAAATGACAAGTATTTATAATACAGTAGAAGACTAAAACCTAACCTAATTAGCATGAGCTAATTATCTAATCATTGACCCAGACTAGTTGTCTAAGAGATAGGACTTTTCAGGGTAAGACTTTGTCTCCTAGCTCACTGATTGACTATTCAATACACATTACCATAAACATAAACACAAGGTTAATTAGCACAAACAACAATGTGTGGAATATTCTTACAAGCCAGACTAGACTCATTTACACAACAGACAGGTGGCTGGAGTTGATTACATTAGCATCTAACAGTTTGTGTCCCAACAGTGTGATTCAGTCTATTGCTAATATGGCAAATACATATCCAGAGTCTGTGTGTCTTGGGGGGGGGGGGGGGGGGAGACATGGATCTGAATCCAAGTAACACCACCTCAGGGGTCCCCAGGCATACAGCTCACAAAGAGCACCGTTCCCCCAAATGCCAGGGCCCATAATCACAAGGCAAGAGGCTTGCATTCTGTCCCCTCCAACAGTCTCTGTCCCGGCTAGGTCTGTCACAGTAACCCCCCCAGGGTTGTGGGGAAGAGGCCCTTGTCCTCATTAACATGGGGACAAGGTACTTTGCCAGACCCCCTCCCCCATGTTGAACGCATGTGGCCTGGAATGGTTCAGGAGGGGGGTCCGCTTGACTTTAGTTAGAGCTGCATTGTTTGTTTTTATCTAGATACCCCTTATCTGCATAGGCGATTTTTTTGTAAAGGTGAACTAACCCTTTAAACAGAGGCAGATATATGCTTAGCTTTGGTTACAGATTCAAAGTACAACAGAGCAGGCTAACCAGCCAGCAAATTCCTTTCAGTAAGCCCTGTGCCAAAAGGCTCTGACTTGACCATTAGGTATTGAGCATCCAGCTCACGACTCCTTTCATGTCCTTCCAGGTGTCATTAGAAGTCCTACGGGCATTAGTATTCACACCAGAGAACACTGGCCTAGCCTAAAAGACCTTTTGCATCCCGCTCCCAGTCTGATTAGACCATGTTTCATGAGGCAGGATGACTATAGCTGGTTCTTCTGGGTATTGGACTCTCTCACCCAAGGCCTCCTGCCCTATGCAGTAGCGAATTACATCCGAATAGGTGTGCAGTATCTGGCTTAAATGCCCAGTCTGCATGGGACTCCTCCCATCCTGGCATTTATTTGGCCAGTGACTAGATCCATTACATCACTATTTATAAAAGGGGACCTAACACCCAAATACATAATTCCCTATTACTAGACTAATTTGGGTAAGAGCCACCTAGTGGCAGACTAACAAACTGCACCTGCTTATGATTCTCTGGCATAATCAAGGACCACTACGCTATGCGATCAAAAGGTAATTTGATAATCAGTAACGGTACCAGCAGACTCTGAAAATTAAGTGTCAGGCTAGTTATTTGACAGGTCATGCAGGACTCATTGATTTCCTGCTATATTCCATTCCAAAACCCATTCTGAGAGATGATCCCCAAGGACATGTGTAACATAATGTAGTGTAACATGTGTAATGTAACACTTTGGCCTTAAAAGGCAGAGATAACCACCAGTTGTTCAATCACTTCATTATTCTCTTTGGTTACGCTGTACAACATATCATGATTTATAGCAAAATGTGGGAACTGCACATTCGCCTCAGGCTGCTGTGGCTTACCTTTTAATATGTGACCTTGTCCCTGAACTAAGTACTAAGAATTTTTTTTTTTTTTTTGAGAGACCCTGAAATGGGGCAGGACTGGCTCAATGGAGGGCCTCCACTACTAATCCTGCAAGCACCTTCAGCAGAGGGGTCCCAAAATATGGGGTAGTCTTGCCCTGATCAACAGATCTGATTGCAAACCCAGCATCAACCCAACCCCTTAGTGAAACGGTTACCACTGGGATGGACATCATTGACGTGTACACACACCACACTTGTTCTCCAGGTATAAATTGTCAGACCAGAGCAGGGTAATAGCACTCTGAGTTGAGGATTACTACAACTACAACCTCCTGTGTATAAAACTTGGGTTGCGCTAACTTTATTTTTTATTCAATAAAAAGTGCTGTGCTCAGAAAACCTTATTTAGCTATAAAGAGTATCTTGCCCTAACATGATATTCCAATATTGCTAGATATAAACTAAAAAGTTTACCCGTTACCCGGGTCACTTACCCCTCCACTGATATCAAATAGTTAAAGTGCCTTACAATGCCCACAAACTGTAAAATCAAAATATAAAAATATACTATGGGTGTTCCAAGCCAACACTCACATGGAGACACCCCTACCATCCAACATCTAAAGTGCACTAAAACACCAACCAATACAAGGATACTAAGGGTGTCCCAAGAGAGTGATCACCCAGGACCAACCCCAGCAAACTATCAAAATAAAGTGCCTTGAACCACATATAATGAAAAACCAGTCACAATACAGTATAATATGAATGTCCCAAGTGAGTGATCACTCCTATAAGAAAAGTGCACAGTGCATAAAAATGAACAATCACTTCAGTGCTGGTTAGTTTCTCTTATTTCAAAAGTACTCCTTTTCAGGCTTAAGGTGCTCCCTCTAATCACCAAGTGCTTATACCACCACCAGATGAAATGACCACTCACCAGACCTTGTCTGTGTCTGCGCCTTTAGTTCATTTAAGGATAACCACTCCTTCAATGGTCTCATCAACAGCCTCTCCAAGCTGGAGATAGAAACCTTCTCGTGCTATTTGACTCACAAAAGTATACAAAGGACCATCATAGTGCAGCAAGTCAATGCAAATTTATTAAAACATTTAAAAACAGCTAGATGTACACTCACATATGCCTGAGCCGGCACCAAGCATGTCCAGCCATGTACGTGGCAATAAAGATGGGGTCTACCTCTCCGTGTGTTCACAGCCCTCGGTAGTGCCCTGTGGTTCCCGGGAATACGTCCCAATCCTTCTTTCTCGTCCACCAACTAATCAACGGGGGTTCTGACAACCTCCTGCCTATTTACCTGCACCACTATGTGAAATTTACCCTTCTATCAGTATAGGCCGCATACCCATACATGGAGCAACACCGGCCTATGTCACATAAGCCATCTTTATTGTTCACGTAGATATTGCGGCCAGTAACTCTCCTGATCCAGCAATTTCGCTTCCCTATTTTGAGTACGTTCAAAGCTCTTTTTTTAACTGAAATACTGATAGAGGGGGAGATTTTTCTGAGCTTTTTTTTTGTATAAACTAAAACATTTTATTTGGCACTCCTTCCGTTAGTGCACAGTATGTTTGGCTTTCTGCATTCTTGTTGGCGGCCCTTGTATACTAATTAAAAAGTCCCATGTCAACCTCTCTGACTCATTCCTCCATCTATTTTTAAGAAACCACAAAATGTAGTACATCACTAGCCTAGTCTCTAAATACAAACCTACTCGTTCTCTTCGTTCCTCTCAAGACCTCCTGCTCTCTAGCACCCTCATCACTTCCTCCCATACTCTCCTCCAGGACTTTTCCAAAGCCTCCCCAATCCTATGGAATGCCCTACCCCAATCTGTCCGCCTATCTCCTACTTTATTAGCTTTTAGGCGATCCCTGAAAACCCTTCTCTTCAGAGAAGCCTACCCCACCCACACCTAACTGTATTTTCATTTTCTCCATCAGCTCATCCCCCACAATTATTACCTTTTTGTTCCAACTTGACCCTCCCTTCTAGATTGTAAGCTCTAATGAGCGGGGCCCTCTGATCCCTCCTGTATTGATTTGTATTGTAAGTGTACTGTCTGCCCTCATGTTGTAAAGCGCTGCGCAAACTGTTGGTGCTATATAAATCCTGTATAATAATAATAATAATAAAAATGTGGAAAAAGACTGCAGTGACCTCCTGCTGGCTGCAAAGAGTAAATATAAAATGTACCTGGTTAAAGGGTAATACTAAAGTGGCCTTACCCAAAAAACATAACAATACATTCCCTTTTAATCTCAGTGTGTGAGAATACTTGCATTGGACCAATATTAATATTCAGAATTATATACATATATAATAATTGGTTGTCAGTTTTACTTGCAGGAGCTGTTTGTTTTGAATATTTTCATCTGACATTTTAACTCTTCTCCCACCCCGAGTAGATGCTCAATCTCTTTGTGGCCGTCATCATGGATAATTTTGAGTATTTGACTCGAGACTCCTCCATCCTGGGTCCACATCATCTCGATGAGTTCATCCGTGTTTGGGCAGAGTATGATCCAGCTGCTTGGTATGTTTTAAAAAAAAAAAAACTTTTTGTATACTAATTACTCAAATGAAAACTGACCTTGTTAAAAACCCATTTTACCCATTTTTAAGCGAATATGTCATCAGGTGACAAAAATTATATGGAAGGGTTTGGATTAGATGCTGTGCTTGGTTTCCCCACAGATGAAAATTGTGTATTTTGGAGCACAGAATCTTAAAGAGGAAGTAAACCCTGATGGGTTTACTTCCTCTTTGATTCCCTGCAAAGGTAAAGCATAATGGACTACTGTGCATCGCATCGCATAGCATTGCATCGCATCGCATAGTAGCCCATTATGTGTCACTTACCTGACACAGGAGCCAGCGAAGTCACCGCTGTCCCCTGTAGTCCAGAGCGTCCAGCTTCTCGGTGGGTCTCGCTGCTCCGCCGCTGTCATTCGGTGAAGCCGCAATGACGTCACTCCCGCGCATGCGTACGGGAGCCGCCACTCACGGCATATCGCCGTTGACAGCGGCAAGCTCAGTGCGCCTGCGTTCCGCTGTCTATGGCGCATGCACCATAGACAGCGGTGGCTGTCTTTCGGCAAATATCTCCTAAACCGTGTAGGTTTAGGAGATATTTCTTTGACCTACAGGTAAGCTTAGATTAAGGCTTACCTGTAGGTCCAAGTGGTTTGTAAGGGTTTACAACCACTTTAAAAAGGAGACTTGCACCAAGAAAAGAAGACTACCGTTGCTGACCTCTCCTGAAAATGCTAGCTATCTAGCTGTCACTGACTTGCAACAAAGATGCAGAATAGAATACCAGTTTTGATCTGACTTGATTTGCTGCATGCTTGTTCCAGGCCAGTGACTCCCAAGATTCAATGCTAGAGACAGCCAGGTAGCCTTTTTAAATGCAGGTCAGCAACAGCGACCCCCTATATTTTGCCATTCATTTAAAGTAAATCTCACAAACCTGGGCTACTAAACTGGGCATCTAATAAAATATCGGAAGAGTAAAGGTTACATGAAAACTGCGTGCGAAGATCATAGGTGGATTCATAGGCATCCTAGGTAGCTAATATTATATAAAAATCTTGTCTTTATATTAAGTTTAACTTTTAAATTGCACCACCTATTTTCCACCTCTCCTTATTGGTCTGCGAGGCAGCCCATTACTTTAAAGCAGGGATATGCACTTATTATAAAAAAGTGTAGCGCTAAACCATTGTACTAAAAAGAAACTGTGAACAATTAAACATCTATCTATATGTATAACCACATAGATCTTATGAAAATCTGTAGTGAATAGATGAAATAGATGAACACCAAAACGTTGTGCTCATATATATCGAAAACAATAAAAAAGAAAATGAAAAAAGTATAAATATAAAGTCTCTTTGTATCCAAAGAAATATTCAAGTCCCACGTGTAAATGACACTTCTGATGCACCATCCGGTCCCCAAAAGGGTAGACATGCGAACACCCATGTGATGATACCGCCCACCTTAACAGATGCAGGCTTACCAGATGGATATGACCCAAAAGAATGTATATTCTACAAGCTTTCTATTGACCGTGGAAACTTGAACCGGCCGGTATTGGAATGCCCGAAAACACGAACTGGCCAAGGCTAGAATGCCAGACAACCATCCAAAAAATCTTCACAACCACAATAGGCTTTCTCCTCGCATATAAAGGCCCAATTCAGGATAATGAACATATAGAAGGAAAACATAGGGCCATATAGTGTAATTCCGTTAAAATCAAAATGTATTTAAAAAATAGTAACAAACTCACATTTCTGTAGTTTAAACAAGCGCTTTTCACAGAACAGGTGGCAGTGGAGTCCCCCCGACGCGTTTCGTCCTCAGACATCGTCAGGGATATGCAATTAGCGGACCTGCAGCTGTTGCAGAACTACAATTCCCATGAGGCATAGCAAGAGCATGACAGCCAGAGGCAGAGGCATGATGGGACTCGTAGTTTAGCAACAGCTGGAGGTCCGCTAATTGCAGATCCCTGCTTTAAAGGATAAATAGATGGAAGGGGCCCAGCTAAACTTTTTTAGAAAATGTTGACATGCGAGGATTTTTAGCTGCCTACATACCTGAGTCTGTTGATTATTTCTATATGCAATGTGTACTTAACATCTGCTTATGTTTTTTGTTTTGTTTTTTTCTGTTAAGTGTTTACTTCCTTTGCTGTGTCTGTTACAGATTTATTG
Organism: Lithobates pipiens; assembly: GCF_037356315.1. Taxonomy (NCBI): domain Eukaryota; kingdom Metazoa; phylum Chordata; class Amphibia; order Anura; family Ranidae; genus Lithobates; species Lithobates pipiens. Next base: position 270,342 of record NW_027507696.1, on the reverse strand, counting down.
TAAAAAATACCTGTGCAAGGCCTTGTTCACATGGAACTACTTGAGCGTATACTTTTGCGACGGCGGTGTGTTCCCATACGGGGATGCACACGTGTTCCATCCCTGTGCAGGCAGTCCCATTCATATCAATTGGGACACAATAGCTGCCTGGACAGAGAGCTGCTGCTCCCAATTTGACATCCATCTTGAGTGAGGGCACAAGTTCGTGTTCCCTAAATGCAGACAGTGTGAGTTCAGGGACACGCACACGCCCACGGGGATCTCAGATTGGCAGCAGCAGCCGTGTCCATGCAGCCAATTGACACTAAAAGCAGCACTTTCACAGGGATGCATGGAACACCTGTGCATCTTTGTGTGGGCAAACATGACCCTCCCGTGGTTGTACAAGCCACAGATCCCTTCCAGGCCAACATGTCACATGTAGCATGTTACTAGAGCTGAACTTGCATGCAACTTGTGAGATACAGAATGGTTGTTTCTACTAAAGAGTCACAATAGAATGTAACAGTAGTGTAGAATATAACACTACCCTGTTTCCCCTAAAATAAGACCTAATGTGATTGTCGGTGATAGCTGCAATAAAAGCCCTACCCCCCAAATAAGCCCTAGTTAAAGTCCTTGTAGGTCTTCTTTTCAGGGTAGGGCTTATTTTTGAGGAAACAGTGTAGGGCTTATTTGGGTGGTAGGGCTTATATTGCAGCCAACACCGACAATCACGCTAGGTCTTATTTTAGGGGAAACAGGGTAGTACAAGGCTTCAAGGTTTTTTTTGATGCCTGTTGTACAATGCCTCTTGTTCATTTTATAAAACTTTGCTCGTGCAAGTATCATGGCCATGTTTATCTAATATTATTGTCAGGTCTTTACTGTTGTCCGTGTCCTCATCAGAGATTTTCCCTTTCCACAGAGAAGGGAAATCTCCCCAATAAGGCCTTAGACAGCAATAAATACCTAAAAAAAGGACCTAGCCTTTCCTCTAAATAGTTTTAGCGGAAGTTATTTTAAAGTGATTGTAAACCCTATTTTTTGTTTATAGCAAACATGTTATACTTACCTGCTCTGTGCAACGGTTTTGCACAGAGCAGCCCCAATCCTCCTCTTCTTAGGTTCTCCTCTGGCGCTTCTGGCTCCTCCTTTTCTCTCCGCGCCACCATAGGAAGCAGCTTCATATTGTGGCAGACCTGCAGGCTTGATCCTGAGCTGCGCTGCCTGTGTCAGTAGATGCAGGTTTGGCCTTGTCCCCAACAAAGGATTGGATTGACAGCAGCAGAAGCCAATAGCTCTCACTGCTATCAATCTGCCTCCTTGCAAGGAGAGAGAGGGTGGAGAGAGCTGCTGATCTTGTGCACGGCGCTGGATCAAGAACGGGCTCAGGTAAGTGTAAAGTAGAGGGGTTGGGGCTGGGGGTGGAGAACTGCACACAGATTTTTTTTTACCTTAATGCATAGAATACATAAAGGTAAAACACCTTCTACCTTTGCAACCACTTTAATGAGTAGTTAATAAAGTTAAAGTGATTGTAAAGCATGCATAGAAAGGTAAAGGTAAAAAACCTGCAGCAAGGTAAAAAACCTTTAGTGTGCAGCCTCAGCCCCTCCTAATACTTACCTGATCCAGTGATGTGCATGAGACCCGAAGCTCCCCTGGGTTTCTCCTTCCTCATTGGATGAGATGCAGCAACAGTAACAATTGACTCCTGCTGCTATCAATCACGGCAAGTGAGGCGGGGGGCAGGGCTGAGCCATGCTCTCTGCGTCTTATGAGTGAGTATGCACAAGTACCCCACAGTACTTGGAGGGGGGGGGGACCAGAGAAGAGGAGGGTTAGGGCTACTCTGTTCAAAACCATTGCACAGAGCAGGTCAGTATGTCATGTTTGTTATTTTGTTTTAAATAAAATAATTTCCTTTACAATCACTTTAATATACCCATAAAAGATTTAAAAGGTAAATTAATCACAATAACAAATATAAATAATCATGGCTGGAGGTATCAGCTTTAGATCATTATAATTAATATAAGGCAATCCAGTAGATATTTATTTTGTTATACGTTTATGTTTTTTGTGTGACATTGAAAGGACTTTTCCAGGGTCTTAGTGCTATCACATGGTAATTTGGGGAGGCTCCAAAGCCTGTGTACACATTAAAGCTGACATAATATGGAAATTTCAGGGGGCTAGTTGTCGACAATGGAGTGTGCCTGCTATGCAACCAATCAATGTTGCCTTTTAAACCCTTCATGGTTTCTTGTACCCCTGGAGACTCTTAAGGTGGCAAATATGGCACAGCCACACATACAGTGCCTTGCGAAAGTATTCGGCCCCCTTGAACTTTTCAACCTTTTGGCACATTTCAGGCTTCAAACATAAAGATATAAAATTTTAAATTTTTGTGAAGAACCACCAACAAGTGGGACATAATTGTGAAGTGGAACGAAATCTATTGGATAATTTAAACTTTTTTAGCAAATAAAAAAACTGAAAAGTGGTGCGTGCAAAATTATTCGGCCCCTTTACTTTCAGTGCAGCAAACTCACTCCAGAAGTTCAGCGAGGATCTCTGAATGATCCAATGTTGTCCTAAATGACTGATGGTGATAAATAGAATCCACCTGTGTGTAATCAAGTCTCTGTATAAATGCACCTGCTCTGTGATAGTCTCAGGGTTCTGTTGAAAGCGCAGAGAGCATCATGAAGACCAAGGAACACACCAGGCAGGTCCGTAATACTGTTGTGGAGAAGTTTAAAGCCGGATTTGGATACAAAAAGATTTCCCAAGCTTTAAACATCCCAAAGAGCACTGTGCAAGCGATCATTTTGAAATGGAAGGAGTATCAGACCACTGCAAATCTACCAAGACCTGGCCATCCCTCTAAACTTTCAGCTCAGACAAGATCAGAGATGCAGCCAAGAGGCCCATGATCACTCTGGATGAACTGCAGAGAACTACAGCTGAGGTGGGAGAGTCTGTCCATAGGACAACAATCAGTCGTACACTGCACAAATCTGCCCTTTATGGAAGAGTGGCAAGAAGAAAGCCATTTCTCAAAGATATCCATAAAAAGTCTCGTCTAAAGTTTGCCACAAGCCACCTGGGAGACACACCAAACATGTGGAAGAAGGTGCTCTGGTCAGATGAAATCAAAATCCAACTTTTTGCCCACAATGCAAAACGATATGTTTGGCGTAAAAGCAACACAGCTCATCACCCTCAACACACTATCCCCACTGTCAAACATGGTGGTGGCAGCATCATGGTTTGGGCCTGCTTTTCTTTAGCAGGGACAGGGAAGATGGTTAAAATTGAGGGGAAGATGGATGCAGCCAAATACAGGACCATTGTGGATGAAAACCTGTTGGAGTCTGCAAAAGACCTGAAACTGGGACGGAGATTTATCTTCCAACAAGACAATGATCCCAAACATACAGCAAAATCTACAAAGGAATGGTTCACAAATAAACGTATCCAGGTGTTAGAATGGCCAAGTCAAAGTCCAGACCTGAATCCAATCGAGAATCTGTGGAAAGAGCTGAAAACTGCTGTTCACAAACGCTCTCCATCCAACCTCACTGAGCTCCAGCTGTTTTGCAAGGAAGAACGGGCAAGAATTTCAGTCTCTCGATGTGCAAAACTGATAGAGACACCCCAAGCGACTTGCAGCTGTAATCGCAGCAAAAGGTGGCTCTACAAAGTATTAACGCAAGGGGGCCGAATCATTTTGCACGCCCCACTTGTTGGTGATTCTTCACAAAAAATAAAAATTTTATATCTTTATGTTTGAAGCCAGAAATGTGGCAAAAGGTTGAAAAGTTCAAGGGGGCCGAATACTTTTGCAAGGCACTGTACCACAAATGCTTATTTTATGCTTTATTGCGGAATTTGCAGAAGGAGTGAATGGCAACAGATCCAGGAGCTGTGACAGACTAATCTCTATCTGTTCAGGTCCTCGGTATATGTAAAATCCAGTTGATAATAGGGTCTGCCAGATTCCACCTGTAAATGCAAGGTCAATTTGGATTATATAACTCTTCAATTTGCAATTTACATAATAAATCTATGACATTTATTAAAATGACAACTTTTGAGTTGCTAATCTTTATTAGTACAGATTACCATTTTATTGTATTTGTTGTGTGTGTGTTTTTTTTCTCTGCCAGACAGTAAAAAGGTGATGGTTTAATGTTTGATCTTGATACACTGTGCTATTCTCTTTCTAGTTATCGAATTCACTATAAGGATATGTACAATTTATTACGTGTAATTGCCCCTCCACTGGGGCTGGGGAAGCGCTGCCCGTCGCGGGTAGCCTACAAGGTTTGCAATTCTGAAAGCCAGTTTGCATCCAAAAGGAAGCTTGGGGGTGTCTAAAAGAAATTTCCAGGGTGGGCTGTGCCAGCATGCCAACGCAAGGCCAGCAGTACTGCCCGCTGCCAACTTATCATGCTTTTAACCCTGCCAACAAAGGTTTCAGGTGGCCTCACTTGGAGAAGGGTCATGAGCCGGGTCTAGGGTATCCACCTATACGATTTGTAACATTTTGGATTTATACATTAGTGTTCTCCATGGTGAGGCTACCTGGATCCTCTTAACAAGCATGATGATTAGAAATTTCACTCCACCACTTCAATGTTGCAGGGGAATGTGATGCACCAGACATTGAAGGGTTGAAATTGGCACCCCATTTTGTGGTAACAAAAACAAACAAGGGGCATGGTTATGTCACCTTGAAATTGTGTGCCACACTCTCTGCTCAACACTGCCCGCTGAATGTCAATCTTTCAGTGAAATGGTTTGAACAGAAAGAAAACAAAAGTCCCCTTCCCCTCCCCCACCTGACTAACCTTCGCCCAAACCCTTAACAGTACAAAAAAACATACCTGTGCTTGAATGTCAAGGGTGTACAGTTTCATGCTAATCAGATATGTTTTTTTTTTTGTCTGTTTCCCTCCCATGTTGAACCCCATCCTTGGCTGCCATCTTCCCTTTCCTTTTTTTCTGTACTTTGCTTTCCATCCTTGTTTCATGGTTGTTTTGCACTCTTTTTAATTTTCTAATTAAAAAAAAAAATAATTCTACTTCCATTCTTTTATTCTCTGTTCTTATGACTTTTTTGTTTTCTATGTTTTCGGGTCTTGCCATTTTCATCATGCCTCATTGGGTCTGTTTCATATGTCTTCTATTACATCATGGCCTTTTTCTGTTCTGCCTTATCACTTCTATCGTAACTATGTGCCAATCAATGGCCTTTCCTATGCTTGTCCATACCTTTGGGCACTCTTCCTGTCTCGTTGCCATCCTTGTTGTTACTTGTTCACATTCCGGCTCTTGTTGGATCCATATGTGGTGTGCATCCTCCATCCTTGTACATCTGTCCTTTGCTGCTGCACCTATGTCGCCTTCTTTCCCATCGATGCAGTGGGCGCATTGGCTACACTGATATGTACGAGATGCTGCGACATATGCCCCCTCCCCTTGGCCTGGGGAAGAAATGCCCTGCACGTGTGGCATATAAGGTAGAAGAGATGTCACCCTCCTCCTCTTCTGTGCCAGTGACTCGCTGGTCTGTGTACTGTGGCCGTGCTGTGTATCTATCCTTGTAATCTGTACATCCCCCTCCTATTTCTCTATCTGGTGGTCTGTGTACATCTGCTGGCTACACTAGCTAACCAGGACCCTCTAACACAGCTGTTTAAGTATTTTAGTCTTACAATGCATCCGATTTTAGATGCAAAATTTAGTTATAAACCCAACTCTTGAGAAACATTTTTTTCCCTTTTCACTATTTCCTACTTTACCCCCACTATCCCAGTTCCTTCTGTATAGTCTGATAGTCCTCTAAAATGACACCTGACTCGCATGCTGTCATTTGCATATCCTGTTGCATGAAGTTTGGATGCATGTCTTCTATATATTATGTAATTGCCTGGCTAATAGACGTTACTTTGACTGTTGTCAGCCTCAGATTACTAAAAGGTACAAGGGAGTTTTGCCAGTAAGCCCCCCCCCCCCCCCAACAGGTTCCAAGACGGATCAAGGAGGACAAGGTGACTTTTAAATTGATAATGTACAAACTTTTGTAATAGCTAAAATGGAAAATGCGGCTTCTGGCCAACCCACATAAGTAACCCATAGCTAGGAAGGCAGTTAAAATATGCTAATTTTAGCACAACACTATATCCAATAGCACACTAGCCATCAATGGTTAAATAAGGGATTCTGAGAGAAGTTGCAGACCCCTGCAGGTAGTTTATAGCTATGGTGGGTTCCTCTTCTGAAAAACTGTAGCACAATCTGGGAAACGTAGGTAAATAAATAATTATGTTAGAACATATAGCATAATAATATACGATTTAGCTTGAATAAAGTGGAAGTAAACCCATCGATTTAAACAGTTAAAAAAAAAAAAAACATGCCAGGAATGCTAACTGCACATTGGCTGTGCTCTCAGCCAAACTATCAAACCATCCAATGGCTGGTGTCATAACGAATCACATGTGCAGCACCATAGCAGTTGAAGATTAAACAGAGGCAAAGATGGCCGCTTCCTTGGCTGAAAACGATAGGGGAGTTTACTTCCACTTTAAAACAGTACCTTTTCAGCAGCGGCAGATTCTCATTCTCCCTCTTAACTGTGTGAGAAAAACATGGGATTATGGGTAAATCTTATACCCATGAACCCATGTTTTTTTCTTGTAGTTAGAAGGGCTGGGCTGGAAGGGAGCATTTGTGTTTTAGACACATGCCCCTTCTATGACACTGCAGTTAGAGAAGAGCCTCCACTGCAGCATTTTTATTGGACAGCTGGGGCCAATGGTACTTTACCATTGGTCCAAGGCTCTGAGCCAGTGATTCTCAACCAGGGTTCCTCCAGAGGTCGCTAGGGGTTCCTTCAGCATTGGGCATTTTCTGCCTCTCAGATAAGTTCCCACTGACACCATTGATCTTTTTAGCTACCCGTAAGGGGGTAATTCTTCTCAATGACCACGAGTGTAAGGACCATTCTTCCCACTGACCATCACACTAATGTATCATGAGTTGTAGATTTTTTAATTTTTAGCAGGGGGTTCCTTGAGACCGGAGAACTATTTCAAGGGTTCCTCTGTGTTGAAAAGGTTGAGAAAGGCTGCTCTGAGCTGTCCATTAAGCTCAGTGCCTCTGACAAGAAGTGAGGAGAGGCACTGTGAGTTCATCCTCTGTCTGCTGCAAACAGAGTGTGCCAGCTTGTATTTAAACTGGCCGCTCTGTATGTAGCTTCTGACAGGCTGCGCAAGGAGCCCCCGTATCTCCGGAACCAAATTTGGGGTCTCTACAACCTTCGAAGCTTGATAGGTTTTTTTTTTTTTTTTTATGTTCATGCCAGGTGAGGCTCTGCCTTCCCCTGACTTCACATCCCTGATGTATAAAATGAAAATGATGTGTCTCCACAGCGTCACAGTAGATTACTTTTGCAGAATGCAGACAGTGCTATATAAGGTGTGAGGGGCCAAACAATTTTCTTATTTTGTAGGCTGGGGGAGTAGCCATGCAATCCTTTGACATATGTGTGATAGACATTTTGTCACGGCTTGTTTCTGAAGGCTTGCAAATTGGTAAAGGGACGTTCTTCTGGCAAGTCATTGAAAATAACTCTTTAGTCACCTGAGGCTGATAGTCCTAATATCAATAGATTTTCCTTGACTTTTCCCCATGGCCCTGACCTTTGGTTACCCAGTTTCCTGGACATGCTTAAATATTGCAGAATTCTGACACAGAACTCATTATGGAGATTCTTTAGTCAGCTTCCAAATTCTCTTGTTTTTTTGAGCTTGGTTGTCTCCTAAAAAAAAAAAAAAAAAAACGAAAAATACCTCTTGATAACAGTCTATATGGCATAGTTGACAATGCCATTTGTGTCTGTACTGGATCATTGCATTAAAGGCGCTTATGCAATGGCACTCTTGAGACATTTTAGTGTTTTAAGAGGCAGCTTAGCTAAAAAGGACAGATGGTGATCCAAGTGCTTTGCACACAATTTGAACAAATTATTTCTGAAATCTAAAAAGACTGGGGAAGAGTCAAATTTGGAGCCAGCGGTTGCTTTACTGGCTTTTTTTTCTTGTTAAATTCTTAAAAATGGATGCTGAAACATTTGTTTACCGTGCAAGGTGTGTGTCCAGTCTGTGACTCTCAGCTACTCCAGTTTTAACATAATTTTGAGGAAAATAAGTTCCTTTAGTGGATGAAATAAAAAAACTTTAACTGTAGATCTTCTGTTTGGATAAATTGGCTATTTTTAAAAGAGAATCTATAGCAACATTAGCAAGTACCGAACTACAGAAGAACTACTTAAAGTGAAGTGTAATACATTTTGCTTGTTGTTTTTTTTTTTTTTTTTTTCCATATTGCTTTGAAGGAATCATTATAGGTCTGAGTAGCGAAGGGCAATTACTTTGCCAAGCAAGAAACACAGCAGGCCCAGTGTATTTAGTGAGAATATATGGATGCTACCCTGGGTGCACATATAATAGAATTAAGTTTCCATAGGATTACATAAACAAAATGTAATAAAATAATTGACATTAGGCTTTTTAAATTCAATTATGTACCCTGAAAATTAAAATACTATAGGTTTCCTTGAAAGGGGAAACACAGAAGGGGGAAACACAGAAGGGGGAAACACAGAAGGGGGAAACACAGAAGGGGGAAACACAGAAGGGGGAAACACAGAAAGGGGAAACACAGAAAGGGGAAACACAGAAAATCAGAATTTCACTTTGAGACACAGTACCACTTAAAAACTATACTACTCATAGTGTCCCTTTTATAGAATAAATAGTAAACATTGATCTACAAAGTTTAACTGTAAGCCCTTGTACACACGGTCAGACATTCCGACAACAACATCCGTCGGATTTTGTCCGAAACTGGTGTTGCATACACACGGTCGGACAAAGTTGTCTGAAAATCCAATTGTTCGTAACGCGATGACGTAGATTAGTTACGACAGGACTGCGTTCAGGCTAGTAGCCAATAGCTTTGGTCTCGTAATTTGATCTGAGCATGCATGGCACTTTGTCCTATCGTTTTTAGAGAATTCCGATCGGACAAAGTCTGATCGGATCATGTTGTCCCACACACGGTCGGATTATCCGACAACACGGTCCGATCAGACATTTTCCGTCTGAATGTCCGATCGTGTGTACAAGGGCTTATACCTCTGAGCACTGGGAATACTCAACTGTTCAGTTTAATAGCTATTTGAAGTCAAACAAAATATTGGTTGAGATGTAGCAGACTGGCCCTCCTTGAACGGTAGTTGTATAATAAACCGATGATAGCTTTGGCCTCCATGATGATTTGGCTTTTTCTGCAGCGTTTGGTAAGGATGAACATGCCAATCTCTGATACAGACCTTACCGTCCACTTCACGTCCACACTGATGGCGTTAATTCGGACAGCACTGGACATTAAATTAGCCGCAGGTGGGTTGCTTTAATTTCTTGTTTATATTTGACAGGTATTTTCTGCGCATTTTGTTCCTAACGCAGTACAATTGCCTCTTGCTAGTGTTAAAGCCAATTAGACCTCAAAGCGAACAACGCTCAGAATGCTGTAGGATTTATGCACTTAGGAGCTCATAGAGTATACATCCGTCTGAGAAGAACACATCTAGACTTTCTGCTTGTGGACTTCATTAAAGCCCATGTCCAACCAAAACATTCTTAAAGAGTAACTCCACTTTTGTTGCGCAAAAGAAACAACCCCCTTTGTGTGACCAATGTACATTGCAACAACGTTTGTTAAAATTCCCGCAGAGTCCTAGCTGTTTCTGCTCTGAAGTAAAAGCTGTTTGTTGTGCGCAGAATGAATCTGAATAAATAGTGACTTTTTCATTAATGAGCTAATGTACTTGCAGTCCAATGAGGGAAATTGCAGTGCCTGCATCACTTTAGACGCGATCATTTGGAAAATCACAGAAGCAGGAAATCGCATTTCTGGGGTTGTTTTCCGTATACCAATGGTTTATGGAACACCGCTAGATGGCCATATTGCATTGAATTTTACAGAAAATTACAGGGCTGAAAAATGAAAAGGAAAGGTCATTTTTAAGAATATTCAAATACAATATAGCTTTTTGTAGCAATTGTTTAACCGCTTGATCTGTGGAAGATTTTCCCCCCTCATGACCAGGCCATTTTTTTGTGATAAGGCACTGCGTTACTTTAACTTACATTTTGCATGGTCATACAATGCTGTACATAAATGCTATTTAACCAATTTTTCCCCCACAAGTAGAGCTTTCTTTTGGTGTTATTTGATCACCAATGTTTTTTTTTTTTTGCTCAATAAGCAAAAGAAGAATGACAATTTTGAAAAAAAATATTTTTTTAATTTGTTATAAAACCTCTTCAATAAAATAATAAAAATAAAATAAACAAATTTAATAAATGTAGGCCAATATGTATTCTTCTACATATTTTTGGTTAAAAAAAATCCCAATAAATGTATATTGATTGTTTTTTTTTTAATGTTATAGTGTCTACAAACTATGGGATATATACTGGAATTTTATTTTTATTTTTTACTAGTAATGGCAGCAGATAAGCGACTTAGACCCCTTTCAAACTGGGGCGTTTTTCAGGCATTTTTCAGGCGCTTTAGTGTTAAAAAAAAGCACCTGTAAAGCGCCTGAAAGAAGCCGCAACTGCAACCCCAATGTAAAAGCCAGAGTGCTTTCACACTGAGGCGCTGCGCTGGCAGGGCGTCAAAAAAAGTCCTGCAAGCAGCTTCTTTGCAGCGCTTTTGGATACCGATCCCTCACAGCAGCCGGTGGGAAGCTGGCAGTGCTGCGGGCGGGGGAGCCAATCCCCTGCTGCTGCAGGGGGGGGGGGGGAACCTATAGGAGATTGGTTCCAGTAATTGCCACCCCTCCTGCCAAGGTTCTCCTTCCTTCTGCTTGTGCACTGCCCAGGCCCCTCCTGTTAAACTGTTGGGGCCCAGACTTTGTGCAGGGGTATCGGTGTTCACCGATCTCTTTTTATGAGAATGCCAGTCTGCATGTGTGGTGTTCTGAGCTGGTTAGCTTTGGGGGTGGGGCATGCCTTTTTTACATTATTTTATTCACATTAGACAGTCACTGAATTTTCAGTAGAAGATGCAATGATTGAACCGCACAATTAGGAATGTTATTTACAGTAAAAAGGGTGAACAGGTTTGAAATGAAATGTTTAAATGCCAGAAATATTACCCAAGTGAAATGGAAATAAAATATTTTTTTTTATGTTATTTTTAAAGATTGACTGTGCCATATTTTTCCTAATCCTTTTTTCCTACAGATAATGTATGTAGACCATAGAAGTAGCACCTCTCTGTAAGTCAGAAAGTGCGGTCACCCCTGCTGTATGTAAGAGCATCAGTTACAGAAAATATACGAAATTCTCTTTACAGGTGGAATAAAGCAGCATGAATGCGACACAGATTTACGGAAAGAGATCTCCACGGTGTGGCCCAACCTGTCTCAGAAAACATTAGATTTGCTTGTACCCCCTCATAAACGTAAGAAGAAGCTACTTTTATACTTTTATCTTACACCCCCCCCCCCCCCCCCCAACATTTTATCGATTTTCTCACACTATTGTGAAAAATGTCCGATCGGACCGTGTTGTCGGATAATCCGACCCTGTGTGGTCTCCATCAGACTTTTTCCGTCGGAATATCCGACCGACAAAGTTTTAGAGCTGGACTATAAAATTTTCCGACAACATGATCCAATCGGACTTTGTCCGATCGTTTGTAGAGAATTCCGATCGGACAAAGTGCCACGCATGCTCAGATCAAATTCCTAGACCAAAGCTATTGGCTACTAGCCTGAACGTAGTCCCGTCGTAATGAAATAACGTCATCACGTTCTGAACGATCGGATTTTCCGACAACTTTGTCCCACCGTGTGTATGCAACACAAGTTTCGGACAAAATCCGACGAATTTTGTTGTCGGAATGTCCGACCCGTGTGTACAAGGGCTAAAAGTGTTTTGTTAAATCTGTTCAATAAGTATATAAAGTATCTGCTAATCCCGCCAGAAATCCAGTGCTCTCTGATGCCCTGTACACACGACCCGTTTTCCCGTTGGAATAAACTCTGAAGGTTTTTCTGACAGAATTCCTCTGAAATGCACACGTGATCACACCAAAGTCCGACCGCCAAGAACGCGGTGACGTACAACACGCACGACGGGACTAGAAGAAGGAAGATCAATAGCCAGTAGCCAATAACTTCCCTCTCGTACTTCAGAGCATGCGTAGTTTTTGGTCTGTCAGAACAGCATACAGACGAGCGGTAGGAATTGGTTTAGTCGGAAATATTTAGAACATGTTCTATTTCTAGGTCCGTCAGAATTTTCGACGTAAAAAGTCCAATGGGGCATACACACGATTGGAATATATGATGAAAAGCTCCCGTCCGACAAAAAAAAAGTCAGACATTCCGCTCGTGTGTACGCGGCATAACACTGTTGACACTAAAATTTCAAGCAGTTTTATTAGCCCTGTCCAGTTCACCTCTGTGAACTACAGAACACCTCCCATATTATGGAGCGAGGAAAGAGTTCTGTAGTTAAAAGCAGGAGTGAACAGGCTAGGGTGGCAACACTGTTCTTCTATAGGTACAGTGCCTTGAAATATTATTCATACCCCTTGAAATTTTCCACATTTTCTCATGTTACAACCCAAAACATAAATGTATTTTATTGGGATTTTATGTGATAGACCAACACAAAGTGGCACATAATTGTGAAGTGGAAGGAAAATGATAAATGGTTTTCAAATCTTTTTACACATAAATATGTGAAAAGTGTGGCGTGCATTTGTATTCACCCCCCCCCCCCCCAATACTTTGTAGAACCATCTTTTCGCTGCAATTACAGCTGCAAGCCTTTTTTTTTTTTATTGTTTTTATTTTGTTTTATACAATACATATTATAACAAGCCACACACTTGCCGGTACACTAAAGAAAAACAATACAACATAAACGTTACTTATGATACATCCCCCCCTAACTTTGCCCAGACAGGTACACAAACGTTCCTACCTCCAGCCAGAGGGAGGCAGTCTACCAGGATACAATTCCACGGCTCCCCCGTATTATATCAGATATCCATGGAATGGTTACACTCCCCCCCCACAGCTCCATAGTGACATGGCTAATTAAGGAGAGTTGCCCATCCCCAACTGTGCAGTGTGCAAATTCTACAAGCACTCACTAATCTTCTAGCCCTTCAAAACAATCGCGTTACTATATCTATAAAGAATCTTGGGTTATGTCTCAGTGTGGTTAATTTATTTATTTTTCAGTTACTTATATAGCACCATCAATTTACGCAGCGCTTTACATATACATTGTACATTCACATCAGTCCCTACCCTCAAGGAGCTTACAATCTAAGGTCCCTAACTTACATTCATACATACTAGGGACAATTTAGACAGGATCCAATTAACCTACCAGCATGTCTTTGTAGTGTGGGAGGAAACCGAAGTTCCTGGAGGAAACCCACGCAGGCACAGGGAGAACATGCAAACTCCGGGCAGGTAGTGTCATGGTTGGGATTCGAACCAGCGACCCTTCTTACTGCTAGGCGAAAGTGCTAACCACTACACCACTGTGTTAATCTGATATCGTGTCCATGGAAGCCATCCACCCCCTCAAACCTTCTCAAATTTGTTCAGAGCCACCCTTGATATGGAGAAGGCATTTGACACGGTAGAGTGGGTGTATCTGTGGGAGGTGCTCAGAAGAATGGGTTTTCCACTGAAGTTTATTGCCTGGTTACGCACATTGTACACCGGTCCCCTAGCATGCATTAAACTGAATGGCTCCTTGTCTCCCCAGTTCCCCCTGCGGAGGGGCACCAGGCAGGGATGCCCTCTCTCCCCATCCTTGTTCGCCCTGGCGATGGAACCTATTGCGGAGGCCCTCAGGTGCTCGGCCGACATCCGTGGCCTTAGGGTGGGCTGGCTGGAGGAGAGAGTGGCTCTCTATGCGGATGATTTACTGCTTTTTTTAAACGATGCTGGTGACTCTTTGCGGGGAGCACTCGGAATTATGGATGATTTTTCCGCCTTCACCGGGTTGAGGGTCAACTGGCATAAGTCTCAGCTTTTCCCAGTGGATGCGGGGGCCAGGTCCTCCTCGTCCCGCTTCAATGGGTGGATAGGTTCACCTATTTAGGTATCATTATTTCAAGGGAGAGCGAGGATTTTGTCCGGCTTAATCTTGAACCTGTCCTGATAGGGATTAAATCCAAACTAAGGGCATGGGGTAATCTTCCCCTCTCCCTCATGGGGCGCATTAACCTTCTAAAAATGAAAGTCCTCCCCAAACTAATGTACATATTTAGGAATTCCCCACAATGGCTAAATAAAACTTTCTTTAATTCTCTTAAACAACTCTTCCTTTCATTTATTTGGGGATCTGGAACGCCTAGATTCAAGTATACCACTCTGACCAGGCCTGTGGACGATGGGGGCTTGGCTCTCCCGGACTGCCACAAATACTTCTTGGCTACTCAGCTTGTAACTGTCCACTGGTGGTTGCTGCCAGATCTGACCAACTCTGCTACGGTGTTGGAGGCAGCTATAGTGGGGTCTCTGGAGGCCTTGAAAGGGTTGGTATTCAGGGGGCCAAAAACACCTCATTGCCTCACCCGTTCCATGCGCACCACTATGAGGGCATGGAGGGTGGGGGAGGCGCTGAGAGCGTCCCCGCCGAACACCTGGTCTCCTCACACCCCCCTGTGGCTGAATCCCAACCTACCACAGTTCACCACTATCCCGGATCCCCAAGCCTGGGCCAGATACAAAATACTGACTCTGGAGCATGTTATCACCAATGGGGAACTTGCTCCCTTTCATGTATTGTGTACGAAGTTTAACGTGCCTGCATGGGCTAATTTCCGGTATCTCCAGATCGCCCATGCTCATAGATGTCAGTTCTTAGGTCAACCAGTCATAATGGAATACTCGGAGCTTGAGTCCACCCTTCGGGTGAAGGATTTGGAGAAACCCACTTCTCAGATTTATGGGTCCCTGTTGGTTGCTGCCATCCCCGAACTGTCCTCCCTACGCAGGAAGTGGGTGGGGGACATACCGGA
The DNA here is from genome assembly GCF_037356315.1 of Lithobates pipiens. Lineage (NCBI taxonomy): Eukaryota > Metazoa > Chordata > Amphibia > Anura > Ranidae > Lithobates > Lithobates pipiens. The sequence continues at coordinate 255,213 of NW_027507696.1, read as the reverse complement.
ACTGGACGATGATGATTGGAGGGAAATCTGGGTGTTCCCGTTCTCTCCACTGGTCTCGGCCAGGGACAAACTTGTTCAGTATAAAATTATACACAGAGCGCACTACACACCCCATAGAATGCACCAGATGTCGCCGACGCATTCCCCGGCGTGCTGGAGATGCTCGTATCAGCCAGGGGAGTTTTTTCACATTTTCTGGGCTTGTCCAGCAATTGGGCATTACTGGAAGGAAGTTCTCCAAGCGATAGCTAACATTACTAAGATTAGTATTCCTTATGATCCTAAATGTTGTCTGCTGGGGCTGGTGGAGCAGTTGATAATCCACAGAGCTAGGAAAATACTCATATCCTTATTACTATACTATGCACGTAAGGCCATCACGATGAATTGGAAGCAATCATCTCCCCCCTCTGTCAAGTTCTGGAAGGGTCTAGTGAATGCTAGTTTGCCCCTTTATAGAGCCACCTACGAGGGCAGGGGATGCCCAAAAAATTTTGAAAAGGTGTGGACTTGTTGGTTAGCTGATAGCACTACGGCGACTGATGCAGTAACTAACCCTTAGACCAACATTAAGGTCCTGATATGGTAATAAACTGACCCAGGTATTACTTGTACTTCTATGCTATGACATCGTGTACTTATGCTTTTGAGCACGGTCCCTCCTGCTGTTAACCCTCCCCCCCCATGGGGGCTTAGATACGTTTTTATCGGTCTGCCTGGTTGAGGCCTGTTGTTGCCTCAGAGGCAGACCGATCATGTTGTGTTACCTGATATGCCCTGCTGCGGTTGTAGCCGTAGCGGAGAGTTTGCCCCTGCGTGGGTACTGTTGGCCCAGGTGTGGGCAATTTTCTATGCTATTGAAAAACTCAATAAAAAAGATTTTACAAAAAAAAAAAAATTTGTTCATAGCCCCTCTGCTCAAGTATGTAGCCTTGTAAAAGGGTACTTGCCTTGTTGACCAATGTTTTCCCAAGACTCCAAGGTCGGTGACACAGAGCTCTTCCATAAAAGGATAATGCACTGTTTAGCGTAGAACAGTAGCAGGGTAAGAAGGGTCCGTATGGCCCTGGTAGTGGCCAAGGGCTCCACTAAGTGTGAAAGACATACTTCGATGGACATAGGGATAGAAATTGAGGTGGCCGACCTTATACAGGAGGCAATGACTTGCCAATAAGATTTAATTAGTGGGCATTCCTAGAAAATATTGCTTGAAGTTAGCTAATGCCACGTACACACGACCGGACTTTTCGAGGGACTAGGTCCGACAGACTTTCGACGGAGTTCTGACGGACTTTCCGAATGAACAGACTTGGCCACACACAATCACACCAAAGTCCGATGGATTTGAACGTGATGACGTACGACTGTACTAGAATAAGGAAGTTCATAGCCAGTAGCCAATAGCTGCCCTAGCGTCGGTTTTTGTCCATCGGACTAGCATACACACGAGCGGATTTCTCGGTAGGAACTGGGTCCGGCGGAGTTCTGGCGGAAAAATTTGAAACATGTTCCATTTCTAAAGTCTGTCAGACTTTTGCAAATCAAAAGTCCGCTGCAGCCCACACACGATCGAATGGTCTGCCGGAATCATTCCGTCTGACTTTTGATGTTGAAAAGTCCGGTCATGTGTACGGGGCATTAGGGTGCAGTGCATCTCCAGCACAGGGAGTGCTGATTCTCAAACATCTTTGCCAGTCTAGCCGGGGTGAGGTAGATTCTGTGTAGGAATTTGTAATGAATCAATCTATCTCTACTAGATATTGGATACTGGAACGCGGTCCCCCCACATGTCGCCCCTAGGGATCGGTTACCACATGATCAGTAGCACATGTTAGCTTTTCGTGGACCAAAATTGCCACCCCTCCAGCATAAGAGGAGTGGGTTGAGTGTATGGTTCTCTGTATCCTGTTACCCATTAGGTGCGTCTCCTGTAACAGGATAATGTGGGGGTTCAGAGCTTTAAGGTATTGGAGGACCAGTGACCTCTTAAACTTGAAGTTTAATCCTCGGACGTTCCATGAAAGAAATTTGAGATCACTCATTAGGTACGTTTTTGTATAGCATGAGGACAGGTGAGGGACTCAGAAGGTTTAAGGCATGAGGGGACCTGAACACAGAGAACCACGGACATCAAGTCACTATATTTAAATTTCATGTACCATACTGGGCAAGTAAAACATCCATCTGCACCAGCCTTCTCGGCAGGGTTCAGACGGAGCATAAAAAAGGCCCCAAAACAAAAAAAAAAACAGTCTAAAAAGTAATAGTTTCAAGAACCCAGTGCCCTGTTTGCTCTGGGCCAACTGAACTAAAAAACTGCCGGAGAAACTTATCCCAAAAACAAAAAAAACATTAGTGGATAGTTCTAAGAGTTCTTCCACTCAGTGGGGGGGTCTTAAAGATGAACGTACAGTTTAGTGCAAAATGGAACCAGAGCTTCCGCATCTAACAGATAGGTGTGCTCGGGTGCCATGGCACATTCCCCACATCCGAGAGGACAATAGCTGCAAAAGAAAGGAACGTGGCCACGCGCCTCCGACCAGTGTGCACCCTGTGTGTGCGCTCTACAACATATACAGGTGACAATTGCTGCAGGCCCAAGAGTTGTTTGAAAAAAGGTTTCTCAGGGAGCTTGACCCCCCCCACCCATTGTTGCGCCTAAGGCGGTTCTCGGCATCTTCTGAATGGGCCATAAGGATTTTAACCTGTTGCTGCAATTCAATCATGGATTGTACAGTCGAGGCAGTTGTATCCTCCACCTCTGATATTCGGTGCTCCGCTTCAGTGAGGCGGCCTCTACATTTGTCCATGTCTTGTCTTATTAGCCCGCATTCAATAGTCAGGGTGTAAATTTTTCCCTCCACAAAGGACTTACTGTCTGCAATGGCCGCCAGGATCATCTGGGTGGATTGTTCCCCAAGTGACTCTGGGTCCGCCTGCAGTGTTGTAGAGGCCCCCTCCCGAGCCGGTGAGCTGAAAGCTGCCATTGTCGGGTCCGTCTGTACTGCTACAGATGCTGGAGGCACGGAGATGGCTACCACACGTGTGTTCGGCGGTGACTGTCAGGATGTCTGGGCAGCCACTTTCTTGGAGAATCTGCATTTGCCTGTCATGAAAAAGGATGGTTGCGTCCCCTTTAAGAGTTGATGATTTGAAGAGAGGGAGGCTTTCATGAAAGGACAGTAGATATCTCTAGCTGGTGCAGTCCTGTGATCCCACACTGAGGCCCAATTGAGACCGGCTGACAGCCCCGAGGTGCTGCACCCGCTACCTGTTACTCTTAGGAGATGCTGTTGTTGGGACGGGAGTGTGGGACCACCGTTTTCTGCGGGTCACGGTACCCAGCTGAGAAGGGTGTAGCAGGTCCTGTAGGCCTCAAGATGACGGCGGGCCGCGGGTGAGAGGAGACGGCTGTTTGGGGCCTCCCAGGTATCCCTTGTGCTGGACACTTAATCTTTCCCCTCCAGGGATGCTGCTGCAAGTGGGTAAGTGTGAGGCAGCTGCCTGTTCCGCGGATCACGGCACCCGGGTGTGGATGGCTCCGTAGGCCTCAAGATGGTGGTGGAGAGAGAGGGCCATGGGCCATGCAGCCACACAGCCGGGTGGCCGGGCTTCAAAATGCAGGCTGGGGCTGAGTTAGATGATGCCCCGGGACAGGCAGGATAGTTTTGGAGGCTCACTGGGTAGCGCTGTGGGCAGGATGGCAATGGATAACTTCAGGATGGGTAGAGCTCTGTGCTTGCACGTCTTCCTCAGCTTACATCCGAACACGCCCCCCCCCCCAGCTGCAGGCCTTTTTGGGGATGTCTCTACCAGCTTTGCACATCTAGAGAGTGAAATCTTTGCCCATTCTTTGCAAAGCAGCTCAAGCTCTGTCAGACTGGATGGAGAGTGTCTGTGAACAATAATTTTCAAGTCTTGCCACAGATTCTCAATTGGATTTAGGTCTGGACTTTGAGTGGGCCATTCCAGCACATGAATATGCTTTGATCTAAACCATTCCATTGTAGCTCTGGCTGTATGTTTAGCGTTGTTTTCCTGCTGGAAGGCGAACCTCTGCCCCAGTCTCAAGTCTTTTGCAGACTTTAACAGGTTTTCTTTTAAGATTGCCCTGTATTTGACTCCATACATCTTCCCATCAACTCTAACCAGCTTCCCTGTCCATGCTGAAGAAAAGCATCTCCCTAGCATGATGCTGCCACCACCACGTTTCAGGGTGGGGATGGTGTGTCCAGGGCGATGTGCAGTGTTAGCTTTCCACCACACATAGCGTTTTGCTTTTAGGCCAAAAAGTAAAATTTTGGTCTAATCTGCCCAGAGCACGTTCTTCTATATGGCAGCCCCCACATGGCTTCTCGCAAACTGCAAACAGGACTTCTTATGGCTTTCTTTCAACAATGGCATTCTTATTCCAAACCAAAGTGTAGCGCTTAACAAAGTTATGAATAGTCTAGTTAGTGCATCATCATACAGTTTAACCAAAACACCTTAAGTGTGACAATTCTTGAAAACTTGCATAGAAATAAAAAATACAGTCCAAACGAATAAAAATAAATTAAAAGTCTCTATGTGAGGAGTTGATCCAGTCCAAACGTGAAATACAGGTCACCATCCACCTTCTTAAATGAGACTAGCATGCAGGCACCCTGTGATGTTCCCGTCACCTTTAGAATTAAAGGCTTACCGGATAGTATGGATCCAAACGAATCTATATTCGAAGGATCATACAAGCTTATGACTTAGAAGCCAAAATTTGCAGGTGTAGATTTTCAAGGAAGTGTCAACTCAGACTCCTCATAAAGTTGTCCCAACTAGTTGTTAAATCCACATCAGTATACTCCAGCTTGAACTCATACAAAGGAAAAATAAGGAGCCACAATAGTGTAAATCCGTTTAAGAGAAAAAAATTTAATAAAAAAGTAATGAACTCACATGTAACCAAAGAAATCAAGCGCTTAATCCATAAAAACAGTGCTACAGCAGTAGTCCCGACGCGTTTCGTCCTCTACAGACGTCATCTGGGGTAGCACTACACTGTAGCATCATCACTTATATAGCAAACAGTCAATTTGGGCGAGAATTCCATCTGCCTGTGTCACCGCGTGTCATTTCCGGTTTAAGATGGCGCCCGGCGTGCGTTCCACGCCTCATTACAATGTTACAGCATGTATCAGCAGACAGACCATGCCCAAACATGTGTAAAATAAACCAATAAATGAAAACTAGGTTGGCCCAAACATTAGAAACATACCCAACGTAAAAATTAGCCAGACGTTGTGATTTATTCCACTCTGTAATACCGTTAGTAGTGTTTCCGGGTCATGATTAAACGCATAAGGGGCATGGGTACGGATCCAATCATTATCATACCCAGCCACCTATGCCGACAAAGCCGCACCCACCACGGGGAGGCACCAACACAGTGGGCGTGTCGTACATAGAGAGCACTGATGCCTCCGTCAAGCGGCGATGGAACGCACCGCGTACCGGAAGCACCAGCACCACACGCACGTCCGACGCAAGGGGCGGCGTAAGAGGAAATACGTCACAACCCATCGGAGAGCGTCGAACATCGGAAGTGACGTGAACGGAAGGTACATCACATCCGGCCAGGATGTATCCGACAACAGGAAGTGATGTAATGAAAATACATCATCTCCGGTGTCAAGTGGGACATATGTAAACATACGCCGGACCATACATCCTAGAGGGGATGTACATTTAAGTACACCCATACTAATGAGTATGGGATGGGAACGATTATGTATATGTAATGAAAAGATGTTTTTAAAACAATCTCTATACAAAATATATATCAGCACCGACACAACACATGCCCGGACATGCACTGTGACAAGTACTGATAGCACCTAAGGCAGATAGAATTCTGTCCCAAGACCAATATTATTAGTATAACATAAACAGCAATAATAGAAAGGCTGCCACTTACATAAAAATCAAAAAATGTTAAAATAGATAAACAAATTAAAATAAAGCACTAAAATAAAATATTATCAATGTGCATATTAACCATTATTAATGAACATTTTTTGATTTTTATGTAAGTGGCAGCCTTTCTATTATTGCTGTTTATGTTATACTAATAATATTGGTCTTGGGACAGAATTCTATCTGCCTTAGGTGCTATCAGTACTTGTCACAGTGCATGTCCGGGCATGTGTTGTGTCGGTGCTGATATATATTTTGTATAGAGATTGTTTTAAAAACATCTTTTCATTACATATACATAATCGTTCCCATCCCATACTCATTAGTATGGGTGTACTTAAATGTACATCCCCTCTAGGATGTATGGTCCGGCGTATGTTTACATATGTCCCACTTGACACCGGAGATGATGTATTTTCATTACATCACTTCCTGTTGTCGGATACATCCTGGCCGGATGTGATGTACCTTCCGTTCACGTCATTTCCGATGTTCGACGCTCTCCGATGGGTTGTGACGTATTTCCTCTTACGCCGCCCCTTGCGTCGGACGTGCGTGTGGTGCTGGTGCTTCCGGTACGCGGTGCGTTCCATCGCCGCTTGACGGAGGCATCAGTGCTCTCTATGTACGACACGCCCACTGTGTTGGTGCCTCCCCGTGGTGGGTGCGGCTTTGTCGGCATAGGTGGCTGGGTATGATAATGATTGGATCCGTACCCATGCCCCTTATGCGTTTAATCATGACCCGGAAACACTACTAACGGTATTACAGAGTGGAATAAATCACAACGTCTGGCTAATTTTTACGTTGGGTATGTTTCTAATGTTTGGGCCAACCTAGTTTTCATTTATTGGTTTATTTTACACATGTTTGGGCATGGTCTGTCTGCTGATACATGCTGTAACATTGTAATGAGGCGTGGAACGCACGCCGGGCGCCATCTTAAACCGGAAATGACACGCGGTGACACAGGCAGATGGAATTCTCGCCCAAATTGACTGTTTGCTATATAAGTGATGATGCTACAGTGTAGTGCTACCCCAGATGACGTCTGTAGAGGACGAAACGCGTCGGGACTACTGCTGTAGCACTGTTTTTATGGATTAAGCGCTTGATTTCTTTGGTTACATGTGAGTTCATTACTTTTTTATTAAATTTTTTTCTCTTAAACGGATTTACACTATTGTGGCTCCTTATTTTTCCTTTGTATGAGTTCAACATTTTGAGCTGGAGTATACTGATGTGGATTTAACAACTAGTTGGGACAACTTTATGAGGAGTCTGAGTTGACACTTCCTTGAAAATCTACACCTGCAAATTTTGGCTTCTAAGTCATAAGCTTGTATGATCCTTCGAATATAGATTCGTTTGGATCCATACTATCCGGTAAGCCTTTAATTCTAAAGGTGACGGGAACATCACAGGGTGCCTGCATGCTAGTCTCATTTAAGAAGGTGGATGGTGACCTGTATTTCACGTTTGGACTGGATCAACTCCTCACATAGAGACTTTTAATTTATTTTTATTCGTTTGGACTGTATTTTTTATTTCTATGCAAGTTTTCAAGAATTGTCACACTTAAGGTGTTTTGGTTAAACTGTATGATGATGCACTAACTAGACTATTCATAACTTTGTTAAGCGCTACACTTTGGTTTGGTATTTGTTTTATTATTCACTGTTTTATCCTTGTGATTGTGTTAGCAGCTTTCTTTCTTTTTTGGATAGCGCAGTGTCACAGGGAAAGTTTAATGGCATTCTTATTGCCACTCTTCCATAAAGGGCAGATTTGTGAAGTGCGTGACTTATAGTTGCCCTGTGGACAGATTCTCCTACCTGAGCTTTGGATCTCTGCAGCTCCTCCAGAGTTACCATGGGCCTCTTGGCTGCTTCTCTGATTAATGCTGTTCTTGCCCAGCCTGTCAGTTTAGGTGGATGGTCAAGTCTTGGTAGGTTTGTAGTTGCGCCAGACTCTTTCCACTTCTGGGTGATGGATTGAACAGTGCTACGTGAGATGTTCAAAGCTTAGGATATATATTTTATAATCTAAGCCTGCTTTAAAACTTCTCCACAACTTTATCCCTGACCTGCCTGGTGTGTGCCTTGGCTTTCATGAAACGGTTTGTTCGCTAAGATTCTCTAATAGGGATGAGCCGAACACCCCCCGGTTCGGTTCGCACCAGAACTTGCGAACGACCCCCGCGTTCGGCACGAACGTTAGAACCCCATTGAAGTCTATGGGACTCGAACGTTCGAATTGGAAAGTGCTAATTTTAACGGCTAATATGCAAGATAGTATGCTAAAAAGGGTTTGGCGATCTGCCTCCTGCCTCAGGGGACATGGGTCACTGCAAAAAAAAGTTTTAAAAACTACCGTTTTGGCGGGAGCACTGATTTTAATGACGATTAAAGTGAAAAAAAAAAGTGAAATATTCCTTTAAATATGGTGCCTGGGGGGTGTCTATATAGTATGCCTGTGAAGTGCCACGTGTTTCCCGTGTTTAGAACAGTCCCTGCACAAAATGACATTAAACGGAAATAACACCATTTAAAACTGCTTGCGGTTTTAATGTTATATCTGGTTCCTGCAATATGGTTGAAAATCATTCAGAAAAATGGCATGGGTAGCCCTCCCTGCCCATTACCAGCCTATTTGGGTCTTGTACGCACATTAAGGGGAACCCTGTACCCATATTAAAAAAAAGGAAATGCGTGTGGCCCCCAGGCCCTATATACTCAGAACAGCAGTATACAGGCGGTGCAAACAAGACAGGGACTGTGTAGGTTTGTTGTGTTAAGTTGAATCTGTTTGTCATTTTCAACCGGTACATTTTTAAAGTGTAGCTCCAGTCAAAAAAAATATCTTTAAGCTTTTTGGAAAACATAGGGAAGGGTTATCACCCCTGTATAATTTGTTTTGTCGTCCATCTTTTTTCATCTCACTTGCTGTTGTCTCCTTCCGTTTGCAAGTAGGAGATGTTTGTAAATTGGATGTTTGAAAGTAGGGGCCTGCCCTATATGCTCTGCAGAAATGGCGGAACAAGGTGTTGGTTTTGCAACAACATTGTAAGCCCTCAAAGTGACTCTTGGTGGCCGCTGGAGCGCCCTGCTGTGAACGATTATATCAAGAATTGTAATTACATGCCATTGTTGAACAGTGGTAGAAAAATTGACCTTTGGTGGTTGTGGTGCTGGTGCCACAACACTATAAGTCCTCACAGTTACTCTGGGTGGGCACAGAAAGGGGCCCTCCTGTGAAATATTATATCAAGAATTGTAATTACATGTCCCTGTTAAACAGGGGCAGAAAAATTGGGCCTTAGGCACTGGTGCCATCACACTGCAACCTCTGCCATACACTCTAGTTTTTTTGCAGGAATTAGCCCTGCTGCAAAGCATTGCATCAAAAATTGTAATTAAACGCCCCTGTTAAACAGGGGCAGAAAAATTGGGCTGCTGGCATCACCCAGAACCAAAAATGTTCTTCCAACATATCAGCGGAGGAGGAAGAGGATAGACAATCAACATAACAGGACAGTCACTCAGCATCAGCATAGGCAGTCTTGAAGGGATGTGGTATTTCAAAAAAAATTATTCGGTTACATCAGCTTCAGGTGCTTGGTAGCTGTGGGTGATCCAAGACTGATTCATCTTGATGAAGGTCAGTCGATCAACTGATTCGGTGGACAGGCGCACCCTGTGATCGGTAACGAAGCCACCAGCAGCACTGAAGGTGCGTTCCGAAAGAACGCTGGATGCAGGACAGGCCAGTAGCTCAATTGCATACTGTGCAAGCTCTGGCCAGTGATCCATCCTCAAGACCCAGTAAGCCAGAGGATTTTCAGTGGGAAAGGTGTCCAAGTCTGACCTTGCCCCTAGGTATTCCTGCACCATGTAAATTAGACGCTGGCGATGGGTGCTGGAACCAATCATACCTTGGGGCTGCGGACTAAAAAATTGTCTGAAAGCATCAGTCAGACGGCCACCTTCTCCACCGCTCCTTCTGACTGATGCCTCAGCAACACGTTGTCCAGGACCAGGAGTTTGTGACCTCCCAGTCTCTGGGAACGCGTTGCACAGAGCTTTCTGCAAGGCCTCCCGGAGATGTCTCATCCTCTGCTCCCTCTGCGATGGCAAGATAAGGTCGGCAACCTTACCCTTGTACCGTGGATCAAGGAGAGTGGCCAGCCAGTAATGGTCCCTCTCCTTGATCCGAAGAATACGAGGATCCTTCCGCAGGCTTTGCAGGATCAGGGAGGCCATGCAGCGTAGGTTAGCTGAGGCATTCGGTCCGGAGTCCTCTGGGTCACTAAGGACAACATGATCCGCAGCTACCTCCTCCCAGCCACGTACAAGTCCACGTGTTTCTTGGGACTGTAAATCATCCCTATAAGACTGCTGCTGCTGATGCTGAGTGCCAGCCTCCACCTCCATGCTGACACAATCATCCTCCTCCTCCTCTTCCTCCTCCTCACCCTCTTCCTGTGTGATGGGTGGCACAGCAGGAACACTGTCTGGATAAAGGGGGCCTTGAGAGGCAAGGAAGTCCTCCTCTTCCTGCCTCTGTTCTGCCTCAAGTGCCCTGTCCATTATTCCACGCAGCGTATGCTCCAAGAGGTGGACAAGAGGTACAGTGTCACTGATGCATGCACTGTCACTGCTCACCATCCTTGTGGCCTCCTCAAACGGTGACAGGACAGTGCATGCATCCCTGATCATGCCCCACTGGCGTGGTGAGAAAAAACCAAGCTCTCCTGACCCTGTCCTGGTGCCGTAGTCGCACAGGTACTCATTGATGGCCCTCTGCTGCGTGTGCAGCCGCTGCAGCATGGCCAATGTTGAGTTCCATCTGGTGGGCATGTCACATATAAGGCGGTTCTTGGGCAGGTTCAACTCCTTTTGGAGCTCAGCCAGCCGAGCACAGGCATTAAATGATCGGCGGAAATGCACACAGACTCTCCTGGCCTGTTTCAGGAGATCCTGTAAGCCGGGGTACCTGCCCAAGAACCGCTGCACCACCAGGTTAAGGACGTGAGCTACACAGGGCACATGGGTCAGTTGTCCCTGTCGGAGGGCGGAGAGGAGGTTGGTGCCATTGTCGCAAACCACCATTCCTGGCTTAAGCTGGCGTGGCGTCAACCACCTCTCGGCCTGCCCCTGCAGAGCTGACAAAACATCCGCCCCAGTGTGGCTCCTGTCCCCCAAACAAACCAGCGCAAGCACGGCATGGCATCGTTTTGCCTGCGTACTTGCGTAGCCCCTGCAACGCCTACGGAGCACCGCTGGTTCTGAGGACAGAGCACTGGAAGAGGCCATGGAGGAAGAAGAAGAGGAGGGGGTGGAGGAGAGAGGTGTGTCACAACCAATAGTAGCATTTTGGAGGCGTGGTGGCGGAACAACCTCCAATACTACTGCACCTTGTCCTGCATCCTTCCCAGCAGCCAGAAGAGTGACCCAATGGGCCGTGAAAGACAGGTAACGTCCCTGTCCATGCCTGCTGGACCATGAGTCAGCGGTAATATGCACCTTACCGCTGACCGCCCTGTCCAGCGAGGCAAGGACATTGCCTTCCACATGCCGGTAGAGAGCCGGAATTGCCTTCCGTGAGAAAAAGTGGCGTTTGGGGACCTGCCACTGAGGAACCGCACATTGTACAAACTCACGGAAGGGGGCCGAGTCTACCAACTGAAAAGGCAGCAGTTGAAGTGCTAGCAATTTAGCCAAGCTAGCATTCAACCGCTGGGCATGTGGATGGCTGGGAGTAAATTTCTTCCGCCGGTCCAGCAGCTGGGGCAGGGACATTTGTCTGCTATAATCGGACGTGGATGTACCACTAGCAGAGTTCCCGGAAGCACTTGGCTGTGACACACCTAATTCTACACCTTCATTCCTCTCAGAGCAGGTTTCAGAGAGGACTGAAGGTCTAGTGGGGTTGGAGATGCCAGCTGATGAGGAGCAAGGAGAGGTCCGCTTTGTTCTTTGGTGTGGGTCTTTGAGGTATGCTTGCCAACGAGCTGCATGGCAGGTCAACATATGTCTGGTCAAGCATGTGGTGCCCAAGCGGCTGATGTTTTGGCCACGTGAGATACGCTTGAGACATATGTTGCAAATAGCAGCGGTGCGATCTGATGCACTCGTCTCAAAAAAGGCCCACACCAAAGAACTTTTAGAATAACGCGCAGAGGAAGCGCTCTGCGCAGGCGGAGCTCTGCGGTGTGATTCAGTCGGTGTGCTGCCCCTAAGCTGGCCCCCGGAGGGCATCCTGCCTCGTTGGACATGTGCCTCCTCCTCCTCCTCCTCCTCCTCCCTCCTTCCAGGCACCCACGTGGAGTCAGTGCCCTCATCATCCCCTCCCTCTTCATCGCTGTAGCAAACCTGGCAGTATGCTGCAGCTTGGGGAACATGACTGCCAGATTGCTGTCCTTCTTGAGCATCCCCTCTCTCTGCATTCACGCTACTGCCTTCCTCTAGCTGAGTGTCATCATCAGAGCCCACCAAACACTGGGCATCCTCCTGGAGCATGTACCCAACACTGTGCTCAAAGAGTTCAGGAGACTCCTCAGGAGGACGTGGTGGGTCTAGGGAAGGAGTCACTGATGATGACATTGAGAGGAGGGACGACGATGTGTTAGCAGCTGCTTTTCTACTACCCTGAGACTGGGTGAGAGAGGATGAGGAGGATGAAGAGGGCTTGGTCATCCACTCTACCAAGTCGTTGGCATGTTGCGGTTCAACATGTCCAGCTGCAGAAAAGAAGGACAAGCATGTCCCATGGCCACGTGCTGATGACAATGCACCGCGTCCCCGACCAGCACTGTTGTCTCTAGACACAGAGCCTGCTTGCCCTCTTTTATCGGCTCGCGCCTGTCTGCCTCTCCTTGCTGGCCTTCCAGACATGGTAATGGCCTGAAGGGAGTTGGGTAAAACAGTAGTTGGGTAGTTTATATTGTGCTGGAGGCACACAACACCCACTAACTCCTGCAGATGCCTTTTTTATAGAACAGCAGAGTTAAAGGGGTATATACAGATGTATACTGTGCTGTGCTGGAAGCACACACAACTTCCAATAACTCCAGCAGATGTCAATCGGGCCCAAATAGAGAACAGCTATGTAGGTGGATAATAGCGGTATGTACTGGGTACAGAGCAGGCACACAGCACGCACTATCTCCTGAGTGACACTGCTGACTGCAAGCTCTATTGTTAAAGATGGACCACTAGCTATATAGGTGAGGTGAATATCACGGTGTATACTGCGGTCAGGGCACGCAGACAATAACAAGAAAACAGCAGAGTTAAAGGGGTATATACAGCTGTATACTGTGCTGTGCTGGAGGCACACACAACTTCCAATAACTCCAGCAAATGACAATCGGGCTCAAATAGAGAACAGCTATGTAGGTGTATATAGTGGTATGTACTGGGTACAGAGCACGCAGACAGCACGCACTAACACTACTGACTGCAAGCTCTATTATTAAAGCTAGATCACTAGCTATATAGGTGAGGTGAATATAGTGGTGTATACTGCGGTCAGGGCACAGACAGTAACCACTACACAAGAGCAAAATAGTAAATCAGCCAAAAACGATTGGTGTGTAACTGTGTTGAAGGTACACAGAACACCCACTGCTTCAGATGCTAACAAACACTACACGAGGCCGCCTGAAAGGCAGCTTTATATAGTGTGGGGCGTGCACTACACAGTCTGAGCTATGATTGGCCACAGGCAGGATGCCTGTGGCCAACCATTGCTCTTCCCGCTACTGGCGCTGCGATTGGCCAAGCATGCGGGGTCACAGTGCATGCTTGGCCAATCGTGAGACAGCAATGCGTTGCGCCATCGCAGTGCATTGTGGGCCACACGAATTTTGCCGCGAACGGCCCAAACGTTCGGAATTCGGCGAACGCACGAACGACCGATGTTCGAGTCGAACATGCGTTCGACTCGAACACGAAGCTCATCCCTATTCTCTAACAAACCTCTGAGGGCTTCATAGGACATCTGTATTTATACTGAGATTACATTACACACAGGCGGACTCTATTTACTAATTAGATGACTTCTGAAGGCAATTGGTTCCACTATACTTTAGTTAGGGGTATCAGGGTAAAGTGGGTTGAATACAAATCCACACCACCCTTTTCAGATATTTGTAAAAAAAATTGAAAAACATTTATCATTATCCTTCCACTTCGTATTGGTCTATCACTTAAAATCCTAATAAAATACATTTTACATTTTTGGTTGTAACATGACAAAATGTGGAAAATTTCAAGGGGTATGAATACTTTTTCAAGGCACTGTATAATACGAGTAACCATTGTCTCCCTGGCACAGGAGCACAACTGGCGGGAACAGCCAGGTGAACATAAAGCAAAAAAATAATAGAAAGAACGAAATATATCATATCTAAAACATAAAACATTAGTTCTTTAGTCTGGATAAAGTTTAAATAAATTTGCCTTGTAGTTTTTCTAGTTCTAAACCTTTAGTGCCCGTTCACACAGGGGCGACGCGACTTGCAGCGCGACTCACAGACGCGACCTGCACACGACTTCAGCGCCGACTTGCAAAACGACTTCTGTATAGAAGTCAATGCAAGTCGCCTGAAGTCGCCCCAAAAGTAGTACAGGAACCTTTTTCTAAGTCGGAGCGACTTGAGTCGCTCCTATTATAATGGTTCCATAGTACAGAACGGAGCGCGACTTGTCAGGCGGCTAAGTCGCCTGACAAGTCGCGGTAGTGTGAACGGGCACTTCCTGTACCTGTTATGGAACCAGGATATTGGTAATGGTCCCATAGTCTCTTTGAAGGGGTTTTGAAGCATTGCCATTCAGGCATAGTCAGTTGAACAGAAACCCTCCCAAATCTTTGATCTGCCCCTTCAAGAGATATCATGTGATCATGGAATGGTTCAGATTTGTAGGTAATGTTTGGGTCATTTTATCAAAAGCAGATTTTAAGTAATGAATGCCGTGTTTACCTTAAAGTAACTTATTTCCCCATACCCTGGGGAACACAGTAATTAAGAGACTTTTGGGTCATACTGTCACCCACAGGGGGATTTGGACACTGGCAAATGAAAAAAAAAAACAGTAGTTAGCACAGATTAACTTCTCCTTCTCCCAGCATGCCTCAGTTTTTTTGCAGATTATTTTAGCTGGCAATGCCTGGATCAAGTGGAATTGTTCCTACACCAGGAGCTGTTCTGGGACCTGTGTCACAGGTGAAGGATGCTGGATATGAACCTCCTGGCTTCCAAAGTCCAGCAACAAACTGGACAGGTTTGTTTCCAGGTGCAGAGATACTCTGGTGGAAGCAGTGGATGATCTAGTGGTTCAGTGAATCAATACAACCTGATCTACACCTTTCCCCCCTGAAATTCCTTCGTTGTCTGCTTCTCAGGACTGAGATGGAGGGCATTCTGGTAATTCTCATAGGTTCATATTTGCCCAGGAAAATGTGGTACTATGCCTGGTGATCCTTTTATGGTGAATTGAAAGTAGAAGATCATCCACTTCCATCTTTTGTTTCACACCTGAGCACAAAAGATTGCTTTGTTCTTTTTATACACATGGGTTATCTATGTAAAGCCTCATACACACGGTCGGACTTTGCACAAACTTTTCCGTGGACTTTTGTACAAAGGGCATGGTCCACAAGTTTGTATTGCATACACACGGTCGGACTTTTTGACAACAAACATGAACGTAGTGATGTCACAACGTACTGACGCCACTTCAAAAGAGGACGTTCAATGACTCCAGCGCCACCTTTGGTCAACTTCTGTATTGTAGTCTGATCTTTTGCATTGGTTCTGAGCATGCGCGTTTGTACCTTGTACAAAAGTCTGATGCTTTTGCGTACACACGGTCGGACTTTGCTCCATCGGACTTTTGTTGCCAGAAAGTTTGTCCATTCGCACAGCCAACAAAAGTCCGATGAAAACAGAAAAAGTTTGTCCGATGGAGCGTACACACAGTCGGATGTTGCTAATTTGCATGTTTGTTGTCAAAAAGTCCGACCGTGTGTACGGGCCTTAAGACTTCATTCTACCATCTTCGTAATATTTCTAAACTCCGTCC
Organism: Lithobates pipiens; assembly: GCF_037356315.1. Lineage (NCBI taxonomy): Eukaryota > Metazoa > Chordata > Amphibia > Anura > Ranidae > Lithobates > Lithobates pipiens. The sequence continues at coordinate 239,176 of NW_027507696.1, read as the reverse complement.
AATTCTTTCTTTTTCTGATGCTGAAAAGCTGGTTCATATGCCTTTGTCTCCCCCAGACTGGATTACTGTAACGCACTTCTTATTGGGATTCCTGGAAAGAGTCTGCAAAGAGTCTGCAGAGCAGTACATTCAAAAAACTCTGCAGCAAGGATCCTAATGAGAGTGCGGAAACATGAGCACATTACCCCCTTACTCCACTCACTCCATTGGCTTCCTGTTTCCGCCCGGATTGAGTATAAGGTTTCCCTTCTTACACATCAATGTATTTATGGACATGCCCCACCATATCTTAAAGAACTTCTTAACTCGCAAAACACAACTTGTTCCCTCCGTTCTACTCACGTGAATCTTCTTCAAATACCCAGAACTAGACTAAGGACAATGGGAGACAGGGCCTTTTGTGCAGCTGCCCCGCGCCTGTGGAATGCCCTACCTGACATCCTTAGGGCTCCTCAATCTACTGAATGTTTTAAAAAAGGCCTTAAGACATTTCTTTTTAGCAAAGCTTTTTGTTCGTTTTAGAGGTTTGTTTTAGCCGTATAGTTGTCCATTTTAACTTGTAGCACTTTGAGATCTTTTTGATGTAAAGTGCATTATAAATAAAATCTATTATTATTATGACCCGATTAGACTCATGGTAGATGCTCCATGGGCTCTTCTACATTGTCTAAATCTTTTGTCTCAGGGACCAGTTTATCATCTTGCCTCACAGTCGATGTCCCCAACAGCATGGCTGTTGAAGCTCAGGTCTTGAGGTACAGAGGCATCTCTGAATCAGTGGTTCCCACAATGTTAAATGCTGGGATTCCCTGCAAGGTCAACCAATACACATGGAAAAGGCATACTTCTCTTGGCCTGAATTAAGAAACTTATCTCAGAATATTCTTCGTGGGGTGAATTGTCGCATTTCTGCAGAGAGACCTGGATAGTATTTGGCCCTGAGTACCATCAAAGGTCAGATCTCTACCTTACAATTTTACTCCTTAGACCTGCTAGCTTCCTATATATTAAGAAATTTGAAAGAGGCGATTTTCAGGTGGATCCCCCGTGACTCTGAAATTTGAATTTGGCTCTCTCGGCTCTTCAAAAATCACCCTTTTGAACCTATCAGGCATATTCTTCTTTCCACTTTCCTTCACAAGGTTGCATTTCTTGTTGCCTTCACAGCTAGGTGTGTTTCTGAGTTGGTGACTATGTCCTGCAAACAACCCTTTCTGGTCTTAGTCAGCTTTTTATCACAACCAGGACATTGTTTTTCTGCCCTTATGTCTAGCTCCAGTGTATCAAAAGATTATATTCCTCCATTGTCTGGATGTAGTTCATGCAGTGCTTGTGTACCTCGCAGGAACTGCTTTAACTTGAAAGAGTGACAGGTCCTTGTAAAGGTGAACCTTCACTGTTGGTTTCACAATGGGTTTCACCCCCTGGTTCACCCTGCTCTAACATGTAGGACTAACCCATACAAACAGAAGAAGACAAATGCAAAAGCATTTCAGGAGTACTACTGGAAACATAAAGGGGCAATAAAGATAAGAAGATCCAGAAAACAGAACAAGAGCCAGACTGGGCATAGAACAGCAAATCCAAGAGTGAGAGCCGAGATTGAACACTGGAAGTCAGTCCAAGCGAAAACAGGCAGGAAGAGGAGTTGCTGGAGAGAGCTTGGAGGCAAACAAAAACACTGCTCTGGCACCAATGGCTGAGAGAGAGTTACTTTAAATAGAAGTCTTTTTAAGAGGTGCATGCCGATGATGCCATCAGTTGCAACAACAGGCAAGGAACCAAGAAAAGCAGTGTGATGAGGTGTAGAGAAAGCTTAACAGTGTAGGAAATAAGCAAGGCATGACACAACATGCTTCTCACTCTACCATTTCTCAGATGGCACAACCGAGCCCCTGCTGCGTTGCGAGTGTACAAGTATAGTAGGCTTTTAAGTCCAAAAATATTTAACAATCACTCTCATTGATGTAAGTTGGGTTCCAGACTTTGAGTATTGATCGGTGCAGACTACCAGGCCTCTCCAGATGGTGTCATTCACGAATTTTGAATCCATCCATTTTTGCTGCATCTTGTTGATGGGATCCATTTTGGTCCTGTTGACATGGGGTTGTGAATTTTCAGTTTGAGTATTCTAGTATAGGTTCTGTTAGATCTGAATATTCTTGTAGTAGAGTTTGATGCAGTTGCTGCTAGTTCAATAATAGTTGTAGTTCCACCGTCAAAATTTAGGAATGTGGGCCGAGAAATATGTTTAAGGAGTTTCCAGTGTTTGTGTTCAAGCTTATACCTAACCACAACACAATTTTCTTTATAGTAAAGTGTGCCATGGTTATGCAATAGAGTTGTTCTGCTTACCTGTATGCATGTGTTCATTTCTAGAGACCAGCCGAGCTTCACCTGACTGCTTTTAATATCCTTCCTCTGGCATGGCTCCACCTTAGCTCCTATCAGACAACTCTATATTAACCTGTGCACTGCTAGCTTATCTTGCTGATCAACCTTTGTGTGTTAGCTTCCTGTTTCCTGCCGTGTGCTCTGCTACTGTTTTCCGTTACTGACTTTGGCGTGTTCTGACTATCCCTGTTTGCCTGTGATCCTGACCTTTTGGCGTGTACCCGACTATTCTGTTCTGCTTGTGGCTCCGACCTTGGCTTTGTCCCTCACCATCCCTATCCTCCTGTTGCCTACTGTGGGTGTGAGCTGGGGGACCCTGGGGGTCGCGACCTGGAGCCAGTTGCAGCCAAGTCCATCCTCACCACTCGAGGCTCTGGTGAACACCTGCTGGCTCTTAGACTCCGCGCCCCGGGGAATCTTACGCTCTATCCCCAGTGGGATCTGTCCCCCGTCTGCAGCACTCAGCCGTAGGGTCCACAACCTTGCGGTGCACCCCTAACCCTACGGTGTGCATCTGTCACCTGGGCTCTAGGTGACCTGACAAAGTGGTCCCAGTTAGAGATAAACTGAACAATGGGACTAAAGTCTGATCCTTTCCAGGTGATATCTGCTGTAGTTCCTGCCTCTGCGAAGTTATAGTTATCATATTTGATATATCTCAGATGCTGGTGTAGTCTGAAATTTCTTTTTCTAAACCAACGCTTTTGATATACGTGTCTTTGCATTCTTCGCATCTATGGTCATCTTGTTTTTCTATAATAGAGCCTGTAAGATACGGACATTTTGTTAGAGACCTTAAGCGTCAGATTCAATCCTTTCCTTTCAGGGCACACTTTACTGGGCCTGTAAGCGCTTCTGTGCTTTCCATCCATCCTTTACCATCAGCCTACTGTTATCCAGATTTGCAAAGCTGTCACCTAGTCTTCTGTTCAGATTCTACACATTTTACCATGTGGATCTTTCTGGCATAAGATCCTTCAGACAACTCTTTGAGACAGGCAGTTCCACGTTCTCTTGTTTTACTTGTGCACCTTTGAGGCCTCATGCGCATACAGCTTAAAAAACGCTGCAGCTACAGGCATTAAGGAGTTTTTTTCAGCCTGTAAAAGCACCTCCATGCACACACATTGGCTTTTACAGGCAGAAAAAAAAATACCCAAGGCACGTTTAGGAGCGGAGCCGAAGAGCAGAAAAAACGCAGAATGCGCCTAAAGACTAGATGCCTTTAGGCGCGTCAAGCGTTTGAGTGTTAATGAATATTCTGGCCAATAGAATGCATCAAAGCTCAAATGCTAGACGTGCTTAAAAAGGACTAAACGCAGCTTTGCCATGTTTTTTAAGCAGATTATTCCTGCTAGGAGTTCTGCCATTCAGAGGGTCTAAAACAGATACTCTGTGTGCTTGAGGCCTTAGTGTTTTGTTGCTTGTTGTCCACTCTTCAGACTGCTTTTGAACATTCCGACAGTCTGAATTTCTGTATCCCTCAATGAATGAGAAAGAAAATGGAATCTTTGTACTTACTGCAAGATCCATTTCGTGGAATTCTTTGAGGAACTGGTCCCACTACTCGGGGCCCATAATGATCATGACGTGGCAGTGCTTTTCCACGAAAAATGAGGCATGCTGGGAGTAGGAGGGGCTATACTGGGCTGAACACTGTTTTTTTGTTTCTGTTTTTTCTGTCAGTGTCCACATTTTTCTGTAGGTGCCAGTATGCAGTATTCTCTGAATTAATGTCTCCCTCAATGAACTTGATTGTACAATAAGTGCAAAGATCAAATTTTTTGATCTGAATTTCACATTTTAAATAAGCTTCCTCTTTCATTGATGTATTTTATTAAATGTAGACGTTTGTAGATTAACCACTAAAAAGCGTGGGCACACACGTTACTACAATGACTAACAACTGTGTAACAGCTGTTGAGGAAAATATCAGCCACACGGGTAGAGCATTGTTTTCGGAGTCAGATGTCAGACAACTCTAAGCCCTTGTACAGGCGGTCGGAGATTCCGACAACCAAATCCATCGGATTTTGTCCGAAACTGTTGTATACACACGGTCGGACGAAGTTGTCGGAAAATCCGATCGTTCAGAACGTGATGACGTTATTTCCTTTACGGCGGGACTACGTTCAGGCTAGTAGCCAATAGCTTTGATGTAGGAATTTGATCTGAGCATGCGTGGCACTGTCCGATCGGAATTCTCTACACATGATCGGAGTATGTGCGATCGGATCATTTTGTCTGAAAATATTTCCGGCAAGTTGGAAAATTTGGTCCGACGGATATTCAGACGGAAACAGTCCGATGCAGACCACACACAGTCGGAATATCCGACAAAACGCTCCGATCGGACACATTCCGTCGGAATCTCCGATCGTGTGTACAAGGGAATAGACTTGCGATGTGAGAAGGAGCGGTAAAGTATATCCACTGTGTAATCTTGCAAAAGAGTAGAACCTGCATATTGTGATCAGAAAATATGGCTGCCCCCAAGTAGGTATATAATTGCAACCTTTATAGGTCTGTTTGCTTAGTTAATGTGGCGTACACCCCAAACGCCAGTTTCCTGCACAATTATACCTTCTTAATCCTCCTCATAGTTTACAAAATGTTATAGGTAAGATTGATTGCAATAAGCTGATAACTTTTCCATGTAAATAAAAAACTGGCAAATAATATAAATTCCTTTAAATAAAGAATAAGAAGGAACAGACAAAAAATTCAGAGATGAACATATCCTATCGTAAGCTAAAACCAGAGGACATTGTGTGTGTGTGACATTAGATTTACCCGATATTTTATTGTCACAGCGGATGAAATGACTGTTGGGAAAGTTTACGCAGCTCTTATGATCTTTGACTTCTACAAGCAGAACAAAAACAACCGGGACCAATCTCATCAGACACCTGGAGTCTTATCTCAGGTACAAAACAAATGTAACAAATATATGTGATATAAAAATACCTAGTCTAAGATGTATGATATGATATCTTATCACACTTCTTCCCTTTCAGAAAAATGTCTACTTTTCTTTAGCCTTTAATTTGTCTCTCTGTCCTAAGCCTAAAGGATGATACTTGTCATTCATTCCCTTTTGAGTACTGGCCCGAACTCTGCATTTACAAAGACTTTGGTCTCTGCCCATTTTCTATTTTGTGTTTTTTTTTTTTTTTTTTATTATTTTCTCATCTAACTTCCATTTTTTTCTCTTGCTAATAATTCTCTTCTTGTTTCTCTCTATCCTACCCCCTTTCTTAAGTCTTCCTCCATTGGTTTGACTGTATTATACCTCTATTGCCGTCCTTGCGAAATCATTTAGAAGATCCTATCCACTCATTTTCATGGCTCTCAAACTTTTGACCATAATTATACAAGGCCTTAAGTCTCCAATTAAGAGGAGAATGGCCTTTAAAGGGGTTGTAAAGGTTCATTTTTTATTTTCTAAATAGGTTCCTTTAAGCTAGTGCATTGTTGGTTCACTTATCTTTTCCTTCGATTTCCCTTCTAAATGTTTTTTTTCTTTGTTTTCCTTGCCTGAATTTCTCACTTCCTGTTCCTCCTCAGTAAGCTGTTCAGTAAGCTGTTCTGGCTGACTAACCACCACTCGGATGATGGTGAGAAGTTCACTGAGGAGAAACAGGAAGTGAGATATTCAGACAAAGAAAAAAAACATTTAGAAGGGAAATCGAAGGAAAAGGTAAGTGAACCAACAATGCACTAGCTTAAAGGAACCTATGTAGAAAATAAAAAATGAACCTTTACAACTCCTTTAACTATTTTAATTCTCAAAAAATTGACATAGCGTGCCTTTAAGAAACACATTTCTCTACCAACTCAACTCCCACCTACTTCCATCCATATTTCCCTTCAGTTTTTCACATCTTCAGCCTATACTAAAGAGAGGTGTCTGTTTTGATGGTATTAAATCCTTAACTTTTCTTTAAGAACACTGGAATCTACCAGAAAAAGAACATTCTCATACTCAAATTCATGATTATCTCTCTACCCTTATCACTCATTGCACTTCTACACCAAAACAATTGACCCCTTTTTAAAATTGGTGCAGGCTAAACCCATACTCTAAAGGCCTAATGTCTGCTCTCTACACATCCTTTACAAATTCCCTAGGTCCACATAAACTTGCTTACATGGAAAAATGGGAACATGATCTTGGATCCACCTTGAAGATACAGGAATGGGAATCTAAATGGCTGGCTACCTCTAAATGTTCACTTAATATACTTCCTCAAGGAAATTCTTATAAATAAATGTCTTATTGGTATATGACCCAAGGTCGCATATACACTTTTAATCCACTTTTAATCCTGACACTTCACCGCAGTGCTTCCGAGCACTTTATTACATATTTGGTGAACATTTCCTGTAGCTTCTCGTTTCTGGACTAAGATATATGATCTACTATGTTCAATTCTTCATATCACTCTCACTAAAAACCCTTGGGATGCTCTCCTACACAAATCTGTTCCACATCTAAATATCTGTAAATGAAAGCTGGTAGGATTTGTTTTCTTGGTAGCTCGACATACATTAGCCAAAGCAAGGAAACAGAAATCGATAACCTTCTCTGAAGTCAAAACAACACCTCTTGGGTACGATGGTTCATGAAAAATTGACCTCTATCCTCAACAATAACCACACTAAATTCTTAAAAGTATGGGAACCATGGCTTTGTTATATCAAATACTTGAATATTGATCATTCCCTTCTTTCTCTCCAATATTTGTTCCACATGGGAATTACCTCCTTGTTCCATTCTTACTAACCTCTCCCCACCACCCTCTTTTCTCTTCACCACTTTCTTTTTATCCATTTACTTACTATTTTTTACAATCCTAATTCATCTGACCACTACGACTTGGATCTTTGCCGATCAATTTTACATTTTTCACTTTGTTATGTATTAATTGTGCTTATTCATAAAATGGTATCGTACATCTAATACTGTAAATAACAAAACAAAAAAAAACCCAGTCTAAAATGTTAGGTAGCTTGCTTATGAGCAGTTAGCTGAAGTAGCAACTAGAGGGCAGCAGAACACTGAGGGTTTTGCGTTGTGGTTGGATCATGTCCTGTATACGTGATCTTCATAAAGTTTTAATACAACCAAACCTAGCAGAACAAAGTTTTTAGTATCCCTGTGGGCCAGTGATTCTCAACTGCCATTGTCCAATACACCTGACAGGTCATGTATTTTAGCATTTTATTAAAGCAGAACCTCAGCCAAAACAGCTAAAGCAGTGATCATTTTCTACTGCCAAAACACCACATTGGTGATTTAAACATCCCTGCTGCAGTATGTAACTAAAGACTAGACATGTGCAAAAGGAAAACATTTGTTTAGTTTTCTTTCGTTTTAATTCGTTAATTGATTAATTTCGTTTAGTTATATTCGTTAAATTCGTTTTCGGATTTGGTTTTGTTTTCTACCGAATTCGAAAAATCGGTCGCATTCGAAAATATTTCAACCAAATTCGAAAATATTTCTACCGGCTTCAAAATGATTTCAACATGATTCGAAATTATTTCAACCGCATTCTAAACTATTTCAACCGGATTCGAAATTATTTTGCGACCCGACTTTAGGGCCATGTATCTCGGGGTCACTTGGTGCTAGGTACCCCAAATTGGAGATGTTGTAGTGCTAGTTCTATTGTGTTTGTATACCAAATTTGGTGTTTCTAGCTATAAGTGACCCAGAGATACATGGCCCCCAAATCGGGTCGCAAAATGTAATTCTCAGCTGCAGAAAAGTGTTTGAAATTTTGTGACCCGAATTTGGGGCCACGTATCTCGGGGTCACTTGGTGCTAGAAACCCCAAATTTGGAGATGTTGTAGTGCTAGGTCTACTGTGTCTACATACCTAATTTGGGGTTTCTAGCTACAAGTGGCCTTTAGATACGTGGCCCCAAATGTGGGGGTCGCAAAATGTAATTTTTCGAATTTGATTCGAATTTCGTCCGAATTCGGTTGAATTCGTTAGCATTGTAATTCGGATGCATCCGAATGTCTGAATAATGAAAATTCGTCCGAATTTTGATTCGAACAAAATGAAATGCACATCTCTACTAAAGACTGACATTACTGTTTACAATCTGCAGCTTCCTCTGTCACTTCTCCCTCCTGCCTGTTCATTGTGTGAAGAATAAGCATCATTCACTGTTGAGGCTCTTCCTGTTCTCTGAACTAAATGTTCCAATCCAACCCTGGTGCTCGAAATTATTATCATCATAACAAAACCTCCCAACTTTTTGAGATGAAAATGAGGGACATCTATCAGCAAAAGTATGCAGGCTTAGGACACACCCCTTGCCACACCCCCTAAAAGAAAATTGTACAAAAAAAACAAGATTGGTTGAACCCACAACTGCTTTTTTTTTTTTTTTTTTTTTTTACCACTACTATTCCTTTATATCGGCTTTTGGAATTTACAAATGCAGCAATTTAGAAATCAGATGAAAGGTTTAGGGGCTGGAAAACACGTTTTGATAGATAAAAAGTGCATTTTATTATCAACTCTAAAGATCAGACCAAAATGAGGGACACATGAGGAGGAATGAGGGACAGAAGGACATTGCTCCAAATCAGGGACAGTCCCTCGAAATCAGGGACAGTTGGGAACTATGATTATAATACAGGATTTATATAGCATCAACAGCTTTACAACATAAGGGCAGTACAATTACAATACAGTTTAGAGGGCCCTGCTCCTCAGAGCTTACATCTAAGCATATGTTAGGATGACTACACTATGGAAGTAGTGAAGTAATTGCTTAACTTGTGCCAGTTCCATTTCTGATGCATGGAGGAGTATGGCAAATAAAATAAAAGTAGTGTTAAGGTTACACTAAAAGCAAATTTAAAAATACCTTTTACTGATTTTTTAAAACAGGGTGTAATGTTTTTTTTTTTTTTTAATTTCCCCCCAGGTTTTCTTTTACATTTTAGACAGGAGCTGAAAGCCCTGCTTGTTTATTTCTAAGGGACAAAGAAAAAGAAGATCTACTTACTCGATCCTCCTCTCCTCCATGCTGCTAGACTATGGTATCTACTCCATGCTCCAGCAGGGTCTATAGCCCTGCATTGGACATGATAATGTTGAGACGCAGTCCACTGCCAGAGAATGGTGGAGTGGAGGATCAGGTAAGTTTAAAACATTTTTTTGATGATATCATAAGCAAGATTTCTAGTGTAGATGCACCAAAAGCACGTGCCTATTTATTTGCATGTGCTAAAAGTACATATGCCAGGTATATTTTGCGTTCCTATATTTCATCAACAAGTTATTGAGTATTCAAGTGTAAAATTTGAGCTGGCCATAGGAGTCTTTTTTTTTGTTTTCACTTTCCATAAATTGTTATTAAAGCGGGAGTCCGCCGGGACTCCGCGTTTTTTTTTTTTTTTTTTTTTAAAGCCAGCAGCTACAAATACTGCAGCTGCTGACTTTTAAAATAGTGACACTTACCTGTCCAGCGCGCCCGCGATGTCGGCACCCGAAGCCGATCTCTCGATCGTCTCTTGGGTGCTGCCGCCGCCATCTTGGGTATGGGAATCAGGAAGTGGAGCCTTTCGGCTTCATTTCCCAGTTCCCTACTGCGCATGCGCGAGTCGCGCTGCGCAATAAGGATGGACCCCGCTGCCTCTGGGATCCGTGTGTTTACCAGCAGGCAGCGGGGGACTTTCGGAAAGGGGCGTAATCTACGCCCCTTTCCGCAGAGAGCTAACCCGGAAGTGGGTGCAGATACCTGTACTGTACAGGTACCTGCACCCCCCTCCCCCCTGAAAGGTGCCAATTGTGGCGCCGGGGGGGGGGGGAGGGTTCCGATGAGCGGAAGGTCCACTTTAGGGTGGACCTCCGCTTTAAAATATTTAGGAATAAGACCCCAGGAGTAGATGGACTCCCCACTGAGTTCTATTTGCAACAGTTAGATCTAGTTGCTCCTACACTTATCTCCTTACAGTTTTTTAGGTTGATGGCTTTGCCTGATTCTATGTCAGAGGCGGTGGTGGTGTTGGTGCCCAAGCCGGGTAAGAACCCTGAGGAATGCTCCTCATATCATCCAATATCTCTTCTTAACGTCGATGCTAAGATCTTGGCAAATCGTCTTTAGAATTTTTTTTTTTTTAAAGGACAATAACCTCGAGCGCATAGGGTGTGCCAGGTGTGACTGGGCACACCCTAATCACCCTGTGTGGTGCGGATTCCCTTTGCTTAGACCCCAAACCTAACAGGGCTCCTAAACAAATTGCAATAAACAATTGTAAAAATAATAAAAATATAAAATAATAAAAAACTACTGACACTGTCAATATATATACAAATGCACACACACGCATACATGTTTGAGATTTGGGGTGCACACCCTAATGCAATAGGCTGTGCACATCTATGCTCCAGCTTCTCTTTTTGAATCTCTCAGTTTCCCCCTCTGGACGGGCTTACAGGCTCATAGAAAAATACACAGAACTAAGGATTTCAGTCTCCGGCAGGGAGGGTGGAAGGCCACTTCCTGGGAGGTTGTTGTGTTAGGGAAAAAAACTGTCAGAAGTGAATCATGCTGATAGCAGAGAAATGAGAGATCAGAGAGAAGCCAAGTTCTGTGCTTTGGATTTAGGCTAGTACACACTATAGTGGGATGTGCTTTATTTATTTTTCATATCTGAGGTTTAAAAACAATTAAGGGTTATGTTTTTCCTTCTGAAAGCAGTCATATTTACCAGCTGACAAGCAAGGTGGACGCTGAACTGTCGTTGATGCAGAAGGAACATATGTCTGTCTCTACAGATTACTCTACAGTATTTTTACAGAAACATGTTAGGATAATAGAGGATGTTAAAGATTTCTTGAGACCTTTTTGTATGCAAAATCTAAAACCTTGGCATTGTTGCTTTAGAAATGTTTTAGAATGAGCTCTTATTTTTGTATCTGTATTACATGTTACAGACTGGAACAGTGTCCCTTTTCCAGCCACTAAAAGCCACCCTGGAACAGAACATTCCTAGCCCGTTTGGCAACAGCAAAATTTTCCTACGACAAAAGAGCTCGGCATCCTTAAACAACGGTGGCGTGGTGTGAGTATTCCAGTTTAAAGACTTGATACTGTCAAAAGTCCCAAAGTGATTCTTCCCTGCACGAGGCATTTTTATTTATTTTTTTCGAAAGAGGGCTAGCTTGATCGGATTTTGTCCGAAACTGTTGCATACACACAGTCGGACAAAGTTGTCAGAAAATCCGATCGTACATAACGTGATGACGTTATTTCGTTAGGACGGGACTACGTTCAGGCTAGTAGCCAATAGCTTTGTTCTAGGAATTTGATCTGAGCATGCGTGGCCCTTTGTCCAATTGGAATTCTCTACACACAATCAGACAAAGTCCGATCGGATCATGTTGTCGGAAAATTTTATAGCCCAGCTGGAAAACTTGGTCCGTCGGATATTCCGACAGAAACAGTCCGATGGAGCCCACACACTGCCGGATTATCCGACAACACGGTCCTATCGGACATTGTCCATCGGAATGTCCGACCGTGTGTACAAGGGCTTAGACGCTGTCCCAAAACAAGCGTGTAGATCAGGAAAGTCGGAGAAGAAGCCAAAATTCCTAATCTGCATACTTATTTTGAGATGGTGTCGAGCCAGCTACTAAAATGTAGCCCTGAAAGAAGCCAGGCCATTCTGAAAAAAATATATATTAGAAAAAAATCATATTGTACACTGATACTTCAAAAGCTACAGGTCCACTTTAAAAAAGTAATTAATTGATTACAGATTAGTAATGAGGAATTTATTAACCCTATTGTAGACCCAACCAGGAGAGTGGAATCCGGGAATCAAGCTCATGGGGGACGCAACCGGCCCCAGACCCTTTCTCCACTCCACGGAGCACAGCATTCCAAAGGGGCCACTCAGAGGAGATTCACACCCAGGTGCAGGTCAAGCAGGTATGCCTACATTTTCCATTCTTGTCATCATTCTTCCTTTCTTTTTAAATTCGTTTTTTGTTTGTGTTTATCTGCAAAGTTAACAATTCTGAATGTGGACAATATACAAAGTATACTAAAAAGCGCGTGACCTGTTTGGACCCCAATGCAACATAAGCATGCCTCCATCCCTATATTGATAAAAGAAAAATGAAAGTGGATTGTGGGACTGTAAATGAGGCATGGATATGTATTTGAAATGGTCTGGGATACCTGAAATGTTGTTCATTGTCACTGTCCCTGCGGGAAAATCTGTATACCCATAAAGAATTGCTAATCAATCCAATAAATTAAATACAGATACTGAATAGTAGGTATATATAATTTATCATAATATATAATACATGGATCATGCAACAAGAAGCATAATTAATTGTAGTAATAATCATATTGACATATTTAATGTATATAATGGATAGACATAATTGGTACAAGCAATCACAATTAAAACATTTTATGGACATACAGAGCAGGTGAACATGGTTATCCTAATAAATATAACAATAAATTAATAAAAGAAATTCATGATTGTAGCAAACTTGACTTGGCATCCCTGAGTATGGACTCTACGCGTTTCATGGCGATTTCAGCCAATCATCAGGAGTGGGATGCATCAAAAAAAAATCGCTAAATAGAGAGATGAAATAAATGAGTAAATTGGTCGGTCACAGTCTCAAATGAAAAATCATTGCTTTCAAAAAGAGAGCAAGTGTTGAATGTGAATGCATTACCTTTGGCCACGTTCAGATAAGTAACCCAACAGACCCAAAAAGGGAATAGGATGGTGGCACTGAATGAACCGTCTCCCCCAGGGGTTGAGACGGGGACACATCCCCCTCACCCTAAGCCATAGCTCTCCAAGGAACCTGGAGGAATGGAGAAGGGGCAGTGGGAAACAGCAGCCAACGGGAGAAGCGAACAGCCACACCACAATGCCAGAGTATGAGGTATGCACATATGGGCCACAGATCAGAATCTAAAAGAATAAATAAATAAAATGAAGTGAAAAAATAAATATAGTGAAATAAAATAAAATAAAAATTGGATGATAAAAGCTATGATGAATAATGACGTTTTAAATGGAGGGAAAAAAAAAAAACGTGTTATAAAATGTGTGTGAAGTAAGGGGGATTGCAAAAAACAACACTGTCCACCTAGGCTTAAACACCTATCAAGAAGTGACTAGGTGATGAAAAACATTACAAATAGGTGAGTGTATATATAATGAAATAAACTAAGTAGTAAGTGATAGAAAAAAGGGTTAAATAGCCTATATATATACACAAAAGTCTAAGTGTTATGCAAGCATGTGTCTAGATTGATCCTTAAATAGGACCTCCTAATTACCTGGAGTGTAGAATAAAGTACTCATTTAAACAAAAAACACACATACAGATCAGCACCAGAAGCAAGTTTTCTAAGCAAGTTTAGAATTCAGAAATGGCTAGTAACCATTTCTAAAACCTGACATTTGCAAAATGTTCAAGTCTCTATTAAATAACATGAGTGCCTTTGTTTTGTAACATGTAAACATCTTAATATAGGTATCTTAGTTTAGAGTATTTTCTTTTTTAGTCTGTAGAAATGAAAGAAATTGGGCAAAGTTTATCCAATGGTGGAGAACACTCGATCGGACTGGAGACACAAGGCCGAGCAGTGTCCATGCCGCGCCTGGCTGCAGAAGCTCATGTAAGTGAATGGCTGTATAGAATGTAGCTTTTACTCGGTTTTATGTAAACAAAAATATATGTTGCCTACCGAGATTATGGAACCATTTTTTGGACAGAATCAATATTCATCAATTAAGTAGTAGCTGATTTTTAAGCTATGTTTAAGCTCCAACAGGGCTGCTTCTGCTTTGGTCTTCTAAAGGTGATGGCGCTGCTACTTAGAGAATGAATAGACTTTAATGTCAAAAATATTAGCCTAGGCCATAAATGGGGCTTTGTAGGAAAAATAATGTAGAGAAACCCGGGCAAATAACCAAACAGAATATACCTTTTATTCACTTGAAAAAACAGGTCAAGGCATCAGTTTGTCACGTTCAGCTGCTTAACATTTTCTCCATATTTGTTTGCTTCCGTTTTGTCAATTGGTCCCAAAATGTTTGCTTCTGTCAGGTTCCTCATGAAGTGATGTCACAGGTCCCATAGAATGCACAGACTGCGTTTTCACCAATACTGGTCCATGTCCATCTCTGTATTCTTCAGGAAATTATGTTTTTAGTTCTTGGAGGATCACTGGACCATACCAATACATCCTTGGGCCGCACATCGCAAAGCAGACCCATGTGAAAGAATGAGTGGCAGCCTCAGCCTGTTCTCTGGCCAGGTTATGTCCCCAATGCATTTTGCTCTGCCCCTGGAACTTAATCATGGGGATGGGAGTTCTGATCAAGAGAGGGGATTTTTTAAGTGCAATATCGGCAGACACATGACAGCCAATGATGCACTTAAACCCTCCCTCCTCTTGCTAGTAACTCCCACCCCCACTAATTAAGCTCTGGGGGACGGAGTGAAACACATTGGGGGCATGGCCTGGCCAGAGCCCGGGCTGAGACTGCCATTCATTCTTTCACACGGGTCTGCTTTGTGATGTGCGACTCATGGACACATTTTCTGCCTTGCTGAAGCTTGTAGCCGGGACGGGCTCCCATCTTAACACACAGCGGTTGTCTTTGGACTGTATCTCTAAGCCCTTGTACACACGGTCGGACATTCTGACAACCAAATCCGTTGGATTTTGTCTGACGGATTTTGTCCGAAACTGTTGCATACACACGGTCGGACAAAGTTGTCTGGAAATCCGATCGTTCAGAACGTGATGACATTATTTTGTTACGACGGGACTACGTTCAGGCTAGTAGCCAATAGCTTTGGTCTAGGAATTTGATCTGAGCATGCGTGGCACTTTGTCCGATCGGAATTCTCTACACACAAATCGGACAAAGTCGGATCGGATCATGTTGTCGGAAAATTTTATAGCCCAGCTCTAAAACTTTGTTGGTCGGATATTCCAACGGAAACAGTCCGATGGAGCCCACACACATTTTCCGTCGGAATGTCCGACCGTGTGTACAAGGGCTTACCTGAGTGGCACCTATATCTTTTACATTTCTATTTAGTACTTCACTGAAGTTATTTTACCTACCCCTAGGGAATAGATGGACCCCAGTGTCTCCAAAACTGGAACCTTCTTAGTACTTCTCAGGAAGCAATACCGTTGTCCCTCAGAAAATGGATAGACTGTGCTGTCACCAAATTGAATTTCTTATACTGCTTACGAAATTATGTCTTTTGGGTTCTGGAGACTGTAATATCATACATACTAGCCACAAAATGTTCACCTACTTCATAGTTCACGGGAAGTGATGTCATCGGTCCCTAGAAAATTGACAGAAAACACTGTTGGCTTGAATTACTAAAGCTGGAGAGTGCAACAACTGGTGTAACTGTGTATGGCAGCCAATCCGCTTCTAACTTCAGCTTGCTCAATTAAGCTTTGCCAAAAAACAAAACAAAAAAACTGGAAGCTTATTGGTTTCTATGCAGAGTTGCACCAGATTTTGCGCTCTCCAGTTTTAAATCATCCCCTATCATTGTCTGAAACTGTCATTGGTTCCAGGATAATAAAATAGGCTGCTTTCCTCAGGATAGTAGCCAAACCCAGAAAGCAGCTGTCTTTACTGTTTTTTTTAGCAAGTCCTGTGTCTGTTATCCTCAGAATGGATAGATTATCTTCTTGACCTGCCACAGGATGCCTGGCATGGTGTTGTATAATTAACATGTACACCACCATCCTAGGCTTTTCACATTCTCACATACAGGTCTGTGAACATGGTGTTACCCATTATTGCATTAATATGGTCCAGTTTTTAACTGTATTCTAGTGCATGTATCTCATCTTATGTAACTGTTGCTGACTTGTCTCTTTTCCTTTTTGTACCACTCTCCTTTCCTGCCCTCGTTGTCATCCCATTGTCACTTCACCTATGTCCAACTCTGCTCTAACTTTCACTTGTGTTGCTTTTGTGGTTCTGTCCTCTGTTTTCTGTGCCCTCCCTTAATTTATTTATCCAACTTCCTCCTTCCTCCTTCTTCCTGTCACCCCCTTGGCCCCTTCCTATCCCCCTCCCCTCCCTCCCGATACTCCCTCCTCCATGCTGTCTGCCGCTGGTCTCCGTTGGTGCCGTTTGAAACGCTTCACCACCTGTTTGTCTTTCATCAGCCACGAAGCCGCGCTCCCTCCCCCAGGAACGGTTACTTACCCGTATGTAGACTTATTATTTCTCATCTCACGTGTGTGTAGTGCTCTGACCGTAGCTCAAACCCATGTGCATTAACCAGAGTCTTCCATTCAGTTCTGCCAGCCATGTCAATGTCTGTCAATTTTTTTGTCACAGGTAAATCAAACTAGTGATTAATATCCATGGATTTATAGCAAAAACCCAATGTGAACTTTTTTATTTTTTTTGTTACCAAAAACAATGAGGCTGATTATAACGAATTAGACCTTCGCTGCTGCATGTGAAAACTCAAGAGTAGAATGTAGCCTTTGCTACGGTGCTGCGAAAGAGTCCTGGTTCTGAAAAGCAGTAAGTTTGATAAAAGTTAGCAGTTGCCTTTTTAGTTATAGCGGTTACAGTGCCTTGCGAAAGTATTCGGCCCCCTTGAACTTTTCAACCTTTTGCCACATTTCAGGCTTCAAACATAAAGATATAAAATGTTTATTTTTTGTGAAGAATCACCAACAAGTGGGACACAATTGTGAAGTGGAACGAAATCTATTGGATATTTTAAACTTTTTTTAGCAAATAAAAAACTGAAAAGTGGGGCGTGCAAAATTATTCGGCCCCTTTACTTTCAGTGCAGCAAACTGACTCCAGAAGTTCAGCGAGGATCTCTGAATGATCCAATGTTGTCCTAAATGACTGATGGTGATAAATAGAATCCACCTGTGTGTAATCAAGTCTCTGTATCAATGCACCTGCTCTGTGATAGTCTCAGGGTTCTGTTGAAAGCGCAGAGAGCATCATGAAGACCAAGGAACACACCAGGCAGGTCCGTAATACTGTTGTGGAGAAGTTTAAAGCCGGATTTGGATACAAAAAGATTTCCCAAGCTTTAAACATCACAAGGAGCACTGTGCAAGCGATCATTTTGAAATGGAAGGAGTATCAGACCACTGCAAATCTACCAAGACCTGGCCGTCCCTCTAAACTTTCAGCTCAGACAAGGAGAAGACTGATCAGAGATGCAGCCAAGAGGCCCATGATCACTCTGGATGAACTGCAGAGAACTACAGCTGAGGTGGGAGAGTCTGTCCATAGGACAACAATCAGTCATACACTGCACAAATCTGCCCTTTATGGAAGAGTGGCAAGAAGAAAGCCATTTCTCAAAGATATCCATAAAAAGTCTCGTCTAAAGTTTGCCACAAGCCACCTGGGAGACACACCAAACATGTGGAAGAAGGTGCTCTGGTCAGATGAAACCAAAATCCAACGTTTTGCCCACAATGCAAAACGATATGTTTGGCATAAAAGCAACACAGCTCATCACCCTCAACACACTATCCCCACTGTCACACGTGGTGGTGGCAGCATCATGGTTTGGGCCTGCTTTTCTTCAGCAGGGACAGGGAAGATGGTTAAAATTGAGGGGAAGAAAATGCACCTGTTAGTGTTGGTAGTGCCTGTTGCGCTACATAATGATGTCAATATCCTGTGTACTATGCTTAATAAAGCTGCTTTTTGAATCAAAAAAAATTGAGGGGAAGATGGATGCAGCCAAATACAGGACCATTGTGGATGAAAACCTGTTGGAGTCTGCAAAAGACCTGAAACTGGGACGGAGATTTATCTTCCAACAAGACAATGATCCCAAACATACAGCAAAATCTACAAAGGAATGGTTCACAAATAAACGTATCCAGGTGTTAGAATGGCCAAGTCAAAGTCCAGACCTGAATCCAATTGAGAATCTGTGGAAAGAGCTGAAAACTGCTGTTCACCAAACGCTCTCCATCCAACCTCACTGAGCTCCAGCTGTTTTGCAAGGAAGAATGGGCAAGAATTTCAGTCTCTCGATGTGCAAAACTGATAGAGACACCCCAAGCGACTTGCAGCTGTAATCGCAGCAAAAGGTGGCTCTACAAAGTATTAACGCAAGGGGGCCGAATCATTTTGCACGCCCCACTTTCGTTCCACTTCACAATTGTGTCCCACTTGTTGGTAATTCTTCACAAAAAATAAAATTTTATATCTTTATGTTTGAAGCCTGAAATGTGGCAAAAGGTTGAAAAGTTCAAGGGGGCCGAATACTTTTGCAAGGCACTGTATGTTTATAAAATGTGATTTAAAATGAATGGGGCTGTGGGTGAGTTAGGTGTTAACCAGCACTGGTCTTATAAGAAGATAGAAAGAAGGATGAAGCAATCAGAAGAAAAAACACTTCACATTTGACCTCTAAGCCCTTGTACACACGGGTCGGACATTCCGACAACAAAATCCGTCGGACGGATTTTGTCGGAAACTGGTGTTGCATACACACGGTCGGACAAAGTTGTCGGAAAATCCGATCGTACGTAACGTGATGACATTATTTCGTTAGGACGGGACTACGTTCAGGCTAGTAGCCAATAGCTTTGGTCTAGGAATTTGATCTGAACATGCGTGATACTTTGTCCGATTGTGTGTAGAGAATTCCGATCGGACAAAGTCCGATCGGATCATGTTGTCGGAAAGTTTTATAGCCCAGCTCTAAAACGTTGTCCGTCGGATATTCCGACAGAAACAGTCCGATGGAGCCCACACACAGTCGGATTATCCGACAATGCGGTCCGATCTGACATTTTCCATCGGAATCCGTGTGTACAAGGGCTTACTAGTGAAGGATTGATATCAGTAAGCTTCCTGCCCGGCTCAACTTAAACTTCAGTGGAGACTATGTGAGCAGTTCCATGGTATTGGTCACATTACTGGGTACCAAAATCATGTAAAACTGACATTACAGGGCAAGGTTACATGCTTTAAGTTTTCTTAATATCCGACAGGCTGAAAGTGAGAATAAACATCCGTTATTTTAGCACTACAGGTCCTGTTTAACAGGGGCCTTTTTAATGTGTTCATAGAGATAAGCCATGTTCAAAAAGCATCTCAAGAATTCTTCAGGCTCTTTACATTTCACATGAGCCCCCAAATACAAATAATCAATGAATGAGTACTATTATCCTGGATTACATGGGCGTCAGACTATAGGTGATCACGGTCTCCCAAAAAAGTCTCTCTTTGTATCCTTTTCTATAGTATACTTTCTACGGGGTCTGTAGGATACAATGCAGTAAAACAAGAAGGGAATTTACTAGGAGTCTAAACTATGAAAACACAGAGATATCTTGTTGACAGACAAAGCTTTCCAAGATCAGCCTGACACTGAAGAGGATTCTTAGAGATAATTGGGCTCACCTAGAAAAGCTGGAGCAAAGTAAGAATAAAGGCGTAGCTGAACACTTTCAGAATCTTCGCCAGGTTTCTGTGATATATTCCCAGCTCCATCTTTGATATTGATTGGGCACGAGGCAAACATTTTCTTGCCCCCCCCCCCCTCCATTCTGACACATACAAAAAATAGCAGGTGGACTCAAAATCAGTTTACTGCAACAAATCACACAGCTATTGCAATTGGTTTCCAGAGGTTACAGCCTTTCCTTACCACTCACTGGCTGGTTGCTAAAGGTTACAACACATTTCTGCTTGCCAATTGGTTGCTAGAGGTTACTGCACAT
The DNA here is from genome assembly GCF_037356315.1 of Lithobates pipiens. NCBI lineage: Eukaryota > Metazoa > Chordata > Amphibia > Anura > Ranidae > Lithobates > Lithobates pipiens. Next base: position 218,992 of record NW_027507696.1, on the reverse strand, counting down.
TATTAGCACTCACTTATTGGTTGCTAGGGGTTACAGCACATCATTACCACTTACTGATTGGTTGCTAGAGATTACAGCAGATTACTACTGTTCACTGATTGGTTGCTACAGGTTAATGCATATCATTACCACTCACTGAGCACTGGAGAATTTCCAAATAATCGAGCAAGTAAAGCAGCACATTAATACACATACTACAGGAAAGGGTCAGAGACGGCAAATATACTGCAGGAGAGCATCAGAGACTGCGGACATGCTACAAGTGACAATCAGAGACTGCGGACATTATACAGGAGATAATCAGAGACTGCAGACATGCTACAAGTGACAATCAGAGAATGCGGACATTATACAGGAGATAATCAGAGACTGCGGATATTATACAGGAGACCATTAGAGACTGCGGACATGCTACAGGAGACAATCTGAGACTGCGGACATGCTACAGGAGACAATCTGAGACTGCAGACATTATATAAGAGATGGTCAGGGAACTTTCAGCAATGCGCAGCTTTACAGTTGAATAACACAGCTCAGAATTTCAGCAGTCAGGTATTTAATGGGTGTAAGGACATACCTGGCCATCCAAGCAAACTGCATACAGCCAGAGGTCCAGGGGCGGGGCTTCCACTCTCTGCTCTTACTACAACTGCTCCCCCCCTGAGCATACAGGCAAGAGCAGGTCAAGAGCATTTAGTGGAACTCCTGGCCCTACCCCCAGATCTCTGTATTCCACAGCCAGTATAGAGGGGTGGAGCCGGGAGCTCTACTGACACTCCCACTCCGATCACTGCTCTCACAGCTGCTCTGTTCTGAGCATACAGGCTGCATAGGGCGGGGTCAGAGCATCAGTGGAGCTCCCGGCCCCGCCCCCTCTGATGGCTAGCTCAGGAATACAGCCTCTAGTGTGCGTTCTGCAAAGCCCACTTCAGGGGCCCCAATTCATGGGTAGCACGGGCTCAATGCTTTGGGCCCCCCAACAAAGATTGGGCCCTGGGCAGGTGCCCGCCGTGTTAAAGATGGCCCTGTATATTCCCAGTGATATCTCTTCAGCATGAAGTCAAATAAACCTCCCCAATCCTGCTCACACCTCTACTGGTATTAAAAGGTAGTAATCTGTCATTCGCGATCTGTATAATGGCAAGCACCTCCAAATGTATGCACAGATTTCTAGCTTTCTCTAAGCCCTTGTACACACGGTCGGAGATTCCGACAACCAAATCCGTCGGATTTTGTCCGAAAATGTTGCATACACACAGTCGGACAAAGTTGTCGGAAAATCCGACATGATGGTGTTATTTCATTACGACGGGACTACATTCACGCTAGTAGCCAATAGCTTTGGTGTAGGAATTTGATCTGAGCATGCGTGGCATTTTGTCCGATCGGAATTCTCTACACATGATCGGAGTATGTCCGATCGGAGCATTTTGTCGGAAAATTTTACCAACAAGTTGGAAAACTTGGTCCGTCGGATACTACCGACGGAAACAGTCCGATGCAGACCACACACAGTCGGAATATCCGACAAAACGGTCCGATCGGACACATTCCGTCGGAATCTCCGACCGTGTGTACAAGGGCCAAGACCTCTATGTGAACACTTAACCCCTGAATGGTCATATATGTAAATATTGACTTCATGTACAGTTGGTCATTGGTCCCTAGCCCTGCCACTCATCTCTCGTGCTGCTTTATTCAGCACTATGGTGGATGGCCTCCTTAGCTTTTAGATGGGGCACAGATTGATAAACTTTGCTCTAAATTGCAAATAATTAAGGACACCAGAGCTACTCACGGAAAAAAGAGGTGCCTACTATTACATGTGAGTGATGAATTACTAAATTTTATGCCACAGGTACACACTAAAGTCATAAGAGGTACATTGCCTTGAAAAATATTCATATCCCTTGAAACTTTCCACATTTTGTCACATTACAATACAAACGTAAATGGGATTTTATGTGATAGAGCTACAGAAAGTGGCACATAACTGTCGAGTGGAAGGAAAATGATGAATGGTTTTCAAATTTTTTTACAAATGAATATCTGAAAAGTGTGGTGTGCATTTGTATTCAGCCCCTTTTACTCTGATACCCCTAACTAACATTTAGTGGAACCAGTTGCCTTTAGAAGTCCCCTACCGTTTTTTTCACTCCATAAGACGCACTCCCCCCAAAAAAATGGGGGGAAATGTCTGTGCGTCTTATGGAGCAAATACTGAACAGCAGAGCCGCTGATAGCAGGATCAATTTGGCGGCAGAACGATGCCCTATTAACTCCCGCAGGATCATTCACATGTAAATCACGCAGGCATTGTTATGTAAATGAGGCTGGCCACCATGATTCATATGCAGATTACACCGAGAAGATGTAAACAGCATACAGGTGAGCATGTAGAGGTGATCAACGAGGGGGGTTTGAGGTGCAGAGTTGAATGGGAAGGAGGGGTGGAGTGCAGAGGTTAGTAGATGAGGGGTTTGGAGGACAGAGGTTAGCAGATGGTGAGTTAGAGGGGCAGAGTTGTACTGGGAGGAAGATAAGAATGCAGAGATTAGTAGAGAGATGGGGGGTTACTGTAAATACACCTGTTACATCACTGGTCAGTGTAAATGTTTCAATATATTTTTTCCCCATCAACTCCCACCATATATGGAGGAAGTACCTCTCTGTCCACAGCCTCTCCAGCACAGATCAGAATGTGAACGGTACATTTTTTCTAGAGTTGTGGGAACAAGATACCATCTGGTCAACATCTTGTTATTTTCTGGTGCTTTGGACTCCTGAGCTAGAATGAGTAATACAACTGCTGCATTTGTTCTATAGTAAACTCACATTGGAGGTCGCGTTCCCAGTCTCTAGTGAAATATGGTTTAGGAATCAACTTGGCTGCATCTAACAGTTTGTTTAGGATGGAGATCGTGTGAGGCTGAGGATCCTGAGCTGCCCATAAATCTTCGAACTTTGTGAAAGTGGATCTAAAACAACAAAATCTGCCAACTGGCGGTACCTCCAGAAGTCGAAGGGGAAGCTCCCGTATGTCTCTCTGATAACACCAAAGTTTTTTTTAATTCAGCAGCTACACATACTGTAGCTGCTGACTTTTAATATTAGGACACTTACCTTTCCTGGAATCAAGCGATGTTGGCACCCCAGCTGATGTTTCCATCAGTAGACCATTGCCTGTAATGGAAACCATCAGTGATGCCTTGCGACTTCACAGCCAGTTTCCTACTGCGCATGCCCCCCTCCCCCCAAAAGGTGCCAAATGGGGCACCAGAGGGGGGGGGAAGAAGGCAGATAAGTGGAGCTTCCACTTTTGGGTGGAACTCCAATTTAAGATCAAGTTTACCCCTATGCTTTGTGGTAACACGCATGTTACTGCAATGCAAAGTAGTACACCTAATAGGTTTCCAGTTATTTTAAATGACACCCAAATGCAGTAAAATAATGCACCTGAGTCGCAGATCACCACAATAGTTGGCTGTTGTGCTTTGGCAGGCTATTTAAATAACTTGTCTGCCTTAACGTGCATGTATCACCATAAGCCGAGTGCTCTGCATACCTGCTGGGAATTGAGCCCTCATACAGAGCCGCCTACACTCCTGCACCGCGTCCCACAAGCCCTCCAAGCCTCTGAAGGTCCTCGCTATGCCGCGCCAATGATGAGAGCCTCCACAGCCACAGAAACTGTCAGGTTTCCTCCCAATAGTGAGCTGTCAGGTACAACGAAATGGCGGCAACTCCCAAACACCACAGACCGCTGCTAGACCTCTAGAGGTGGATCGCAGCCACAGCAATTTCCAGAATATGAGGCGGTCGCAGCCACAACTCAAAGCGGCCCCAGGACAGAAATTTCCCGGTAGGCTTGTCCAGCCCTGTCCGGGAGATCACCGTCGCTCGTGGGTGTCTGTGAGCCCAGAGCCAAATGCGGGAGGCTCCCGCAATTCCCGGGAGACTTGGAATATCTGCTGTACTAAGGCTGTACTACTTCTACTTTGCAAAGAATTTGAATGAAAAGCCTTCAGACATTTCTATTCACCGAATTCAAACCAGCCAGTGTTTATGACTGACTGCATCTGATCATCAAAATATTCCTGCAGCTGCCCAGTAATTATCCCGGTACTTCTGGGTATTAGGAACATATGATACAGCCTCTGTCCTGGCCAATCACCACACCCTAGCAATGTGACATGGGGTGCACAGGGGTCTACCATACATTGAGTCAGTGGCGTCGCTAGGGGGTGGCTTTTGGGGCTTTAGCCCTGAATCTGTGGCCCATAGCCCGAGTCTCTGCAGGGGTCCCCAAGGGGAGGGGAGGCTCTTTGGGGACCCTGACATAAGTGGGGGGCTCTCTGGGGACCCTGATGCAAGGGGGAGGCTCTCTGGGGACCCTGATGCAAGGGGGAGGCTCTCTGGGGACCCTGATGCAAGGGGGAGGCTCTCTGGGGACCCTGATGCAAGGGGGAGGCTCTCTGGGGACCCTGATGCAAGGGGGAGGCTCTCTGGGGACCCTGATGCAAGGGGGAGGCTCTCTGGGGACCCAGATAGAAGGGGGGGCTCTCTGGGGACCCTGATATAAGTTGGGGCTCTCTGAGGACCCTGATGCAAGGGGGGGGCTCTCTGGGGACCCTGATATAAGTTGGGGCTCTCTGGGGACCCTGATGCAAGGGAGAGGCTTTCTGGGGACTCTTATGTAAGAGGGAGACTCTCTTGAGATGCTGATGTAAGTGAGGGCTCTCTGGGGACCTATATACACACACATATCACTGTATGTACATGTGTATGCTCACCCAAGCGTATAACTTTCTTTACTACGCTGCTATGGGCTCTAGCCCCAGATCTTTTGTAGATCTAGCAACGCCCCTGCATTGAGTATTAGGAGTAATTCTCACCAACATTTCTGCACTATTGCAGGGAATCACAGTGCTAGGAACAGATGGCAATTGTAAAGATAGGCACTGGAAGATGCCTAGCATGGAATGGAAGCTGATTTAGCATTCAATTCTTAAAGCAGTTTTACTTTAACATGAACTTTTTAGACAAATGGAACTATGTCCAGTCCTGAAAAATAGGTAACACAAGGTGCCTCCTGTGTATGTTCAGGGAGCCCCCAATCCTCAGGCTTGCATTTCTCAATATCCTTATCAAATTAATTAGGCTGTCATAGTTGAATGTGGATCTCCGTAAATTCCCAAAAATATTATTCCAAACTCTGTAAAATATGTTGGTCTCTTAATATGGTTATAGAATAATGTCCAATATAATTATAAAATAGCACAAATGTAATAAGTAACAGTGTCCTCTTTCTTTGAGTTTATTGCGTGTTTGTGAATTGTCATTGCAGCCTATAACTGATACAAGCCCGATGAAACGTTCCGTGTCAACGCTGACTCCCCCGCAGCGGCCCCAGCTGTACGAATATTCCCTAGAGAGGGTGCAACATGACCGCAGCCATCAGCACCACCACCGATGTCACCGGCGCAAAGAGAGAAAGCAAAAGTCCATGGACAGGTCTCCGCAGAACGACGACCCAGGTAAAGCTTAAAGGGTAACTCCACTTTCGTGGGGGAAAAGAAAATAGTTAATAAAAAAAAAAACATTATAGTGTATAAAATTGCGATACAAATCATATTGTAATTGAATGTTATTAAAAATTACCTTTCCTTTTCAATCTGCAGCCACTGTAATTTTCTGAAAATGCAATGCAATATGGCTACCTGGAGGTGGTCTGTACACAGACTGTGTAGTGACCACTCCTCAGAAGCATCATTTCTTGTGTGATTGGCTCAATAATTTTCCCAGAAGTCTGCAGAAAGATACAAATCAGATTTCAGGCATCTCCTGCAAAAAAAAGTCATTTTTGGTGAGAAACTCCCAGTAGGAACACGTCTAAAGGAATGCAGGCTCTGCCACTTTCCTCGTTGGTGCTCTGTAGCTGCCACAGCTGACTGATAATTATGAAACCACTCCCATTATACTCACTTTCACATATGGACACAAACACACAGGGATTTCTTCAGAATAAAAAATGGTAGGAATCTGTAACAAAGTTTGTTAAAATCTTTGTAATTTACCTACTATCAGAGAAGTACTTACCAAGGCTGAGAGCGGTTCACCCTTGCAACTAAGCGCAGTTTGCCCCCCCTGGAGCTGATACAGGGAGCAAATGGCACAAAGAGGCACAGGCAACCCAGGTGGCAGGGGAAGCCTTGCATGAAGGTCTGGTAGAGATGGACACCTTGTGTAGCAACTGGCTGGTAGCTGTAGAGGGCGGAACGCCCGGCTGGGGGTCAAACACTGATAATCCTAGATACAGGCACAGGCTCAGGTAAGGTGTCTTAGGGAGACACAAGCAAGTCCGGGTCACAGGCCGTGGGTCAGGGCAGGAGACAAGAGGCAAGTCCGGGTCACAGGCAGAGGGTCAAACACTGGAGGTAAGCGGAGTCCGTATAACAAAGCCGGGGGTCAAATCCAGGAGATAAGCAGCAGCGTCAAAGAACAATCCGGGTCACAACAGGTAATCAGATGCACAAACAGGTTTTCAGGTACCGTATATACTCGAGTATAGGCCGACCCGAATATAAGCCGAGGCCCCCAATTTACCCCCAAAAAACTGGGAAACCTATTGACTCGTGTATAAGCCGAGGGTGAGATATGCCTGTCCATCCCTGTGTGTGTGTCCATCCATCCATCCATCCCTGTGTGTGTGTGTGTCCATCCATCCCTGTGTGTGTGTGTGTCCATCCATCCATCCATCCCTGTGTGTGTGTCCATCCATCCATCCATCCCTGTGTGTGTGTGTGTGTCCATCCATCCATCCATCCCTGTGTGTGTGTGTGTCCATCCATCCATCCCTGTGTGTGTGTCCATCCATCCATCCCTGTGTGTGTGTGTGTGTGTGTGTGTGTGTGTGTGTGTGGCCTTGTGTGTCCAGCCTACCTGTGTCCCGAGCGTCCGTCCGGTCCCGAGCCTCCGTCCGGTCCCGTCCCGTCCCGAGACTCCGTCCGGTCCCGTCCCGTCCCGAGCCGAGCCTCCGTCCGGTCCCGTCCCAGGATCACCGCTCTTCGTCGGCGCCCATTCCCCTGTTCAAATGCTGCGCCTCCCTGTCTGTGATAGGCGGAACACAATTTCCCAGCAGCCTGTGTTCCGCCTATCACGGACATCGTCTCATCCTCGTCCGTAGTACGAAGATGAGCGGATGTCCGTGATAGGCGGAACACAGGCTGCTGGGAAATTCAGTGTTCCGCCTATCACAGGCGAAGGCGGAGCCGGAGGCGCGGCTTTTGAATTATAGAATGGCCGCTGTCTGTCTGCTCGACACGCTGATCGAGCGGGCAGACAGCGATGACTCGAGTATAAGCCGAGGGGGGCACTTTCAGCCTCAAAAAAGAGGCTGAAAATCTCGGCTTATACTCGAGTATATACGGTAACAGGAGCTGAAGATGAACCAGCAATTGATGTGTGCGCCAGAGCAGCTTTTATAGGCCGCCAGGGGCACGCTAAACGTGCGCCAATGTGCACAGGCGTGCGCCAGTGTGCATGTGCGTGCGCCTGAGCGCCGGACCGTGAATGCGCCGGAGCGCCGGACCGTGAATGCGCCGGAGCGCCGTTCCACCACGCATGCGCGCAGGGACGCGGCTGAAGCGCCTGGATGGCCTGAACCCCTGACACATAGATCATCTGGGGGGGGGGGGGGGGGTGGGAATGTTTTTTTCTCAACAAAAGTGAAGTTACGCTTTAATATTTGCACCTTGATGTAGCGTTAAAGACTATGTTTAGTTGAAACAAAACTTTATACCCCAGGAAAAACAGTTTTTTTTTTTAAATTTTGGGCAGAGCAAAAGAAAAGTTAGAACGTCTGTTGAGTTTTTATCTGTGGGGGTGGATCAAAACTGTGACTTTATACCACCCAGCGTGTATTATAAACACAAATGATGCAAATCTAAAAATATTAACACTTTATTTTGGACATATGAATTAAAAGATTATTTTAAAACCAAATCTACAAATTGGCCATCCAGGGTTTACTGTAAGCGTGGTCTTGAGATCAAACTATAAGGTTGACGCATTTTGCAGGGAGCCTCGCTTCATCAGGACCCGGGATCTCAATGTAAAAATGCTGTAACAATACATATAAATACATGATTATTGTATTATTTCATAAAGTATCTTGAAAGTACTTAGAGTACAAAATATATTACAATAAATAAGATGTCATAACCCCGGTATTTTCGTAAACGCAGTGCGTTTCTCTTTAACATAAAATTGGTCTCTGCGGTGTATTCGCTGCGAGATGCCCACCCCCCTCCCGCCACGCTTCGGTCATCGACAATTGCGTCCTCTCCCATGGATGCCTGACTGCCAACTGAGTGGAAGATGGCCCCAGCTCAGCTCCATAGCGTGGGTGGGTGGAAACTACGTGAAACGTTATTTTCACCCATAGCTGTTAAAGAAGAATTTTTTTTTTTTTCCTTTATTACATTCTAGTGTAAATATGAGATCTGAGGTATTTTGACTCCCAAATCTCCTATTTAAGAGGTCCTGTCGTGGTTTTTTTCTATTACAAGGGATGTTTAAATTCCTTGTAATAGGAATAAAAAAGTGACCCCATTTAAAAAAAAAAAAAAAAAAAAAAAAAGTGTCAAAATTAAAAATAAAAAGTAAAATAATTAATAAGAATAATAAGAAGCGAACGCATACGTAAGTAGCGCCTGCATATGAAAACACTACTCAAACCACCCATGTGGGGTATCGCCGCGATCATTAGAGAGAGAGCAATAATTCTAGCTACAGACTTTCTCTGTATCTCAAAACTGGTAACCTGTAGAAATTTTTAAACATCGCTTGTGGAGATTAAGGGTAAAAGTTTGTTGCCATTCCACAAGCAGGTGCAATTTTGAAGCGTGACGTGTTGGGTATCAATTTATTTGGCGTAACATTATCTTTCACAATATAAAAAAAAATAATTAGAATTGCGCTAAGTTTACCGTTGCTTTATGTTTTAATTAAAAAAAGTGTATTTTATCCAAAAAAGTGCGCTTTTAAGACTGCTGCGCAAATACCATGCGACAAAGTATTGCAATGACCACCAATTTATTCTCTAGGGATTTTTTTTTTTTCTAAGTAATTTTCTAGCAAAACAAAATTATTTTATTTTGTAAATAAGTGTCAAAAAGAGGCTTGTGAATGAAGTTGTTAAACAGACTTGTTGGTAAGTGGCTAGTAACAAGGTCTCCCGAGCCCTTGAGCCTTTGTGGAGACACCAGGTCCGCATCACTACACAACCAAAACCAGGGGTTATTAATATATATATATATATATATATATATATATATATATATATATATATATATATATATATTACACACACACACATTTTTTTTTTCATAGAAAGGTTACAAAAAAAAGGGGGAGGAAAAGGCAAAAGAAGGGGGGGGGGGTGAGGAAAAGGAGTGGTGAGGGGAGGGGAGGGGAAGGGGGAGGGGAGGCGATAGGGAAGGATTAAAAAAAAAGAGCGAGGTAAAAAAAAAAAAAAGCACAAATCAATGGGAATAAAGTGAAAAAAATCTATGGATCTTACCCAAAAACCCATAGTAAGCCTCTATCCCATCTATGTCTAGAAGTCTGCAATGGGGGGACTAGAATATCCAGTTCAAGGACTAGTATCTATAATAAAAAGTAGTCTTTTAATGGATATGTCTAAAATATAGTGTTAATATTTTAAATTTCGCACTTTCAACTACTGACATCTGATATAAACCAATGTATAGAACATAAACATATGTGAATGAAATGAAATATGTGCAATGTCCATACACCGCCACCAGATGTCTCCAATCAAGTGAAAGTGATATCTTTAAAAGTCCATGAATGAAATGTGAAATCAAAAGTGCCTTCATACTGGAACCCCCTAGGCAAAAATCCTGCTCACCAAACATACATGACACCCAATACAGGGAGTCATAAACAGCATGTCAAGCAGAGATGTATCCTCCAGGGAAAAGGAAACCGACCCATGAAGTTGCACACCCACCGAGCAAAGGGTATGGTATATCACATATGTGAAGAAGAAGAAGAAGAAGAAGAAGAAGAAGAAGAAGAAAGGCTCCTCATAGTGCAATATGTAAAATGTATTACCGGTATATTTTAACTAAAAAAAATGCACTTACAATGTTGCAGATGAAAGAAAGCTCCTTAAAGCAAGGAGGAACGCCAATCACATTCCAAAAGATGGCGGAAGTGACGTGGCACGTACTACCCAACCCAACGCGTTTTTCACCAACACATTTAGTAGTACGTGCCACGTCACCTCCCGCATCTTTTGGTACGAAGGTGTCCCTGCTTGTTTTAATGAGCTTTCTTTGATCTGCAAAATTGTGCATTTTTTTAGCTACGATATAATAAATGTTACATATTTCACTATAAGGAGCCTTTCTTCTTCTTCTTCTTCTTCTTCTTCTTCTTCTTCTTCTTCTTCTTCTTCTTCTTCTTCTTCTTCTTCACATATATGATATACCATACCCTTTGCTCGGTGGGTGTGCAACTTCATGGGTCGGTTTCCTTTTCCCTGGAGGATACATCTCTGCTTGACATGCTGTTTATGACTACCTGTAATGGGTGCCATGTACGTTTGGTGAGTAGGATGTTTGCGTAGGGGCTGGTGGAAGAAGGCACTTTTTGATTTCACATTTCATTCATGGACTTTTAACCAGTTCCCGATCGGCGCACGCCAAAGTATGTCGGCAGAATGGCACGGGCAGGCATATTGACGTACAGGTACGTTCATTTTTAAATGCCGCCCTGCCATCACGTGCGCACCGCTGGAGTGCCGATCGGGACCCCGTGAGTCCGGTCGTGGGTCCCGCGGACTCGATCGCCACGGGCATACCTGCGATCGTCTCACGGGGCGGCTGAACAGGGAGATGCCGTTGTAAACGGCATCTCCCCGTTTTGCCTAGCAACAAGTGATGCTGATCTCTGCTCCATGTGATTGGAGCAGAGATCAGTGTTCACTAACACAAAGCCCAGCCCCCCACAATTAGTAACACACCCCTAGGAACACTTAACCCCTACACTGCCACCCCCTGGTTAACCCTTTCACTGCCAGTGTCATTTACACAGGAATCAATGCATTTGTATAGCAGTGATTGCTGTATAAATGACAATGGTCCAAAAAATGTGTCAAAAATGTCCGATGTGTCCGCCATAATGTTGCAGTCACAATAAAAATCGCAGATCGCCGCCATTATTAGTAAAAAAAAATTATTAATAAAAATGCCATAAAACTATCCCCTATTTTGTAAATGCTATAACTTTTGTGCAAACCAATCAATAATCGCTTATTGCACATTTTTTGACCAAAAATATGTAGAAGAATACGTATCGGCTTAAACTGAGGAAAAAAAAGTTTTTTTATATATCTTTGGGGTATATTTATTATAACAAAAATTAAAACATTATGCGTTTTTTTTCCAAAATTGTCACTCTATTTTTGTTTATACCGCAAAAAATAAAAACCGCAGAGGTGATCAAATACTACCAAAAGAAATCTCTATTTGTGGGAAAAAAAGGACATCAATTTTATTTGGGAGCCACGTCGCACGACCGCGCAATTGTCAGTTAAAGCGACGCAGTGCCGAATCGCAAAAAAAAGTGGTCTGGTCTTAAGCCAGCAAAATGGTCCGGGGGCTGAAAGTGGTTAAAGATGATATCACTTTCACTTGATTGGAGACATCTGGTGGCGGTGTATGGACATTGCACACATTTAATTTCATTCACATTTGTTTATGTTCTATACGTTGGTTTATATTAGATGTGAGTAGTTGAGAGCTTGGTATGAAAATTATTATTTTCTTTTTATGATTTAGGCTGTTTTTACGCCTCACTACCAGCTGCTCTATTTTTTATATTTAATATTCATTATCACACCTATTTTTTTTTAAAGAATTCTTTAATAATTTCCTTGAGTTGAGTTGAAGGGTGCGCAGATTGAATTTTTTCTTTTTATATTCGTTTTTTCAATATTTACGATTTGCATATTTTGTGCTTATATCACACCCTGGGTGGTATAATTACATTTCACAGTTTTAAAGCACCCCCCCCTTCTATAGATTAGAGGGATGATACCCCCAAGGGCAATAATTGATTGTACACCCTGGCCCCATACACAATAGGACTGTCTACGTTTGTATCTGTGTCACCACTGTTTAGATTTCTTCTTATTGTCATGATGGGAAGTGATGAGAAATCTCTCAGGTGGGGATGAAGATCATATTAAAAACCTGATACAAATATTTACTCTTACCGAGTCCATCCAAAAAACGTAAAAAAAATGTTTTTGCTAGAGTTGGGCAGTGTGTGGTGAGGGTGAAAAGCTGCCCACTAACTTATCTAGTATCTCCCTGGGACTCTTTAGTAGTGAAATGTCACAAAGCCAATTTAAGTTTCTTACTAACATACTTGAGGCATTTTGTGTCAGCAGAAGCCCCACCACGGGAGAGGCGACAGGAGAGAGGGAGGTCCCAGGAACGCAAGCAGCAACCACCGTCCTCATCGGAGAAACAGCGCTTTTACTCATGTGACCGATATGGCAGCCGAGATTCTGGGCACCCCCGACACTCTGACCACAGCCGGGCCACCTCGCCAACTTCTGGACAGGATCATGCTTCTCACAGACAGGTGAGGGACAGCAACATACAAACCAAAAAACTTTCAGACATAGATAAATACAAATTAACATTGTTTATAAATATTGATCAGACAGGAGACAGAGAGATACAAAGGATCTCCTGTCTGATCAATGTTTATAAACAATGTTACTTTGTATCTCTCTATCTTCTGTCTGATCAATGTTTATAAACAATGTTAGAGAGATACAGAGTAACATTGTTTATAAACATTGCTCAGACTGGAGAGTGCCTGCAAGAAACTGACTGACTTTGTCTTCAAATTCAGACAAAAAAATTTTTTTTACATTAAGATTGCTCTGTCCCCACTAGAGTCATTTCTGCTCACTTCCTGCTTTAGTGGCAGGGAACAGATGGAAAGTGATGCAAAATCACCCCATTATGGACACAGACAGCAGCAAAAACACTTAATACTGCGGGGAAACGCTAGAGAACCTGTGAGAGATATTTATTGCTGTCTTGTTTCTCTTATTTCTTTATCCAGTTGGCCTTTGTTACCTGAAACAGAAAATTGTGGGAGGTGGGTCAGGACAGTGCCGGAACATCCAGGTTCATCCAGCGCCCAGGGCAAAGATGCCAAACTGCGCCCCCCTTTCCCTTAGGGTTAGGGTCAGGGTGCCCCCTACCCCTGCAATAAACCATTGCGCCAGGGGCAGCCTCCCCTCCTGCCCACCCCTTTGCCCGGCCCTGGGTCAGGAGGCCCCCTACCCCTGAAATAAACCATTGCGCCAGGGGCAGCCGCCCCTTGCCCCGGCCCTGGGTCAGGAGGCCCCCTACCCCTGCAATAAACCATTGCGCCAGGGGCAGCTGTCCCTCCTGCCCACCCCTTGCCCCGGCCCTGGGTCAGGAGCACTGTACCTAGGATAGAAAGTCTTGGAAATTTTAACCAGCTGCAGAAAAGTGATCATTTCATTGGACTAATCCCACCGAAGACCTGAAAGAGTGGAATCCTAAATTACCCAACACGTTGGCTATGTTCTATGTCCTACACAATGGATGATCAACATGTGACCCTCCAGCTGTTGCGAAACTACAAGTCCCAGGAGGCATTTCAAGGTTGACAGTTACAAGCGTGACTCCCAAAGGCATGATGGGAATTGTAGTTCTGCAACAGCTGAAGGCCACAGGTTGAGCAACCATGTCCTACGCTAATAAAGTAATCATTGTTGTCCATCAGACTGAGTTTTTCCCAAGACTTTCTGTTTAATCACAATGCTCCTCTCCTACCTCTACAAACTTCACAGGTTTGAAGGGACCAGGGGCGGACTGACCATTTGGCCACTCGGGCACTGCCCGAGGGCCCTGAGCCACTAGGGCGCCCCATCAGGGTTGCCTCCCCATCGCCCATGATACCACAGTGCCCAGGGCAGCCGACCCACCTGCCCACCCCTTGTCCCGGCCCTGCTTACCAACATCCTTTTGGTCTAAAAATCCTGAGATTATAGCTGCCCCACCTCTCCAGTACCTTCTCAGCCAATAGAAACATATCTGTGTATACATGTATGTGTATACTGTGTGTCCCCATAATCTCCGATTGCCTGGGGGCCCCATAATCTCCTATTGCCCCGGGGGGCCCATGAGTTGTCAGTCCGCCCCTGGAAGGGACCCATTTCAATAACTCACTACAGACCTAACACCAACAAGATCTAACACTATCTTGAACACTACAAAGGTCAGCAGGGCAGAAAGCTATGAGAAATAGAGGCAAATTCTTAAAAGGGGGCATGAGTTTAGGTGACAGCTGTCAAAGAGGAATTTCCTCTTACTTTGGAGAGATTTCCCGCTCACCCCCTATTGTGTTCCTAGGTCAGGAAATGAACCTGATCAGGGTTTTGGAGCCTTCCCCATTCTATCCAAAATAAAAATAAACATTAGTTAGATATTCTAAAGAACTCATTGGGGGGATCAGATGATACATAGCCCAGTCTTTGACACCCTAAGACCCCTTTCACACTGGGGCAGTTTTCAGGGGATTTAGCGCTAGAAATAGCCTCTGCTAAGTGCCTGAAAACCGCTCACTGCAGTGTTACGATACTAGGCAGAGGACTGCTTTGCACTACGCTACACTGAGCAAAAGTAGTACATGTAGATCATTTTTCACAGCACATCAACACATTGGTCTAAACCAGTCTGCAGTCTTCAAGTCATTCCACAGATTTTCAACGGGGTTTAAGTCTGGGCTCTGATTAGGCCATGCAAGGACATTCAACTCCTTCAACCACTGTGGGTCCATTTTTGCTGTGCGCTTTGGGTCACTGTCATGTCCCTGCAGCATTATTTGAAAGTGTCCAATCAGCTGGAGGTAGCTGCATATAGCCCAATCATAATGATTTAAAAACCTGTGTTCTGTACTGTACTACAGAGATGTCAACAATCCTATTTTATGTGGATCATAGACATTTAGGAAGATCTCTGCTGAGTCTGGTTTGTATCTAAACTGGCTGCATTTTGGTTAATCATTTATAAAAAAAAAATGAATTTTCTCTAGTGTTAAAAATGTTATTTAGTTGTATTTAATGATACTGGCACCTCTACGTTCTAAAATAACATCAATTAATTAGACAGGAGTTCTCTAATGAAAATGTGACATTACCTGAAAATCTTCAGAAGATGTCAGTTTGCCTGGCTGATCCTCTCACTCCAGCACTAGACATGTGCAAAAGGAAAACATTTGTTTACTTTCGTTTCGTTTTAATTCGTTAACTTCCTTAAATTCGTTTTCGGATTTCGTTTAGTTTTCTACCGAATTCGAAAAATCGGCCACATTTGAAAATATTTCAACCAAATTCGAAAATATTTCTACCGGATTCAAAATGATTTCAGCATGATTCGACATTATTTCAACCGCATTCGAAAATATTTTGTGACCCGACTTTAGGGCCATGTATCTCGGGGTAATTTGGTGCTAGACACTTCAAATTTGGATATGTTGTAGTGCTAGTACTATTGTGTTTGCATACCAAATTTGGGGTTTCTAGCACGAAGTGACCCCGAGATACATGGCCCTAAAAGTGGGTCATAAAATATTTTCGAATGCGGTTGAAATAATGTCGAATCATGTTGAAATCATTTCGAATACGGTATTGAGACGAATTTCGGCTGAATTAGGTTGAATTCGTTAGCATTGTAATTCGGTAATTCGGATGCATCCGAATGTCCGAATAATGAAAATTCGTCCGAATCTCGAATCGGAACGAAACGAAATGCACATGTCTATCCAGCACTTTTCCAAGTCACTCTCCTGAAACAAAGGGGGTTATTTACTAAAGGCAAATTCACTTTGCACTACAAATGCAAACTAAAAGTGCAAAGTGCACTTGAAATTGCACTGAAAGTGCAGTCGCTGTAGATCCAAGGGGGACATGAAAGGGAAATAAAAAACAGCATTTTCGCTTGCGCATGAAAGGATAATAAAATCAGCAGAGCTTCCCCTCATTTCAGATCAATCCCTCAGATTAACAGCAACTGCACTTCCAAGTGAACTTTGCACTTGTAGTGCAAAGTGGATTTGCCTTTTCGTAAATAACCCCCAAAGTTCTGACTTTGGCATTTGCTGACCAGGAGGCGGCAGGCAGCAAAGGGGGCGATTTACTAAAACGGGTGTACGAAGATTCTAGTGTAGCTTTGCATACTAACCAATCAAGTTCTAACTTCAGCCTGTTCAATTAAAGCGGGAGTCCGCGTTTTTTTTTTTTTTTTTTAAAGCCAGCAGCTACAAATACTGCAGCTGCTGACTTTTAAAATAGTGACACTTACCTGTCCAGCGCGCCCCGCGATGTCGGCACCCGAAGCCGATCTCTCGATCGTCTCTCGGGTGCTGCCGCCGCCATCTTGGGTATGGGAATCAGGAAGTGGAGCCTTTCGGCTTCATTTCCCGGTTCCCTACTGCGCATGCGCGAGTCGCGCTGCGCAATGAGGATGGACCCGCTGCCTCTGGGATCCGTGTGTTTCCCAGCAGGCAGCGGGGGACTTTCGGAAAGGGGCGTAATCTACGCCCCTTTCCACAGAGAGCTATCCCGGAAGTGGGTGCAGATACCTGTACTGTACAGGTACCTGCACCCCCCTCCCCCCTGAAAGGTGCCAATTGTGGCGCCAGAAGGGGGGGGGGAGGATTCCAATGAGAGGAAGGTCCACTTTAGAGTGGACCTCCGCTTTAAGTTTTGATGCTCAAACCTGGACGCTGATTGGTTATTATGCACAGTTGCACCAGATTTTGTTTGCACCAGTCTTAGTAAATCTCCCCCAAAGTGTCAGTGTGATAGCCAGGTAAATATCATTTTCACAAGGAGAGGTCCACAGGTTATCAGCATGCAAATAATTCATGAAATTGTCAGTTAAGAAACATCTGTGAACTGCTATATTGTATGATGTCTTTACATGTACTTGCTGGCTATATAATTAACTGACGGGTCTGTTATTTAGGAGTGTGATGTGGGGTTACATTGTTATCTTCTCTAGTATGTTTCCTTGCAATATGCTGCTTACAGGATTAGGGTCAATGTACTGTATGTGTGCAAATTTGTTATAAAAAAAAATTGCAAATTTAAAATTCTGCCTATCATGGTCAATGCCAGTCATCACTTGTTATCAGCAATGTAAAGCCATTGGTTTTATTCCTTTTTCCATTCACGCCTGGGCTGTGCAATGCATATACGTTCCCACATAACAAAGAACTACAGCAAGAATGAATGCAGACATGTGTACATGCATTTTTTATACATAATAATGGGATCCTTGCCCTTGAAACGAGCACAACTTAAAAAGTTCAATAACGCACATTTTTTTTTAAATGTGTCAACGCACAACACTCAGCACACAAGTGCGACTTGAGACAGAATTTATTTGACACAGGACTTGGTCATTTCTGTATTCCTCCAGGTGCTTGGAGAGGCAAAAAACCCTTCAGAAATGAAAAGCATAAGAAAGTTATGCTGCAGATGAAATGAATACTTATATCCAAATATCCCAGGTGGATCAAAAATGAGCGCTGTCCATTATGTGGCAATCTGTGATATTCCCCTAAGCACCGGTTCACACAGGGGCGACTCGTCAGGCGACTTAGCCGCCTGACAATTCGCGTCCCGTTCTGTGCAATGGAACCATTCTAATCGGAGTGACCAAAAAAAGGTTCCTGTACGACTATTGGGGGGACTTGCATTGCCTTCTATACAGAAGTCATTTTGCAAGCCGCCGCTAAAGTTGGATCCCGTTTGCCTGAGGCAGTCGCGCTGCCTCAGTGTGAACCGGGTCTAAGTTGCATTAACATTAAAGGTTATATAGCAAGGGCAAAGGATGGTGGAGCAGGGACAACACAGAGTAATCAGACACTCCCAGAAGAGGAAGGGGGCTATGACGTGCGAGGAGGGGGGCTATGACATGCAAGGAAGGGGGCTATGACATGCGAGACATGCGAGGAGGGGGGCTATGACGTGCGAGGAGGGGGGCTATGACATGCGAGACGTGCAAAGAGGGGGGCTATGACGTGCGAGGAAAGGGGCTATGACATGCGAGACATGCGAGGAGGGGGGCTATGACGTGCGAGGAGGGGGGCTATGACGTGCGAGGAGGGGGGCTATGACGTGCAAGGAGGGGGGCTATGACGTGCGAGGAGGGGGGCTATGACGTGCGAGGAGGGGGGCTATGACGTGCGAGGAGGGGGGCTATGACATGCGAGACATGCGAGGAGGGGGGCTATGACGTGCGAGGAGGGGGGCTATGACATGCGAGACATGCGAGGAGGGGGGCTATGACGTGCAAGGAGGGGGCCTATGACGTGCGAGGAGGGGGGCTATGACGTGCGAGGAGGGGGGCTATGACGTGCGAGGAAGGGGGCTATGCTAGGGAAATGAATATTCCCAGAGAAGTAAAATTATCTAGCAAGTTCAAAGTCACTTTGCAAGTGAGCATAAAATTGTTTATGGAATAGAAAATTGCTGAAAGTAAGTATTTAAAAGACTTGATATTTCTGTGCGTTTACCTGCAATGTTTTTAAAGTTACCGACAGGCTGTCTTTAACATGGTCTAAAAACTGGGGATTACTGGGGTTAATGAGCTCCGAGGCCCACACAAACACAAAACGAATGGGCCTTCTACTCTGCAGGGCAATAGCAGTAACCACCTTTGGTACTATGGTACCCAAATTCGCTATATGTTATGTTGCGATAACAACTGATTTTGGTACATTAATCATGATATGGAATGTTGTGTGTTGAGTGTTTTTTAAGGCTGTCGACTCAAACCTGTGTGTTTTCTACTTTTCTAAACTCTCCCTTGTTTTTCTCTTCTTTCCATGCCCATTGCCTATCTTTTTATCTTGTGTTTGTGACAACTTTTTGTCTCTTGGTGTCTTTTTATTTTTTTTATTTTTTTACTGTGATTTTGTGTGTTTGATGTTGGACATGATCCTTCACCCTCCTCTTGCCTATCCTTTTTTGTGCCATGGGTGTTGCCTGTGTGTGACCACTTACATCATTGTCCTGTGGACTTTTCACTGTTGTGTGTGTATGGTGTGCCTCATTGTGTTTCTTCTCTCCATTCTGTGTTCCTGTGCCGTTTTGATGTGCTTTTTCACCCTTTCAATCTAGGGCAGTGGTTCGGCCAGCGGGAGTCCACGTCTGACCAGCTCCGGTGCTAGTACCCCCTGCCGCGGAGTCCGGAGGCAGCTGCCACAGACGCCGCTCACTCCTCGGCCCAGTGTCACATATCGGACAGCTCACTCTTCCCCTGTGCACTTTGGGGGACCCATTTACTCTCCTGGACGACTGAGCCGGGGTCTATCAGAGCACAATACTTTGCTGTACAGTGATTCCCCAAGCCACTCCGCCTGCACAGTTACGCGCATTGGTTCTGACCCGTACCTTGGACCGCGACAGGATGCCGACAGCTACTGCCCTGTGCCCGAGGACACCTTAACTTTTGAGGAGGCCTTGGCCAGCAACTCTGGACGTTCCTCTCGGACTTCCTACGTGTCCTCACTCACTTCCCATTCCCACCAGCTCTGCAGGGTCCCCAACGGCTACCACTACACCTTAGGGCTCAGTTCAGGGTCCGGCCAAGCTCCCAGAGTTCGAAGCTATTACCATGAAGCAGACGAGGATGACTGGTGCTAGCAGAGGGAGCCAAAAGCACGCTCTCAGTCTCAGCCCTTCACTTCACCAGGAAGCCGAAGCAACAGGAGCAGAAAAGGGGGGCTCTTGTGTTCAGTTACTACTGATGAGTTTTATCATCAGCCAACAGATCGCCGTGACATCAGAGCATGTTTCGGGCAAAGTAGAGGCAGCGACCATAGGAGAAAATTCAGAGCGAAAAATAAGGAAGAAATTATGAACAAGCAGGGCAGAGCCAGAGCAGGCCTCAGTTTTAAAATTGTTCTGGCATTTGTCATATTTTCAGTCTTCCTTTTGGGGAGAGTTACAATGCCTCTTTTCTAGTAATTGGAATATGGGATGTAGGACAAAATGGCAAGCCTGGAGGTTGGAGAAAAATAAATAAAAATAAATGAGCAGCAAGTTTAGGACCGAAGAGTATTGAGGTTGCTTTTTTTAATTCTTTATATAGACTTTAAAAAGGATAGAAGGATAATTATTGACAAGCTCTTCACCTTTCTATTCTCATCCTTCACAAAACTTCTGAGAATTTTTTTGAATCAGTTCATATAACTTGCCATTACATCCACTCTCCACCAATCATTGCTTAAGCAGGGGAATTGCAACTGAAACTTGTTCATTACGGACAGACATGACACAAGACAGACCATGCGGTTTCTTCACAACCTCTACTTGTCCCCTTGCTCTCTTCAGAATTCGTGTGTCCGTGCCATAGACATTTATTTTTAATTTCATAACAGAGTTGGCATTTGAAGCACGACACATTTAAACAAATGTTTGTATTGTGTGTCTGTGTGTGTGTATGTGTGTGTGGGTGTGTGCGGCTTTTATGATATGTAACTCCTTTAGTGCAAAAGGAACCCTTAGTGCAATTCAATGAATTCATGGGGGGCTGCCTCTCTGCACCAGTCTGTTCACTGTCCTAAAACTCACCAACAAGCCTTTTCTCCTGTCCTCAGCATAGCCTAGATTTTGGTAATGCACAGGTGTGAGTATGCATGTCTTTGGTTAGTGTGAGTTTTGCACATTATTTGGTCAATGAAGTTGCACTAATGTGTATTTCTAGTGGGATATTTTCTCTTTTTTTTCTTTTTTGATGTATTTAAAGGTCATATTGGGAGCTGGCTTCGATGATCGTTGACCAGCGCTTGTTCCCAAACTCATGCTATCTATGTTTTTAGTCATGTTGTTTGCACTGAGCAACCCTGAAGACTCGTAGTTCATGGCAGTCTATATACGTTCCTTCCATTTTATACTTTCAACAGCACCCCCCGTGCTACAGATGATTGTACACTCTTAGATTTGGGCTGACTGATCATCTTTATCATGGTTTCCTGTGCCATACAACTGTAAAAAAGGCAGGAAGACCTCTGCCCCAGTGCCAAATGCTTCGAGTATATCTTTGGGCTATAGGTATCACTGTGGCAATGTCTGCAAGCCCTGTATACAAAATGACCATTCTTTAAGTTTCAGCCAAACCTTAAGGTGTCAGCCTGTCCCCCTATGGCAATAAACCGGTCTGTGATTGGGGCAGATCTCATTCTGCTAGCGCCATGTGGCCTTTGCAGTCATATGTAGCATATAGTTGATAAAATAAAAAAAGTAAAAGGCAAGCACAACATAATAGAGATATCCGATGGGCTTGATATGAGGGATATAGTATCTATTCTGTGCATATTACATAATAGTAATCTATTTTAAAGGGCAAAGCTGATTTTCCAAAGACATTTTCAGAGGTCATATTAAAAAGAAAAAAAAAAATGCAACAATAGAGATTAAAATATTTTATTTGTCGTAGATCTTAACTACTGGCACTGGCTGAATTGTTTCTCCACCCATAAAAGTGGAGTTCCTTGACTCAGTTCTGTCTTTTAGTAGTGTTGTCTTTCATTTTATTCTATTATATATAATTAATGCAGCATTTAACTGACAAAAAAATATGTTATTGACTCCTTTAGGAGTTGTTTTCTTTTTTTTATTTACAAAAATATATTTAAAAAAAAAAATATATATATATATCTTAGACTCCTGTCTCGCACAATATAATAGTCAGACTTTGGGGTGAATGAAGGTGGTAGAGAATATAGGCAATTGTAAAAAAAAAAAAAAAAGGGACAGTTTTTATTTATACGTAACTTGCCAAACTTCACGGCTGGTTTGTGCACTGTCGCAAATGTTTCACTATGTCTCATTCATTGCTAAGTGCCTACATTTTACAGATAGTGGTCTTACATGCACGCAACACGACTCCATTATCCTTCAAACTCATGTCCTCTTATTTCTTCAAAAAAAAAAAAAAAAAAACCTCCTAACTTACATTTTGTACTATAGTATTCAGTAAGAGAAAGGCTGGCTGAAAAAATAAATAAGATGGGCTTTTAGAATATACCTATATTTTTTATTACATTATATATGAAGAGTTTAGACAGTGTTAACTCACACCATCGTACCTGGGGGGCCACCATTTGGGCCCACCATTAATTCCATGTATTAGATGACAACAGACATTTGACATCCATAGTAAGGCTTTTGTGGACTGTTTACAAGCCATCGTTATGTTACCTGGATTGTGGTTTACAACATTAAAAGGGGTTGTAAAGGTTCAATTTTTATCTTCTACATAGGTTCTTCTAAGCTAGTGCATTGTTGGTTCATTCGCCAGGGGCGGACTGACCATTGGGCAACTCGGGCACTGCCCGAGGGCCCCGTGCCACTAGGGGGCCCCATCAGGGTTGCCAGCCTCAGTAAAACCACTGAAAGTATGTAAAAATCTGTGTTTTTTTTTTTTACATCTGTCTCTCCAGTACCTTCTCAGTCAATAGAAACATGTCTGTTTATACTGTGTGATTGTATACTGTGTGTGTGTGTGTGTGTGTGTTTGTGTGTATACTGAGTGGCCCCATAATGTCTGATTGCCTGGGGGCCCCATAATCTCTTATTGCCCGGGGGCCCCATGAGTTGTCAGTCCGCCCCTGTCATTCACTTACCTTTTCCTTCGATTTCCCTTCTAAATGTTTTTTTTTCTTTGTCTGAATTTCTCACTTCCTGTTTCTCCGAAAGTAAACTTCTCACCATCATCCGAGTGGTGGTTAGTCAGCCAGAACAGCTTACCGAGGAGGAACAGGAAGTGAGAAATTCAGACAAAGAAAAAAAAACATTTAGAAGGGAAATCGAAGGAAAAGATAAGTGAACCAACAATGCACTAGCTTATAGGAACCTATTTAGAAAATAAAAAACGAACCTTTACAACCCCTTTAATATAAGACTTTGACTTTTTTTTTTTTTTTTTTTTTTTTTTTCCTCTTTGAAGAGAAATTCTTAGCTGGGTGCTCTCTTTGCCTTTAAAATGAAACTAAGTTTTGATATGATAACATAATAAACCACATTTAATCCACAGTGGCCGAAATTGATGACAAAGCATTTCGATAGTAGTTTATGGATAATCCTGAAGTTTTTTTTTTTTTTTTTTTACAAATCCTTAAAAAACAGAAGAATTACATTATCCAAAATTTTAGTCTCCAAGAAACCTACTGTCAATTTACAAAAAAAAAAAAATATTGTTGATGTATTTCACGTTATCTCTTTAGGAATGCTCAGAAGCAAGACTTTCATTCAAATGTAGCCTAACATTTCATTCCAAACATATCTGCATGTTTATAATTGTTCATTCAACTGGAAAAAAAAAAAGGGCTTTTGGGTATCAGTTGTAAGTGCAAGTTATTGTTAAAAAAAACACAAAAAAAAAAAAACGCAGGATTCTTTAGCTGTGACTGAAATCAAGCTGAAGGATTTTGTGTGTTTATTAGAGGAGGGTAGATGTATATATATATCGGAGGCTGTGCTCCTGCCAAAGTAACCCCCCCCCCCCTTTTTCACCGAATATTTTTTACTAGGTTGTCAGAACACCAGATTTGAAGGTGTCAAAAAAAATTCTGCAGATTCCTATAAAAGTTTTGGAAGGTTATATTACGAGTTGGACTGACATTTCATGCAGACATTAATTCCGTTTTGGTGCAGAAGAGAGCAGAAAAATGGTAACAAACCTTGACCTAGAAAATCAGGTCTAACCTCACAGATTGTGTAAAAGGGTGTAGCAGTGAGTTTTAGAAATCTGTAGACCAGCTGTGTATTCCTAAAACAGTCCTTTTTAAAATGCCCTTTACTCGCTGGTGCCTCTGCATGTCATTGGAACTGTATTTTACTACAGGGCTATGCAAGACACATATCAAGAAATGCCAAGATTGCCAACTTCATCCAGTGCTGTGTTGGACAAATCTTCCCACATTTTTGAGGCTTATGGATAAATGCGACCAAATGTTTTCTATGTTTTTTTTTTTTTATTATTTTACTATCCCTGAGACGAAGAAAAATAAATAAATAATGGGCACAACTTTCATGTTTTCTGAAAAAAAAAAAATCAAAATAAAACAAAAAAAAAAAAAAAAAATGATAAAAAGCTCCATAAAAACAAACAATCATGAAAAAAGACTTGAAAATTGAACATTTTGTGCTGAAAGCATGGAACCTTGTTTTTTTTTTTATAAGCTGAATTGTGCGGCCTTCACTCTCAACCACATACCGTATTTGCCGGCGTATAAGACGACCCGGCATATAAGACGACCCCCTAAAAACCTGCAAAGTTAAAATGTTTTGCCCGTACTAACCGTTTAAGACGACCCCCGATTCCGAGGCTTCCGACGCTTCATATTCCTCTTCTTCTTCGTTCTTGCTGGAGCCATTTCCTTCTTCCTTCTGGTGCTGGAGCCAATCACGGCGAGCAATGTATTCTATTAATGAATACAAAGCCTGCTGGGATTGGCGGAGGCTGTTGCATCATCAGCCCGCGCCTCACTCTCAAAGCCAATCGGAGCAGGCTACTGTGTGTAGCCTGCTCGGATTGGCAGAGATTGCTGCTCCAATCCGAGCAGGCTCTGTATTCATTTGAATACATCGCTCACTGGGATTGGTTCAGTGGTATATACTGTATGTAGCCGAAGCTACATACAGTATTACCGGACAGCCAGAAGGCATCCCAGCAGCGGACCCGGCGTATAAGACGACCCCTCCTTTTTGCTCAGTTTTTTTAAGCGTAAAAGGTCGTCTTATACGCCGGCAAATACGGTAGTTACACCTGGTCTGTGTTTTCCCCAGATGAGTGATACAATAATGATTTTCAGTGTTGTAAGCGAAGCCAATTAGCATGATGGGGGTTATTGTTTAGAGCAGCGATTCTCAACTACGGTTCCTCCAGAGGTTGTAGGGGTTCCTTCAGCATTGGGCAATTTCTGCCTCTCAGATAAGTTCCCACCGACACCATTGATCTTTTTAGCTCTCTGTAAGGAGGTAATTCTTCCCAATGGCCACAAGTGTAAGGACCATTCTTCCCACTGACCATCACACTAATATATCATGAGTTGTAGATTTCTAATTTTTAGTAGGGGGTTCCCCCCGAGACCGGAGAACTATTTCAAGGGTTCCTCTGTGTTGAAAAGGTTGAGAAAGGCTGGTTTAGACTGTGCCTAAAGCTCAGTTTGTGCTTAAAGGGGTTGTGACTGGTTACATTTAAGATTTGAACTTGAACGTGTTTTACCTGATGGTGGGTATCAGGGTAAGTGCCACCAGTGAATAGGGAGTTCGTAGATGCCCTAGATTTTTTTCACACAACACTTGCATTCACATGGAGTATTCTCACAGTGAACATGTTTCATGTAAATGGATTGCACCAAAGACTGCAGTGTCTTCCGCAGCCTGCCCCCCCCCCCCCCCCCCCGTTTCTCACTTACTATTGTGTTTCTGTTTGCATGCAGCTAGGGATGCGCCCTCGGTGTTTGACAAGTGTAAAAAAATAGAGACACTGAATGAGTAAAATGCACATCTCTGCTAATTATGTTATCTGCCTGCACAACCATTTTATAGCCTAATTTTTCACTTGGCTTTATGAGTGGACTTGGGGACCCCCTTGTCCCCTGAGTTTGACTGTTAAAGTGCAGACCGTTCTCACTGCAGGTTCAGCTACCATTTTAAGCATGAGTCTGTTGTAGGAGGACCTCCTCCTAAGATCAGGCCTTTAGCTCTAACCCGACACACATTTTATGAGATGTATGCTTTATGCTATGCAGTTGTTGTTTTCAAACTGATACAAAACCTATCCCGTTTCCCTTTCTCAGCATTTGCATCTAAAATGGTTAAAAAACCATGGGTAGAACCTCCATCAGACACTAAATTTTTATACATTTTGTTTTGAAAGCTGACAATGATGTTAGATTGGGTTGTTGGTGGGTTTCCACTGGGGCTTTGGGAATCCTCAGTAAAAATGCTGGACTTTGCTGTTTGGCTATTAGACAGCTTTGCACTTACAAGAACCATCCTTTAGTGCCCCCCGTGACTTCTGTCTACAAGATCTTCGAATGTAACACAATGCTCTCACATGCTTCATGCACTACCGTAACTTCTTTACAAGGAGCTTTCGGCCTCAAGTCAAATGTTCAACCTGTGGCTGTCAAGTGCAGAACTACAAGTTCCACATGCTCTACCCAGGAGCTGTATTTAGATCTGCTGCCCTGGGCACACGTGAATGATGATATTAGAGGAGGTGTGCAATCTACTTTATTTGCAGAACTACTTTTTCAGTGTACAGATCATCAAACAAGTCAAAAGGAGCAATTTTTTTGTATTGGATTTCCAAACTATAAAAGCCCTTGTGACTCCTCCTACCACCCCTTGCATCCAGCTCCCCTAACAGTTATCTTGTTGAATTCAGCCACCAGAGGTTCCGAGGTTTGCCAGAAGGGAGAAACAAAGTATAAGAAATATTTGTCCATTTTAAAGTGGAAGTAAACTCCCCTATCGTTTTCATCCATGGAAGCTGCCATCTTTGCCTCTGTTTAATCTTCAGCTGCCACGGTGCTGCACATGTGATCCGTTACGACACCATTGGGTGGTTTGGCTGAGAGCATAGCCAACATGCAGTTTATAGCATTGCCGGCATGCCGTTTTTTTAAACTGTTTAAATCGATGGGTTTACTTCCACTTTAAGTCTCTGTGCTGTCCCTTTGGTACTGACCTACGCATATCAAAAAGATATTTCAGGCGCCTCTTTATGTTGTTATTTTTTGTTTCTGATCAGTGGCGTAACTAGAACCTTCAGGGCCCAGATGCAAGAAACCATGAAGGGCCCCCCTGAACCCCAGCCAGGGCCCTTCCCTCCGAGTCCGGCGGTGGAACTCCAGGGCGTGGTCACAGGTATGACCTTTGTGAGCCCTGTAGTTCCACCACTGGCATCAGTAGTTTTTTTTTATTATTTTATTTTTAGGTGCCCCATTGGGGGACTGTCCCTAGGCAGGGTGGGGTCCCCGTCCCCAGAAGAGATGAGGTCCTTTTCTCCAGGGCAGATAAAGTTACTGCCCCCAGGGGAGAAGAGGACCCTGTCCCCAGGGGAGATGGAGGAGGTATGTAATGGTGTGTGGGGGATGGGGTCCTCTCACTCACCATGACCAAGCTGCAGGCCGCGCACTCATCCATGTTGGCCTGGGCTCCATCCAGTGTGCTGGACGGGTGATCAGCATATGTAGAGGGGGCTGCATGGGCCCCCCGGAGCACAGGGCCCAGTTGCGGTCACGACTGCTGCACCCCCTATAGTTACACCCCTGTTTCTGATCAATTCGATTTCACTCATCTTTTATCTGTAAATTTTACTAGGAGTTTAGGCTGCTTGCACATGATGGATCTAGTACCGATGCTTCCAATTCTGGTGTTTTGTGCACCCGGGAGACACAGGAACAGGGTCCAGCCCCGCTGATTGCAACCTGGTGATGTTTATGGGAGGCTGAAATATGTTGCGGTCAGACAGGGATAATCTCTGCACTGAATAGTGCACTGAATGCATTTAGGGATGTGTGTCTGGACCGCAGGTATTTCCTGAAGGTATAGGGCCCTAAATACGAGTACCGCGGCATTTAGCCCCGTCTAGCCACAGCATTTTTTCAGCCTCCCGTAGACTTTGACGAACAGTGGGGCTGAATGTTGCACTTGTGTCCCCATTTCACTAAAATAAAAGGATTGGACGCACAGGGGCTAAACATCATGTGTACACGGGGGCCTTATCCAAACTACAGATAAAAGAAAAGTTCACATTAAAAAAAAGTTCTCAGCAGGGCCTGTTAATAAAAATTGAAGATGTGAAAACAGAAAGTGGAGCTATGGCTCATAATAACCGGTCACATTCGTTGTTTTATTTTCCTAGCTAATAAAATCTGATTGTTCCTATTGGCCATGTAGTTCCTATCCCCCCCCCCCCCCCCCCCTCTCTGCTGTTCTATAGCATTGCTGATCTCTTAACTGAGTATCAGCTTGACAGTAACTAAAAATGCATACTAGAATGTTGTGTCAGCAATAAAGCAAGGGTGAATATTTGCAAGTCGTGGGGAACTAACAATACATTACCTTGCAATCAGGACAGACTGGGCCAGGTGGCAGAGGGGCAATTGCCCCCAGACCACTTGGATGCCCATAAAGTGGCTTCAGCGCATGTGCCAGAGACATGCCTAAAGGCTTTCTGGGGAATATGAGTAATAAGTCCCCGTCGGTGTCCTACCGAGTGTAGGATGAGCACAGAGTGTAGGCTGCCCCCCCCCCCCCCCTGCATGGATGGTGTATGCCATATCTGAGCAGAGGCTGGCTATGTTCCCAACTGGGGGTTCTACTCCCCCAACCGAGCCATCCTGGCTCCCCCCCCCCGCAGCCACCCAGTTCGGGAACCCAGAGTCGGTCAAGCAGGTACTGTCCAGCTCGACCGGTCTGGTGAGCAGAGAGTACTTGGAGCGGAGCTTCCACCTGGGATGGGGGTCAGGAGGAGGGAGAGCGGGAGGGGGTAGAGTTGTTGCACCATGGGCCTCCGGGTTGTACTTTCCCCCTGGGCCAAAAGCTGCCAGTCATGCCCTGCTTGCAATGTATAGGTGCTCTGGACTTGCGTAGAAAAGATAACGTATGGAGCTTACGGCATTGTTGTTTTCCAACATGCTGTACCAGAAGGAGATTCTTGTGTACCCCAACCTTCTTTAAGATTTTCAGAGACTTTTAGTACTTCTCAGCTCCAATAAAACCAGCCAGAGTAGTAAGGAATTCTGAGACATATGGAACTTGTTGTTCAGCAATCCTGAAAGCCACGGGCTAAATATAGTCATATTGGTTTTTGCTAAGTTCTCCTTACAGACTTCTGCTACCAAAAAGAAACTGCAGTGTCCTCATATCCCACAGAAGGATAGTATAATATTGTAATATTCTAGTGTTTGTGAGTCAGATACGTTGAGAGAAAAGATGGTCTGCTTCAGCCTCAACGTCAGCGGTTATGGCTTGTTATATGGCATTAATTTTTTTTCCTTAGCATGGGTAGTTCGGCAGTCATTTTTGCACCTAACCTCCCCAAAGAAAAATAAAAAAATGGCTACCTATGGGAGCAGTTGTCACTTCCAGTCCTTCACTTTGATTGTTTTGCATCCCAGTACCAGACCGAAACTGGCCGTACCTTGCATTAATTAATGTTTGCATGTAAACTATATACATAATAAAATTATGAAACGTGACAAAAAAAAAAAACTCACAAAAAAAAAAAAAAATGATCATTACTTGCATGGGAAAAAAAATGCTAAACATCTCTTCGTACTCTTTTTGATACGATGTATTCATCTCTTGTTTATTTTTATTTATATTTGATAATTGGGGGTTTGTTGAAGAAACTTTCTATGAAAAACACAGAAAGGAAAAAAAATTGAAACATTTTGAAAATTGGACACGCTTTTTTTTTTCCCTTCGACACATCGAGAAACGTTGACTTAGTCTGATGTGTGAATCTTCTGTGCCAGGCCGGACGTTGGGCTGGGCAATTGATTCTACAATTACCAATTTTGTAAGAAGCAAAAAGGTCCTTGAATTACAATAAAAAAAAGTAAAATAAAACATTGTGGTGTTTTTTACTTTGGGGTACATTTTGACTGCTTATGTAAAAATGAACTACTGGCTGAACTACTACGTTGACCGTTATATTACTTGTCAAAAATGTTTTACCTGCTTTTATGTTACCTTATTCTTGTCCTTTCCCCCATTCCAAAAAAAAAAAATTCTTAATCTTTTGAACTATTGAGCAGGCATGTACTGGCCATCGGGACTGCCGGGAGTTTCCCGGTGGGCCGATGGCTCAGTGGGCCACTCTGATGTAAGGGGGCTGCTGATGGGACACTCTGATGTAAGGGGGCTGCTCATGGGACACTCTGATGTAAGGGGGTGCTCATGGGACACTCTGATGTAAGGGGGTGCTCATGGGACACTCTGATGTAAGGGGGTGCTCATGGGACACTCTGATGCAAGGGGGTGCTCATGGGACACTCTGATGTAAGGGGGTGCTCATGGGACACTCAAAATGTAAGTGGGCCGGTCTGGATGAAGTCCAGGGCCAAATTTCTGTCCCAGTCCAGCCCTGTTATTGAGAGACTCCTTTGGACCCCCTGCCATTTCACAACTGCATCTGACGCTTCTATCTGCAATTCAAGATTTTAAAACAGGCAAAATAAGGTGCTATGCATAGGTTACATTATTACATTGGTTAAGCTTGGAGCAAAGTGATCCCTGTATAAGGTGCAAATCACGGAAGCAGTCGCCCCCAATACAGAATTCGCAACAGTCTTCCAGATCCAGTGCTACGATTCTTCATTATAACCACAGGGGGGCGCATGGCCTCCATTCAGAGATGCTTTGATTTTTTTTCAATGAATGTAAGCTGTTTTCTTGATTGGACAAGGTAGGAGGTTGTGATGTCACCGAACCACCTCCTCATTCCATCCAATCAGAACTGAATGGCAGCAGTGCTGAGTGAACGACCCCCCTGTTGTTACTATGTAGAATTGCAGCTGTTTGGCACTGGGCACAGAAATCTGCTGCTAGCATTGTGGTTATGGCGACAACTGCAATTTTCTTGTAATCTGCGTTGGGATACTTATGCACTGCTATGTATAAACATAAAAAAGGTGATGAAAAACAAATACTAATCATGAAAAAAATATTGATATAAATAGTTCCTAATAGTTTGCAAATGAAAACAGCTGCAACCATTAGATAGTGAACGCAAACACTGTGTATAAAGTAATAGTAAGCCCTTGTACACACGGTCGGATATTCTGATGGACAATGTCCGATCAGACCATGTTGTCAGATAATTCCGACCGTGTGTGGGCTCCATCGGACTGTTTCCGTCTGAATATCTGACGGACAAAGTTTTAGAGCTGGGCTATAAAACTTTCCGACAACATGGTCCGATCGGACTTTGTCCGATTGTGTGTAGAGAATTCCGATCGGACAAAGTGCCACGCATGCTCAGATCAAATTCCTAGACCAAAGCTATTGGCTACTAGCCTGAACGTAGTCCCGTCGTAATGAAAATAACGTCATCACGTTAAGTACGATCGGATTTTCCGACAACTTTGTCCGACCGTGTGTATGCAACACAAGTTTCGGACAAAATCTGTCAGACAAAATCCGACGGATTTTGTTGTCGGAATGTCCGACCCGTGTGTAGAAGGGCTAAGTTTATAAATGGTGCACTTGTTCAGATCCACTTATATGATAATTGCACAAAGGACATGAGAAAACAAACTTCTACCAATAAAGTTTTCACACAACATGAAGTTTGGATACTGTTCTAACTTTATGTTGTGTGAACACTTTATTGGTAGAAGTTTGTTTTCTCATGTCCTTTGTGCAATGATTTCTAGCTTTCACAGCATCAAGGATGGGTACTGTATGAGGTGTGCACACTTACAATGGTCCAGACTGGAATAATATAAGTATGCCCAGCTTTAGAGTGATATTAAAGCGGAGTTCCACCCACATTTTTCACTCCTCACCATGCAGCACTAATGTGCATCCTTAAAATGAATTGGCAATAGATTTTTTCTGTTTACTTACCTGATTTAAGCCTATATCTAATTTCACTTCCTCCTTCAGCAGCCGCGACCGTCATTTCCGGTTTTGCATTGGCTCCTGGGAGATCTTGGTCAGCTTGGCATGGCGTGGCTCCCGTAACATTTAACATTGGCGTCTATGGAAAATCTTGTTCAGCTTGGCATGGCAAGCTGACCAAGATTGCACCACACTGCACTTGCGCAAGATCGGCAGGTGCATGCTGGGTAGCCAACGTGCACGGAATCCAGGAAGGTGGACACTGTGGCTCGAGATGACCGCGCTGTGCAGGAACTTCACAAAGTAAGAGAAAACGATGCTGCACAAATAAAAAAACTGGGCCTAGTTTACAGCATACCTTTGTTACTTTGCACGTGGCATGAGTATTCTAGGGGTATTTTTTTTATCTTAAAAGTCATAAAGTCATATTTCAGCCAGAACTCCGCTTTAAAGCTTTTTTTTTTTTTTTTTTATAACAAACATGTTATACTCACCTGCTCTGTGCAGTGGTTTTGCACAGAGCAGCCCCCCAATCCTCCTAGTCTTGGGTCCCTAGGCCAGCGCTCTTGGCCCCTCCCCCCCTGCTTGCAATGGGGGCACCCAAGCAGGCACATTCCCAAGCCGTGGTTGTGTGGGCCCATTCACACACACACAGCCGCGGCTTGGCCCCGCCCATCTCTCTCTCCGTTGGCTCACTGGCTGTGATTAACAGCAGCCGGATCCAGTGGTTCCTGCTACTGTCTCAGCCAATGAGGAGGGAGAGTCTCTAGTTGACCTGAGGCTCTTTTGCACTTCGCTGGAGGAAGATCGGGCTCAGGTAAGTATGGGGGGGGGGGGCTGCTGAACACAGAAGGTTGTTTTTTACTTTCATACATGAAGGTAAAAAACATTGAGCCCTTAGAAGCACTTTAAGGTTATGTTGCACACCATTCTAACATACAATAGACAACTGTGGAGGTCAGTAAAGCCAGCCATACATGGATACAAATTTGGCTGGTTCAGCAGAGACTGGCTGAGATTCCTTCCATCTGTGGGCAGACTGATTGTACCCAAGTTGGCCCATCAATCAACTTGGGTACAACCAGCCCCCCCCACCAGAACACAATAGTGCTGGAGAAATCAAGCGATTCTCTTGCGGGAGGAAAGAAAATTGAATCATCTATGGCAAGGGTGGGCAACCCGGGGGCCCTCCAGCTGTTGTGGAACTACATTTCCCATTAGACATTGCAAGGCTGGCAGTTACAATAATGCCGCGTACACGCGATCGAATTGTCCAGCGTACTTAGTCCGGCAAACAATCCGGCGGACTTTCTACCGAACGAACTTGGCCACACACGGACACACAGAAAGTCCGGCATTTGCTAGCGCGATGACGTACAGCACGTACGACGGGACTAGAAAAAGGAAGTTCAATAGCCAGTAGCCAATAGCTTCCTTCTCGTACTTGCTTCTGAGCATGCGTCATTCTTAGTCCGCCAGACTAGCATACTGACGAACGTATTGTCCGCTGAAAGATTGGACTGCAAAAATACTTTCTAAGTCCGCCGGACTTTATGCTGAGAAAGTCCGCTGAAGCCCACACACGATCGGATTGTCCGGTGAAATGCGTTTCGGCGGACTAAGTACGCCGGACAACTCGATCGTGTGTACCGCGGCATTACTCCCAGAGGCATGATGGGACTTTTAGTTCCTCAACAGCTGGGGGGCCTCCCCCCTGATCTATGGTCTGCAAATGTGTTTTTGGAAAAACGTACAGGGACCTGTTCTCTGCATTTTCTGTAGGTACAGCAGCCCATCCAAATGAATGAGCCACTGTGCCTGCAGAGACATGGAAACATGGCCGCCAGCAAACCGGCATTGTGTAGCCCCAGATTTTAAAAAAATATCTAAACCCATGAACAAAAATTGATAGTATTGCCGTGTAGCAGTGTTTAGATATGGCGGATTAGATTAGTGAGAACCGGTGGGTGTGTAGATGTAGATTTCGTTTTCTTTTTTCAAATTTTTTTTTCTTCATTATAACCGGGTACTCCTGCCATTAAAATACTTCTGGTCCTTGGATGACAGCTTATACTGAGCAGCGTTGTCACCTTAGGACCGGGAGTGTGTTAGGACTACATAACACCTTTCTCTCTTCTCTAAAACAGGCAGGGGCGTAACTATAGGGGGTGCAGCAGTCGCGACTGCAACCGGGCCCTGTGATGCAGGGGGCCCATGCAGCCCCCTCTACATATGGCCAGCAGCAGCATAGGCAGCTAGGGGTACCAGTGCACCATGCACATGGGTGGCTGGAGGTGGAGGGTGACTAGCAGAGCTCCATGCTCGTCTATCGCACTGGTTGCTCTTTAGTTGTGCATTCCCCGCATGACCTGTGTCCTCAGCTGGCTCCTCAGAGTACCCCTCTCCTGCTCCATGCATTGCCGCTCAGTCCGATGTCTGTTCTCCCCAGCCATTACATACCCCCTCCATCTCCCCCTGGGGACAGGGACCCCTTCTTATGTGGGGACAGGGAACCCCACCTCCCCTGGGGACCAGGACCCCTTCTCACCTGGGGGCAGTAACTTCATCTGCCCTGGAGAAAAGGACCTCATCTCTTCTGGGGACGGGGACCCCATCCTGCCTAGGGACAGTCCCCCAATGGGGCACCTAAAAATAAATAAAATAAAAACTACTGATACCAGTGGTGGAACTACAGGGCTCACAAAGGTCATACCTGTGACCACGCCCTGGAGTTCCACCGCCAGACTCAGAGGGAAGGGCCCTGGCTGGGGTTCAGGGGGGCCCTTCATGGTTTCTTGCATCGGGGCCCTGAAGGTTCTAGTTACGCCACTGAAAACAGGGATAGAATTCTGTAGTATACAGAGATAGCGGGGAAACAATGCTAGCTGATAACAGCCCAGTCGTTATCAGCTCACAGGATTTCTGGCTGGGAGAACAGCCATTTTATTTTGCACTTTGTCAAACTAATATAACAGTGATGGGGAACCTCGGCACCCCAGATGTTTTGGAACTACATTTCCCATCATGCTCCACTATACTGCAGAGTGCATGAGCATCATGGGAAATGTAGTTCAAAAACATCTGGGGTGCCGAGGTTCGCCATCACTGTCATATAATATAACACACGTTCAATGGTATATTTAAAAGATTAAAGCTGGCCATACACCTATAGATTATCTGCAGATTTTCTATGGTTAAATGGAAAAAGTGGGAGATTCCTCCATCCACACAGTTTAGCGAACAATGAGAAATCTGTTGCACTTTTTCCATCTAACCATAGAAAATCTGCAGATAATCTACAGGTGTATGGCCAGCTTAAAGCGGGAGTCCGCCGTTTTTTTTTTTTTTTATAAAAGCCAGCAGCTACAAATACTGCAGCTGCTGACTTTTAAAATAAGGACACTTACCCGCCCAGCGCGCCCGCAATGTCGGCACCCGAAGCCGATCTCTCGATCGTCTCTCGGGTGCTGCCGCCGCCATCTTGGGTACGGGAATCAGGAAGTGGAGCCTTGCGGCTTCATTTCCCGGTTCCCTACTGCGCATGCGCGAGTCACGCTGCGCAATAAGGATGGTCCCCGCTGTCTCTGGGTGTGTTTCCCAGCAGGCAGCGGGGGACCTTCGGAAAGGGGCGTAGATTCTGCGGAAAGGGGCGTACCTTCTGCAGATATCTATGCCGGAAGTGGGTGCAGATACCTGTACTGTACAGGTACCTGCACCCCCCTCCCCCCTGAAAGGTGCCAATTGTGGCGCTGGAGGGGGGGGGGGGGAAGTTCCAATGAGCGGAAGCTCCACTTTAGGATGGAGCTCCGCTTTAAGGCTGGCCATACACGGTCCGAATCTTGCCCGGGTTCAGCAGGAACCAGCCGAGATTTGAACCATTAGTGGGCAGGCTGAATGTACCAAGGCGATCGATCAGCTTTGGTACAACCAGCCTGCCGGATTCGCTTGTGGTTATCGCAAGCAGCTGCTATAGCCGCTAGTGACAATCACTGTCTTCAGTTGCTCACGAGGAGGGATTCCCCTGTCTGCACTGTCTGTGTTGATGGGGGGGAATCCTGCAAAATTTCTTCCCTGCAACCTGTAGCCTGCCTAAGGGGACAGGTCACACTGGGATTGCATGGGAACGTGCGCCGAATGGGCCCCAAAATGCACAGGACCATGCAAAAAGTAGCGCTTGCACTACTTAAAAAAAACGCACTGCAATAAACCATACTGTGGTACCATGTGGTTTAGGTAACAATCCATTGGTACCTGGGCATGCAGACCTCAAGGGCATCGCATTCAAATGGAGTACGGAAAACGCGAACAGAACGCACCACATTCTATAGTGTGAAGAAGCCCCACAATTGAGCAAAAAACGTGAAATTTATTGGTAGAGCTTATGTAATGAGCAGTTGCTTTGTTCACATTCACAGGCTGTAATGCAGAAAAAAGGTGTCAGGCCACCGTTCACACCTATGCGAAGAATTAGATGCGACTTACACCGCATCCAAATCGCAGGACATTTCAAAATACATTGATCTTAATGAGGATGGTTCACATATCTGCAGTGCATTCGCACTCCGCAAAAAAAAACTTGTGCATTTTCTAGGCAGTGTGGTGTCCGGCTCAGGTGCGAATTCAGGCCCATTATCTTCTATGGTAACGCATCCGATTCGCAGACGTGTTCCGTTGTGAACAGGATAAAATACCAAAGCAATCCTGAGCTGATACTGATCAAAAACTGGCATAAAACGCTGAACAACTTCTCTTCGCTGGGAAACCTGAGCTTCAATTCGCACCGCACATGTGTGAGCCCAGGCTCACTCTGCTGGCTGTGGTGTGTAGCAGGGTTGTATAGATCACAAGACTGGTCGAGCAGAATCACAACTATTTGGCTGGGTAAAAAAAAACAATTCGCATACATGTATTTTATCTGTGTATTTAGCGACTTGGTCAGAGAGCGGCTTTTAGAGCTTCGAACAATTGCTTAATACATGTTAAATGCTTTGCAAATGTTTGCCGGATGCAGCGCTCTTCCAGCTAGCGCATACATGCTAAGATTAACAAATGCCTGTGTGTATGAGACGGGCCATGTCACATGGAGTTTTGTTAGAAAAATGTTTTTTACATGAAACATATACTGTATAATAATCACTACAAAATCACTACAACTGAATTGTAATCAGGGGCGTAACTATAGGGGGTGCAGCAGTCGTGACCGCAACCGGGCCCTGTGATGCAGGGGGCCCATGCAGCCCCCTCTACATATGGCCAGCAGCAGCATAGGCAGCTAGGGGTACCAGTGCACCATGCACACGGGTGGCTGGAGGTGGAGGGTGACTAGCAGAGCTCCATGCTCGACTATCACACTGGCTGCTCTTTAGTTGTGCATTCCCCGCATGACCTGTGTCCTCAGCCGGCTCCTCAGAGTACCCCTCTCCTGCTCCATGCATTGCCGCTCAGTCCGATGTCTGTTCTCCCCAGCCAGAGTCCCGCCCCCCCTGAGTCCGGCCCACACTGCACTGCACACTTCTCCCGGGTAAACAAACTTTAAGCACCCAGATGCAGTGCAGCCCTATGAGAGACGGCTCCCCGGAGGACACTGCAGGCTTGTCTGCCAGCCCCTTCTCATCTGGGGGCAGTAACTTCATCTGCCCTGGAGAAAAGGACCTCATCTCCTCTGGGGATGGGGACCCCATCCTGCCTAGGGACAGTCCCCCAATGGGGCACCTAAAAATAAAAACTAATAAAAAAAAAAAAACTACTGATGCCAGTGGTGGAACTACAGGGCTCACAAAGGTCATACCTGTGACCACACCCTGGAGTTCCACCGCCGGAGTCAGAGGGAAGGGCCCTGGCTGGGGTTCAGGGGGGCCCTTCATGGTTTCTTGCATTGGGGCCCTGAAGGTTCTAGTTACGCCACCGATTGTAATGTTATCATAGATGACCTTCCATCTTCCATTTTCCATGACTGCCAAAAAAAAAAAAAAACAACCCTACATCTGCGCGATCAAAGAAAGTTGGGGAGCAATGGTCTAAGCCCTTGTACACGCGGTCGGACATTCCGACAACCAAATCTGTTGGATTTTGTCTGAAACTGTTGCATACACACGGTCGGACAAAGTTGTCGGAAAATCCGATCGTTCAGAACATGATGACGTTATTTTGTTACGACGGGACTACGTTCAGGCTAGTAGCCAATAGCTTTGATGTAGGAATTTGATCTGAGCATGCGTGGCACTTTGTCCGATCGGAATTCTCTACACATGATCGGAGTATGTCCGATCGGAGCATTTTGTCGGAAAATTTTACCAACAAGTTGAAAAACCTGGTCCGTCGGATATTCCGATGGAGACCACACACAGTCGGAATATCCGACAAAACGGTCCGATCGGACACATTCCGTCGGAATCTCCGAACGTGTGTACAAGGGCTTCGTTTTTTTATGTTTCATAAGGCTCGTACACACGGTCGGACTTTTTGACAACAAAACATGCAAATTAGCTGTTTTGGAGCAACATCCGACTGTGTGTACGCTCCATCGGACAAACTTTTTCTGTTTTCATCGGACTTTTGTTGGCTGTGCGAACGGACAAACTTTCTGGCAACAAAAGTCCGATGGAGCAAAGTCCGACCGTGTGTACGCAAAAGCATCGGACTTTTGTACAAGGTACAAACACGCCATGCTCAGAACCAATGCAAAAGATCAGACTACAATACAGAAGTTCACCAAAGGTGGCGCAGGAGTCATTGAACGTCCTCTTTTGAAGCGGCGTCAGTACGTTGTGACGTCATTACGTTCGTGTTTGTTGTCAAAAAGTCCGACCGTGTGTATGCAATACAAACTTGTGGACCACGCCCTTTGTAC
Organism: Lithobates pipiens; assembly: GCF_037356315.1. Lineage (NCBI taxonomy): Eukaryota > Metazoa > Chordata > Amphibia > Anura > Ranidae > Lithobates > Lithobates pipiens. The sequence continues at coordinate 180,398 of NW_027507696.1, read as the reverse complement.
AAAAGTCCACGGAAAAGTTTGTACAAAGTCCGACCGTGTGTATGAGGCTTAATCACCACTCGGGGGGGGGGCTGATTTTTTTTAATTATATGCAGAATCTCCCACTCACTTTCAGCCTCGTTTTCCTGTAATAGGGCGATCACAGTATCTACAGGACAAAAGCAGGTAAGGATCTACAATCTAAAACTACATCCCTTTGCCGACCCAGACGGGATTTATTTTATTCCCCTCAAATTCCACTTCTAGATCAGGATAGAGATGATGGGCTTTCTGTCACAGGAGCATGGTGGTGTTTTTTTCCTCAGCTGTAAGGGGCGCAGTGTGCTAGACCACATGAAAACTACAATGGCTTTGTTTTTTGTTTTGTTTTTGGCAACATTACAACCCAGCCCGACAAAGTGAAAAATGCAGTTTGGACTAAGCCCTTGTACACACGGGTCAGACATTCTGACAACCAAATCCGTTGGATTTTGTCTGACGGATTTTGTCCAGAACTTGTGTTTGCATACACACGGTCGGACAAAAGTTGTCGGAAAATCCGATCGTTCAGAACGTGATGACGTTATTTCGTTAGGACGGGACTACGTTCAGGCTAGTAGCCAATAGCTTTGCTCTAGGAATTTGATCTGAGCATGCGTGGCACTTTGTTTGATCGGAATTCTCTACAAACGATCGGACAAAGTCCCATCAGATCATGTTGTCAGAAAATTTTATAGCCCAGCTCTAAAACTTTGTCGGTCGGATATTCCGACGGAAACAGTCCGATGGAGCCCACACACAGTCGGATCGGATATTGTCCATCAGAATATCCAACCGTGTGTACAAGGGCTTATATGTAAAATGCAAGAACTGGGGAGTGCGTGCTTCCATCAGAGCCTTCTCACTCGGGTCTTTTGCATTGATATACGACTTATACAACAAGATCATTTCAAATAGATAGTAAAAAAAAAAAAAAAAACGCTGAAGGTATCCGCTTTCCATGTCTGACTTTAAAGCAATGCTGTTAAGGTATCCATTTCTGTATAAGCCCTACAATCCCCCCCCCCCCCCCAAAGAAAGCGATTTGTACATACTCCGCGGGGCTGCACTGAGAGAAACAGATTGGCGCCGCCGCCGCAGATACACAGGAGCTTTAATGCTCCAGGATAAGTAGATATTGTCTAAATACAAGAGCCATGTGTATTCTTACTTGAATCTTTGTGTGCTTTGTGAACTTCGTACCGATTGGCTGCTCTGTCTCCTTGTATAAGATGACCGGTAATGTCCTCCCCCCCCCCCCCCTGTAGTTTTCTGCAGGCAGCTTGGATGGGGCTTGTTAAAAAAAAAGATTATATATATATAAAGCACCAAAAAAAAAAAAAAAAGAAAGCCTGGAGAACACATAGTGTGTCACAGTAGTGTTCTCTGCACCCCCTTTACATACCCCCCCCAAAAGTACTATCCTCTGTCCCCCTTCACATCAACCCCCCTCCCTCACAGTAACGCCCCACCCCACACACACTTATTAGTGTCTTTGCCCTCCCTGCCCCTTCATAGCAGTGTCTTCCCTCTTCACAACAGCCCCCCCCTCCCCACTTTAGTCTCCTCTGCTCCCTTCACATGACCCCCAACAGTAGTGTCATATACCCCCCCCCCACTTTAGTGTCCTCTGCTCCCTTCACATGACCCCCAACAGTAGTGTCATATACCCCCCCCCCCCCCCACAAAGCAGTGCCCTCTTGCCCCAATAACAGCATAACCGCCCAACTTTTTGAGTTGACAACGAGGGACACCTATTAGCAAAAGTATGTAGGCATAGGACACACCCCCTGCCACGCCCTCTTAAATTAGATTTATATTTAAAAAAAGAATTAGTTAAACCCAAAAGTGTATTTTTTTTTTTTTTTTAACCACTATTATTCCTTTATATTGGCTTTTGAAATGTAAAAATGCAGCAATTTAGAAATTGGATGAAAAGTTTGGCACCGGGAAACACTTTTTGAAAGATAAAAAGTGCATTTTTGTACAACTATACAGATCAGACCAAAATGAGGGACAAATGAGGAGGGCAGAGGGACATCGTTCCAAATCAGGGACAGTTGGGAGCTATTATAACTGTCCATGCCCCCCCCCCCCCCCACAATAATGTACTCTGCCCCCCCCCCCCCCCCCTCCAGCAGTGTCTTTTGCCCTCTTCCCAAACACACAGCATCATGTACAGTGCCTTGAAAAAGTATTCATACCCCTTGACATTTTCCACATTTTGCCATGTTACCAGCCAACCAAAAACGTAAAATGTATTTTATGTGATAGACCAACACAAAGTGGCAGATAATTGTGAAGTGGAAGGAAAAATGATAAATGGTTTTCTAAAATACAAAAAAAAAAAAAAAGTGTGGTGCGCATTTGTATTCACTACCCCCAACTAAATCAAGTGGAACCAATTCCCTTCAGAAGTCTCCTAATTAGTAACTAGAGTCCACCTGTTTGTAATTTAATCTGTGATGACCTCAGAGGGTTTGCTAGAGAATCTTAAGCCTCATACACACGGTCGGACTTTGTACAAACTTTTCCGTGGACTTTTGTACAAAGGGCGTGGTCCACAAGTTTGTATTGCATACACACGGTTGGACTTTTTGACAACAAACACGAACGTAGTGACATCACAACGTACTGACGCCGCTTCAAAAGAGGACGTTCAATGACTCCAGCGCCACCTTTGGTCAACTTCTGTATTGTAGTCTGATCTTTTGCATTGGTTCTGAGCATGGCGTGTTTGTACCTTGTACAAAAGTCCGATGCTTTTGCGTACACACGGTCGGACTTTGCTCCATCGGACTTTTGTTGCCAGAAAGTTTGTCCGTTCGCACAGCCAACAAAAGTCCGATGAAAACAGAAAAAGTTTGTCCGATGGAGCGTACACACAGTCGGATGTTGCTCCAAAACAGCTAATTTGCATGTTTGTTGTCAAAAAGTCCGACCGTGTGTACGGGCCTTAAGTGAACAAACATCATCACAAAGGCCCAAGGAACACACCAGACAGGTCAGGGATAAAGTTGTGGAGAAGTATAAAGCAGGGTTAGGTTATAAAAAAAAAAAAAATATCCCAAGGTTTGAACATCTCACGGAGTTCTGTTCAATCCATCATGTGAAACTTGAAAGAGTATGGCACACCTGCAAACCTACCAAGACATGGCCGTCCACCTAAACTGACCAGGCCGGGCAAGGAGAGCATTCATCAGAGAAGAGCCAAGAGGTCCATGGTAACTCTGGAGGAGCTGCAGAGATCCACAGCTCAGGGGGGAGAATCTGTCCACAGGACAACTATTAGTCGTCTCTCCACAAATCTGCCCTTTATGGAAGAGTGACAAGAAGAAAGACATTGGTGAAAGAAAGTCATAAGAAGTCCCATTTGCAGGTTGTGAGAAGCCATGTGGGGGAGGGGGCAGCAAACACATAGAAGAAGGTGACCTGGTCAGAGGAGACCAAAATGTAACTTTTTGGCTTAAAAGCAAAACGCTATGTGCGGCGGAAAACTAGCACTGCACATCCCCCGAACACACCATCCCCACCGTGAGACATGGTGGTGGTAGCATCATGTGGTGGGGATGCTTTTCTTCAGCAGGGATAAGGAAGCTGGTCAGAATTAATGGGAAGATGGATGTAGCCAAATACAGGGCAATCTTAAAAGAAAGTCCATTAAATTCTGCAACTGAAACTGGGGTGGAGGTTCACCTTCCAGCAGGACAACGACCCTAAAATATACAGCCAGAGCTACAATGGAATGGTTAAGATGTGTTAGAATGGCCCAGTCAAATTCCAGACCTAAATCCAATTGAGAATCTGTGGCAAGACTTGAAAATTGCTGTTCACAGACGCTCTCCATCCAATCTGACAGAGCTTGAGCTATTTTTCAAAGAAGAATGGACAAACATGTCCTCTCTAGATGTCCTCTCAAAGCTGGTAGAGACATCTCCAAAAAGACTGGCAGCTGTGATTGCAGAGAATGGCAGTTCTACAAAGTATTGACTTGGGGGGGGCTGAATACAAATGCCCCTCCCCCACACTTTTCATATATTTATTTGTAAAAAAACGTTGAAAATCATTTTCCTTCTACAATTATGTGCCACTTTGTGTTGGTCTATCACATAAAAAAATCCCAATAAAATAAATTTACGTTTTTTGGTTGTAACATAACTAAATGTGGAAAACATAGGGGTATGAATACTTTTTCAAAGCGCTGTAGGTAGTGCTCTCCTACCTGATTGCGGGTGTACAGCAGAGTTGAGAGCGGGAGGCAGCACAGTACTGGACAGAGGGCAGGAGCTCTCAGAGTTAACTTTTCATATTAGCAAGCTGCAGGGGCGGACTGAGAACTCATGGGGCCCCCAGGGCAATCAGAGATTATGGGGCCACACAGTATACACAAACACACAATCACACAGTATACACAGACATGTTTCTATTGGCTGAGAGGGTACTGGAGAGGTGGGGCAGCTATAATAATTGGGATTTTTAGACCAAAAGGATGTCGGTCGGTAAGGGACATTTCGGAGACAGATTTAAAAAAACACACATTTTTACATACTGTCCCTGGTTTTACTGAGGCTGGCAACCCTAATGGGGCCCCCTAGTGGCACAGGGCCCTCGGGCAGTGTCCCCGAGAGGCCCAATGGTCAGTCCGCCCCTGCCAAGCTGGTGATTGGTTGCTAGCCCTGCCAGGCATCCTAGCAACTTGCTGGTTAACTTGAAAAGGTTAATTGTGACAGTTGCCGCCCTTCTTTCAGCACTGCGCTGCCTCACCCTCTTTTCAGCTGCCCACAGACAACGGGTTGCTGACCTCCGGTTTATATTCTAAGTGGCTATTGAGGAATATATTTCTGTGAAATATTTGTGCTCGGAGTGCAGCTTTAAATTTGCTAAACCAGATGATCATCGGGGTAACCGACAGGTAGAAATCGCTCTAATCAGCAGCATCTTTATCCCTAAAACTGGATTCTCCATTTAAAACTGTCCATAGAGGGATTGAAAATTCAACATGGAATGGCTGGACTTCGATCCATCTATGGCTGTTCCAGCTCCAGAGTTGTCGATCTTGCAAATTGGCTTCTCTTGAACAGGAATGTTGGAAACATTTTCATTCGATCAGTGCATGCAACCAATCAGCTGCAATGCTGATCAGTGTATTCTGACAGCGGAGGAGTCCTGCCGGAAGAATTCAATAACACTTCATTTGTGTGGATGGAGTCATTTGTTCCTTTTTATCAGCCCGCCGGCTGATCAAAAATAAACGATCCAATCCTCTTCTGGCTCCCCTTAGAGCCGGTTTACACCATGAATCGCACAGAAATATGTGCGTTCTCGTGTGATTCACATGCGATCCAGGTGCATGCATTTGAATGGGATGAAATTGCACTGAACTCCACCAAAAGTCATGTATGCACAGCAACCGGATTGCATGGTACGGTATTTCCGACCACAGCTTTTGTGAGTGAATGTCATTGAGTTAACCACTTCAATACCAGGGGGCACTTAAACACCTTCCTGCCCAGACCCATTTTGAGCTTTCAGCGCTGTCGAACTTTGAATGACAATTGCGCGGTCATGCTACACTGTACCCAAATGAAATTGTTATCATTTTTTTCCCACAAATAAAGCTTTCTTTTGGTGGTATTTGATCACCTCTACGATTTTTAGTTTTTGCGCTACAAATAAAAAAATACCGAAAATTTTGAAAAAAACATTGTTTTTTTTTGTTTCAGTTTCAAAACTTTGTAAATAAGTAAGTTTTCTCCTTCACTGATGGGCACTGATGGGCACCAATGATGTGGCACCAATGAAGTGGCACTGATGAGGTGGCATTGATGGACACTGATATGTGGCACTGATAGGCGGCACGGATAGGTGGCACAGATGGGCACTGATAGCTGGCACAGATTAGCGGCACAGATGGGCATGGATAGGCGGCACAGATGGGCATGGATAGGCGGCACAGGTGGGCACTCATAGGCGGAATTGGTGTTATACTGTACTAATGGATGCCAATCAGTGATGCCCATTGTGGGCACTGATTGGCATCCATTATGGGCACTGATTGGCATCCATTGTGCTGACTGGCATCCCTGGTGGTCTAGGGAGGATTACCTTTTCCCTGGTGGTGTCCCTGGTGGTCCAGTGTGGGCATCCTCGGGGGGGCTGCACTGATAATCAATCAGCACAGACCCCCCCTGTCAGAGGAGCAGCCGATCGGCTCTCCTCTACTCGCGTCTGACAGACGCGAGTGAGGAAAAGCCGATCACCGGCTCTTCCTATTTACACTGTGATCAGCCGTGATTGGACACGGCTGATCACATGGTAAAGAGTCTCCGTCGGAGACTCTTTACCGAGATTGTAGTTGCCGGGTGTCAGACTGACACCCCGCAACAGCGATCGCCGCGATGGGCGCACCCGGGGGCGCGCAGCGGCTCATAATCCTGATCATGTCATATGACGTCCGATCAGGATTATGAAACCACTTTGCCACCGTCAATTGTCTATAGGGCGGGCGGCAAGTGGTTAACATCGACACCCACCACATTTTGCATTTTGAACGAGGTGTGGGGAAATGCGCACGAAACTCGGGTTTCCTGCACCGCGTTCTAATGTGAGGGAACAGCTGCTGGATTAAGTGACGCAGTTATCACCTATGACAAGAGATGGACTTTACTAAGAAACTCAACAAAAAATGTTGGCAATAATGGACTTTTTAGGCATAAATATAGATATAACAAAAAAAAAGGGAGGATATATTTAAAACAATTTTTATTTCTAAAAAAACAACAAACAAAATCTCAATGCCTCAGAGCATAATCCTTCACTGTCTAGCGTATTGTAAGTACATCACATTCTACATATATTCCCATAAGCATCCAACGTAGGGATATAAATGAACAAATAACCATCAGTACAGAAAATAGTTTATATAGACAGTATATCACAGACGAATCAGCTCAGAGATACTCAAATGCTCTACTTGTTTCGCGTTCACCATAACGCTTCATCAGGAGCTTATAATTTTTCTTCCATTTGCTGTTGTAACACTTGGCTGGGCTCAGCCGCCCTTTTTTTTTAAAGCCTTTTAGAGCCTATGGCTCTAATCAGGTGCTTCGGAAAAAAATCACCCCACCGCTGTAATTCAGGCGCCCAGCGTCCTGAAAGGGGCCAGACGCATGAATAGGGGGGGCCTCGGCGGCCATGGGTAGATTCATGCTATGCATGATGAATCTATCCATTATTCATATAGGGCAGTGATGGCCAACCTTGGCACCCCAGATGTTTTGGAACTACATTTCCCATGATGCTCCATTACACTGCAGAGTGCCAGAGCATCATGGGAAATGTAGTTCCAAAACATCTGGGGTGCCAAGGTTCGCCATCACTGATATAGGGTGTAGCGAGGATAGAGAGGGTGGTGCCTGGATGTCCCTAATGGACGGGGCCCGCCACTGTCCAAAATGCTGGAGGAGAAAAAAAAATAATCAATTCTTTATGGAGATACTCACATCTCCACATTTTTGGTGAATTTTTATTCCCGTGGAAATTTATGTGCCATTTGCACGTGTTTTGTCGTTGACGTTTTTGCGCCATTTTCTGGTAAAAAAAAGAAAACATTTATAACATATGAATAAATAAATGTAAAAAACATACACAAATAACTAAAAATCATAAATAAAATATGTAATAATACATAAATAATTAAACCCTAACCTTAAAAATTTAAATACATTATAATAATTATTATTATTAATAATAATAAACACCCAAGCAACCCGAACAAAAAAAAGATAATTATTATTATTAATAATGTATTTATTTATTTTGTGTTAGGGTGTTAGTTATTTGTTATTATTATTTTTTTAAGGGTTAGGGGGATAAGGTTATGGGTTATTTATTTATTATTACATAGTATTCATTTATTGTATTTATTTTTATTTGTGTTTTTTTTTTATTACATTTATTCATTTATTAGTAGTAGTATTAACACCCTAACAAAAATAAATAAATAACCCTCACCCCTAATCCTAACCTAACCTAATCTTAACTCTAATGCCGTGTTCACACGACCAGACTTGCCGGCAGAAAAGGGCTGACGGAATCATTCCGTCGAATATTACGCTCGTGTGTGTGGGCTTCCTCTGATTTTTTTTTTTTTCCTTCAAAAAATTCAGATGGACCTAGAAATAGAACATGTTTCAAATCTGTGCAATGGAATCAATTTCTATTGGGAAAACCGTTCGTCTGTATGCTGGTCCGACGGACCAAATACGACTCAAGGGTGTCAGAAAGTCCGGGTGGTGTGGACGCCGCATAACTCCTTAGACCCTAATGCCGCGTACACACGATCGGAATTCCGGGCAGAAACAGACAGATGAGAGCTTTTCATCGGAAAATGCGACCGTGTGTATGCTCCATCGGAATTTAGCTGTCCGAATTTCCGCCAGCCACAAATTGATAGCATGTTCTCAATTTTCCCAACGGAAAAACTTTCTATCGGTAATTCCGATCGTGTGTATGCAATTCCGACATGCCAAAAATCACACATGCTCAGATTCAACTACAAGAACATAAGCTACTGGCTATTGAACTTCCTTTTTCTAGTCGCGTCGTACGTGTTGTACGTCACCGCGTTATAAACAATCGGAATTTGGTGTGACCGTGTGTAGGCAAGACAGCTTGAGCCGAATTCCGTTGGGAAAACCATCAGAGCTTTTTCCGACGAGAATTCCGATCGTGTGTACGCGGCATAAGAAAAAAAAAAAATAGACAATAAAAAAAAAAAGGAAAGAAAATTTGATAAAAAAGCCTAGCAAAAAATGATGCAACAGATGATAGTTTTCTCTATTGGATAATAAGAAAATGTCAAAACGCAAAAATGCTGTATAAAAATACGCAAATTGCGCATAAGAGCGCTAAAAGACACTACGCTCAGGTGTGAATGCAGCCTCAGTATTTTTCCTGCTTACAGATTTTTCCTTTTTTTTTCTGATAAGTATTTTTTTTACTTGTTTTTTTGGATTCTTCTTTTATTCCTATAAGCCCTTGTACACACGGGTCGGACATTCCGACAACAAAATCCGTCGGATTTTGTCTGAAACTTGTGTTGCATACACACGGTCGGACAAAGTTGTCGGAAAATCCGATGACGTTATTTCGTTACAATGGGACTACGTTCAGGCTAGTAGCCAATAGCTTTGGTGTAGGAATTTGATGTGAGCATGCGTGGCACTTTGTCCGATCGGAATTCTCTACAAACGATCGGACAAAGTCCGATCAGATCGAGTTGTCGGAAAATTTTTTAGCCCAGCTCTAAGCCCTTGTACACACTGTTGGAGATTCCGACGGAATGTGTCTGATCGGACCGTTTTGTCGGATATTCCGACTGTGTGTGGTCTCCATCGGACTGTTTCCATCGGAGTATCCGACGGACCAAGTTTTCCAACTTGTTGGTAAAATTTTCCGACAAAATGCTCCGATCATGTGTAGAGAATTCCGATCAAAGTGCCACGCATGCTCACATCAAATTCCTACACCAAAGCTATTGGCTACTAGCGTGAACGTAGTCCCGTCGTAACGAAATAACGTCACCACGTCGGATTTTCCGACAACTTTGTCCGACCGTGTGTATGCAACAGTTTCGGACAAAATCCGACAGATTTGCTTGTCGGAATCTCTGACCGTGTGTACAAGGGCTAAAACTTTGTCGGTCGGATATTCCGACAGAAACAGTCCGATGGAGCCCACACACGGTCAGATTATCCGACAACGCGGTCCAATCGGACATTTTCCGTCGATTCCTTGATAATTTTATGGCATTTTCTTTTTAAACTAAAATCCCCTTCAATCTAATTTTATTGAGTTTTCCATACAAAATTTCAAAAGGATTTTTCCTTTTTCCCCCAAGCTATCCTCCAAACTTTCCGCATTGATCAATAGTTAATCAACGTGATTAAAAAAAAAAAAAAAAAAAACTCGGCTCCACTCCACTCCCCGGTTGCTGCTTTTTGAAATAATAGAATATAGTATAAAGCCTAGAAAAAGGGGACCTAACGAGTCCCAAAATCTTGTGTCTTTCATAACTGACGTTATCCAGCCAGGGGTATCGCTTACAATGTAGAGAGTTTAGACTAAGCATTTTAAACTGGCTGGAATAAAGCCAAGCTGAGAGCAGAGGGTCAGTCCCCCAGTACAGGTACTCCCCCCCACCTGTACATCCTTAGCATAGCCTTTAGGGAGGAAGGGGGGTCCTCCTCTCTGCATTAGTTGATAGGCTGAGCCCCTCACTGGGCGTGTCCTGAGCTGTGTAGCTAATTCTTCTGTGCAGTGTCTGCGTCTTCCAAGCAGTGCAGAGCTGGGCTTTGCTGGGCTTTGCTGGGCTTGGGGGTCTCAGTGAGGGATGAAGCAGAGTTGTGCGCCTGCTGCCCACCCACCCCCCCACAGCTCCATCATCTGATTTCGCTCTCAGAGGGTCTGTAAAGCAGCTGAAGAACTTTTTTATTTTTTTTAGTGGGGATTCAGCTTTTGCTGAATGATCAGAAGCAGGAGAATTTTTTTTCTCCCCCCCTTTGTGCGATTTTCACTGCAAGAAGTTTTGCAACTGGACTTCAAACACTCAACCTCCAAAATACTTTAGGCAAGTTGTAAAGTTGTTGTCAACCAGACATACATCCAATTGATGGAGAGGCTGCAGAAGGTGTTGTGAATGGGTTGGTCAATACAAGAAGAAGGCTCTGATCCTGCACAGACCGGACGCATTGCCCCCCAAGACATGAGGACCCAGATACATTTTACACCCTGGCCACGCCGCCACCTGGGGGCGCTGTTCTGTGCCCTGGTGCTGGCCACTGCCGGAGCGATGGAGGCTGAAGAAGACACCTGGGAGACGGGTTCTGGGCACTTGGCAGGTAAGGACTTGCTGCAAAAACTAGTACAATCCATTATTGTCAGTCAATGGACAGATGATTGTGTGCTGACCTGGGGGCGGGGGGGGGCATGGGAAAATATTTACTGCTCACTGTAACCTTTTGCCACTGAGAATAATTCTCAAGGCAGCTGAGAGTTGAACTCATAATAAGCAGCACTGCCTGATTTCCAAGGACAATTACATGTCATGGAGGAATTACTTCATGTCCCTGGCTTTCAGTTCTGCACAGAGAAAAAAAATGCTTTTATTTTTATTCTGTACATTAAACTGAGCTTCTGACATTTAGTATTGTTGTCTGGTCATTACATTTTCTGATTGCATAGGCAGCATATATTCATATTCCTGCGATAACTGTGTTATGTACAGGGAACAGGAGCAATGAGGACTCAGCAGCGAAGGATCCCTGGCAACAGTCTTCCCTAGTACAGCACAAACAACACTGAGCCATTCATCTCTGCACCAGAGGAGCTTACACTCCAATGTCCCCGCTAATATTTATATATATATATAGCTCTGACATAGTCCACGGTGCTGTACAAAGAAATATGTACCAACCACGGTGTTCTATACAACAAACAAATTGCATCAATGTACCGTAAGCCCTTGTACACACGGGTCAGACATTTCGACAACCAAATCCGTCGGATTTTGTCCAAAACTGTTGCATAAATACAGTCGGACAAAGTTGTCGAAAAATCCGATCTTTAAGAACGTGATGATGTAATTTCGTTACGATGGGACTACGTTCAGGCTACTAGCCAATAGCTTTGATGTAGGAATTGATCTGAGCATGCGTGGCACTTGGTCCGATTGGAATTCTCTACACATGATCGGAGTATGTCCGATCGGACCAGTTTGTCGGAAAATATTTCCAGCAAGTTTGAAAATTTGGTCAGACGGAAACAGTCCGATGCAGACCACACACAGTCGGATTATCCGACAACACGGTCCGATAAGACACATTCCGACGGATTCTCCGACCGTGTGTACAAGGGCTAATAGGATGGACTCAAACCCAGAACCCAACACAGCCATGCTAACCCCTCCGCCACTCCTCAGTTCCTCCAGAAGTTGAATGGTCCAGCGCCAGTAGGTAGTCGTGTGTTTTCAAACATCAATAAGCAATTTGCCACTTGAAACAAGTTTACAGGAAGCTGTCAAGGCACTGCTCTGACCAATGAATCTCCCGTTGACAGCTCTATCATTGATCTCAGCCTGCTGCAAATGGGGTGACCGCCAGCAAATGGTTAAATCTGTCAGTAAGAAAGAGATGTGATCATCGGGGTAGCCCAGGGGTAGGTGCCCTTATGTTGTGTCTCAGCACGTCTGCCCAGATCATACTCAAAGTCCAACCAACTCAAGCGTAGAAAGTAACACCTGCAGAGTTTGGGGGTCACCAAGTGCCGACTATAAAGCCTGTAGGAAACAAAACCTAGTATTGTTGGCTTTTCCCAAGACCCCTTTCACACCAAGGGCGTTTTGTAGGGCGCTATAGCGTTAGAAATAGCGCCTGCAATCCGCCCTAAAACAGCTACACCATTGTCTGTAGTGTGATCCCCCCCCCCCCCGAGGGCTTTCACACCAGAGCGGTGTGCTGGCAGGACGTCAGGAAAAGTCCTGCCAGCAGCTTCTTTGGAGCGGTGCTCTCCATTGAAATAAACGGGGCAACGCTGTAATACCGCCGGCAAAACGCAGCTATTGCGGCGTATTGCCGGCGGTTTTAACCCTTTCTCAGCCGCTGTCCCCAAAAAGTGTCACTTAGGGTCAGATTTGTCCACCGCAATGTCGCAGTCCTGCTAAAAATCGCTGTTCGCCACCATTACTAGTAAAAACAAAAAAAATAAAGTTCCATAAATCTATCCCATAGTTTGTAGACATGATAACTTTTGTGCAAAGCAATCAATATAAGCTTATTGAGATTTTTTTTTTTTACCAAAAATATAATAGAATACATATTGGTCTAAATTGATGAAGACATTTTTATTTATTTTTTTTACTTTTTTTTTCTTGGATATGTAATATAGCAGAAAGTAAAAAATATTTTTTTTTTTTTCAAAATTTGTCGGTGTTTTTTTTGTTTATAGCACAAAAAATAAAAACCGCAGAGGTGATCAAATACACCCCGAAGAAAGCTCTATTTGTGGGGGAAAAAGGACATCAGTTTTATTTGGGTACAGCGTCGCACGACCGCGCAATTGTCAGTTAAAATAACGCAGTGCCGTATCGCAAAAAAATGGCCTGGTCATTAAGGGGGTAAATCCTTCCGGGGCTGAAGTGGGTAAATGTCATATTCCCCAGCTCTTTATACTTTCAGTCCATGGGATTGTTCACCCCAGTAACACCCATCATTCCATAAGAACATACCTAAATAATAAAGTAAACACAAAAGGATTGTGGAAATGTTTAGACTGCAGCCCCTTTATTAGGTTTAAATCTATTTTAATTATGACATTAACTTTAACTACTTCCCTCCCAGCCAATGTATATATACGGCCGGGTGGGAGCCTCCTCCTTCTGACTGGACGTTCAGGAACGTCCTTCAGAAGGAGGGGGATCGTGCCCGCGCAGTGGCGCGATCCCGATGCGCTCGTGTCACCCGGACACGGCGCATCTTGGATCGGCAGGAGGGCTCTGTGATTGGCCCTCCTGATCACATGACGGCCGTGTCCAATCACAGCCGTCATGTGATGTAAACAAACAGCCGGCTGCTAGGCAATAGGCTCTCCTCTCCTCACACGGAAGTCGTCGCTGAGGAGAGGAGAGCAGATCGCTGCAGCCGGCTGGTGATTAGTATGAGCTGTTGTTACAGCTTTTTACTCACTGATCAGCAGTCTAGTATAAAACACGCATGTCCCCAAAACACACATGTCCCCACACGTGTCCCCAAAACACACGTGTCCCCAAATAATAAAAACACAAGTCCCCCACATATGTCCCACTAAAATCACACGTCCCAATGATCACCTGCACACATATGTACATGATCATTTGCGTACATATGCCCGTGATCACACAAACCAATTATTATACACTTAACGGATTTCTTTTTTACCAAAGACATGTAGCAGAATACATTTTGGCTTAAATTTACCACAAACTTTGATTTTATTGGATTTTTTTTTTTAAATCGAAAGAAGAAAATATTGTTTTTTTTCCAAATTTCCGCTCTTTTTGCGCTTATATCGCAAAAAATAAAAAAACGGAGTCGTGAATAAATACCACCAAAAATAAAGCTCTATTTGTGCGAACAAAATGATAAAAATGTAATTTGGGTACAGTGTAGCATGACTGCGCAATAGTCATTGAAAGTGCGAGAGCGCTGAAAGCTGAAAATTGGGCTGGGAAGGAAGGGGGCGAAAGCGCCCGGTATTGTAGGGGTTAAACACCAAATAGAACCGCTGTTAACCATTAACAGACCAACATGATTAGTCAGTAAGACTCAAGCAGCAATAGCTTATACCATCCAAATAACAGCGTGCCAACCACTGCCCAACAACAAAGTGGGCGTCTTTACCTCACATAAAGGTGGGCCTCAATGAGGGAAAATAACAAAAGGGGAGGGTGGGGGGGGGGGCAGGTCAAAAGATCCAAAAGGGAAGGCGGAGGAGCATCCAGAGGTGAGTCCGGGAGACAGATCTGAGGTAAATGTGACAGAAGTAAAAAGGTACGCACATCGGCTAGATGTTTCCCGCCAAAAGGTTTGTCACCAATCCAGTGCTCAGCAGCTCAGGTAAATCTTCCTAGAAACAGCGGGCAGCTTGTCACCTGAAACGCAGAACAGAAAGAAGCAGCAAAGCAACCACAGAGTGTCAAGTACTTCATTATTATATCCCTCTATTAAGAGTAAAGTGTATTTTAAAAAACAAAGTGACAATCCCATGAGGCCACTTCTCTATTTTTTTGTTGATTGGTGGCCTGACATTCTCCGATGACAAGAAGACGTCCTGTGTGTATGTATGTGTCACTGAGGCGCTGGATTCCAATCACCAATGGACCATGACTGGAAAAGGTCACACAAATTCATACAGGTTGTAATGGCTCTAGTAGGGTTCCCCATGAACAGGGGACCTCACGTTTGGAAGCCACGTGTAGAAGGTCCAAACTTTTTATGTCGGAGTTCTTTCAACAAAAAACAATATAAAACAGCAAATGTGTTTTTTTGGGTGCTTAAAAGTATCACCCGTCTCCTGCATCTCCCTGGGAGGACTCAAGTGGCAGAATCACCACAATGACAAAATAACGGGCAGAGCTTGTACAGGTCTCAGTACTCGGCTCCATGTAACACAACCAGCCATTGACTGCTGAGGCACCGCATCATAAAAAGGAAGGAGAGAGAGTTGTATGTTCCTCTGTACCTGGAAGTACAGCTATGTCACTTCCTTCCTGCAGGCGAATAGAATGGGAAGGGGACAAAGGTAAGTGAAGTATATACTGGGGAGGGCAGCAATTCACTGAATTATTTTGCAAGTTTAAAAGGGTAAACTAACTCCAAATATTCTGCCCACCCCTCTGAAACCCACTGTACATAGTGGCTGTGATGCTCCATACTGCCGGTGTTCTGGCAGATAGTGTCCTGCCATCATATAGTGTCCGCCCCGTACTGCGCATGCGCAGTATGGAGCAGAAGAAGCTTCTGAAAATTTCCGAAGATGAACGGCGCCTGCGCCGTGAGTAGAGGTGGTAGCCCCCCCCCCCCATCATAGCAGACATAGGGTTGGGAAAATTAGAGGGCCCCTCGCCATGCTTCGGGCTCGGCCTCGCTACGCTCGGGTCTTTTATATTCCAACTCTATGTCCACTTCTATGGATGGGATAGAACCTGGACTCACGGCGCAGGCGCCGTTCATCTTCGGGTATTTTCGGAATCTGTGTGTGCTGTGTACTGCGATATGATGGGGGACAGTATATGATCGGACACCGGCACAGGGGTCGCTACGCCACAAAATGCATATCCTTTATAATTCTCACAATGGCTAGTGGTCAGCATGAACAGCAGGGTGCTTCTTTTTTCTGGGACACCTTACCAGAAAAAGAAGAAGAAACCTCAGATGCACTCCTTATTGGTCAGTGCGGCAGGGTTGCCACCCTCCCGCAGTATTTTTTTTACTGACAAAGCACGGGGAATTTACTGGCGGAGCACATTTTTACTGGCAACCTGAGAAATTACAAAACTCCTATTGAAAACCAACACAGAGAATATTTGAACAGTATAAACATGACATGGAAACACTGACAATACCGATAACAAAGTCATTTGCTTGATTTACATTTAAAAAGTCAACACCGCATGAAATTATCAGCCCCTGATATTTACTGGCAGTTGTAAAAAAAAAAAATCACAGATTTTTAAAAACTGTCAGTAAATTTACTGGCGGTTGGCAACCCTGCAGTGCGGTCACGTGGCTGCACTGACCAATGAACCCTTGCCATTGTGGTCATTATGATGTGTACCCAGTCCCGGATTGTATATTATGAAGTATGGACCACTACACCAGCAGCACAGCCAATATATGCAATGGGGTCTGGGAGGTTGGTAAGGGCATTTGGAATTTGTTTTCCCTTTCATTTTTCATGAAAAGTTGAACTTACTAGTTTCACTTTAGGCCCCATTCATACCGTCACTGAGAGTTGTACACAAATGTGGCACCTGGGCACATACACCACACTCCTTTATACACAGTACAGCCAGGGGTGGACTGGCAACTCATGGGGCCCCCCAGGCAATCGGGAGATTATGGGGCCACACAGTATACACACACACACAGTATACTACATGTACACACAGTATACACAGACATGTTTCTATTGGCTGAGAAGGTACTGGAGAGGTGGGGCAGCTATAATCTCAGGATTTTTAGACCAAAAAGGATGTCGGTAAGTTCCGGTTCACACTAGTGTGATGCCAGACATCGCATGTAATGCGCAGCGCACGGCTGTTCACATTACATGCGATGTCTGTGCGGGTGCGATGTCAGCCATACAGATAGTATGGCTGATATCGCACCGCATTCGGTCCAAACACGCACAGGACCCTTTTTTCTGTTCGGACCAGAATCGGATCACATGTGTGTTCACACCTACGCGATCCGATTCATGTCCGAACTGTCAGTTCGCAGTGCGATATGCGAGCTGAAATGGGGGTGTCGTTAACATATAATGACATTCCCCATCAGATCGCATATGGCAGTGTGAACTGCCGTGCGTGTCAAGTGCGATGCGGGAACCCGCAGTTGATTCGCAGGGTTCTCGCATCGCACTAGTGTGAACCAGCACTAAGGGACATTTCAGAGACAGATGTAAAAAAAAACTGATTTTTACATACTGTCCCTGGTTTTACTGAGGCTGGCAACCCTGATAGGGCCCCCTAGTGGCTCGGGGGCCCTCGGGCAGTGCCCGAGTGGCCCAATGGTCAGTCCGCCCCTGAGTACAGCCCTCCATGGCTGTGTAAATGAGGCCTTAAAATTGTTAAAAGGAAAAGGTTTGTGCATTTTCACTTGCAGTACTTCCTACATAACATAAGCAGTTACCTGGCTTGACTTTGCTTTTTGTTCACTGCTGTCAAATTTGGTTAAAATCACAGATACCAGACTGAAAGTGTGATACTCTCTTATCACCTGTAGGGGGATCTCCTGTCTACTGAGCCCACACCAAACCTCTTCCATAACCCGGACATTTGCTGCCTAAATGAAGAAGCTTTTCAGCTTTTCCCATGAATTGCCTTTCATTTAGAAATAAACGTTTAGCTTAGCAAATGACGAGGCCGACACAATTATACAAGTGTAACGCGGGCTCTGAGCTCATTGACACATTGTTTCCCAGAATCCCTTGCTGTTGGGCGGCTCAAAGCGCTGGGATTACCGGTTGGAGAGTCTGGGGGGATTCTGGGACCTGTTAGAAATTTGCTCTCTTTTGTTATTGTTACTTTACATCTATAAACGAAACCATAACATGTTCTCTGGCGTCAAGCCGCAGAAACGCTTATTCGATTTTCTTATTAATAGATTTGAGGTGAGATTAAGCCAAGGGATGATCTCACTTGCTCAGGTCGGGGGAGAGGCCATGTTATGCTGAGACAGGACAATGGGGAAATGGCTGTTCTCTTTCTTTCTTTTTTTCATATAAAGGCCCGTACACACGGTCGGACTTTTTGACAACAAACATGCAAATTAGCTGTTTTGGAGCAACATCCGACCGTGTGTACGCTCCATCGGACAAACTTTTTCTGTTTTCATCGGACTTTTGTTGGCTGTGCGAACGGACAAACTTTCTGGCAACAAAAGTCTGATGGAGCAAAGTCCGACCGTGTGTACGCAAAAGCATCGGACTTTTGTACAAGGTACAAACACGCATGCTCAGAACCTATGCAAACGATCAGACTACAATACAGAAGTTGACCAAAGGTGGCGCTGGAGTCATTGAACGTCCTCTTTTGAAGTGGCGTCCGTACGTTGTGACGTCACCACGTTCGTGTTTGTTGTCAAAAAGTCCGACCGTGTGTATGCAATACAAACTTGTGGACCACGCCCTTTGTACAAAAGTCCACGGAAAAGTTTGTACAAGTCCGACCGTGTGTACAGGCCTTAAGTCTTGTTACACGTTCAGACATTAGACAGGTTCCAGATTTGTTTGACCGAACTTCGCCCATCCAGTCTCCCCCACCAATGCCCAAACTCTGGACTTTACCTAGGTTCTTTATCCTGATGTCTATGTAGCGGCCATAACCCTTTGCAGGCCGGCCTTAAATTTTTGGGCTTACCGCTTGGCTGGTTCTTCCTCGTCTCGGGGTTCCCAGAGTTAGTACCCAACAACCTTGGACGCTGACACCAATAAAGTCCTTTTGAAAGGTTTTTATTTTGCAGGGGTAACATCCAAACAGCACAGTCTCGTATGGGAACAGAGGGCACGGGTGAAGAAACTCAGGCACCTCGAACTGCAGACATAACAAAGTCTCTAGTACCACCCAGAGAGTAGCCACTCGCAGCTGGGCACTTCAAGGCTGAACAAATCTCTAGCCAGAGATTATGGCAATCAGCGCTTTGACTCAGAACATGTGAAATCTCGGACCTTGAACAAGTTGTAACTGAAAGTGAACAGGAACTTTTTTACTCAGTACCTGGAACGTTCTCTGTCTCCTTAGCAGTACTGGAAAAAAGTGTGGATTCACCAATGTCCTTCACAACTCAGTAACCAGGCACTTCTCAGGATGCCAGCTTGTTGGCCCTCCTCCGAAGAGTCCTCCCCCGGTCACTTGCACGAGCTGCGGTGCCCCTCCAAGCCGAGAGCATACCCGGACACCTTGAATCCTCCCTCAGTTACTGCGCCTCGGACCAGCCGGTTCCGAGACTCGGGAACAGACGGATCCCTACCCCAGACCAGGCGGGTCTATTGGGGTTAACCAACCAAAGCATGTGCGGAATGACGAAAGCTCCCGTGAGCACGACCCCTCCAGAAACAGGAACAGACCGCTAGGGCCTCACGCAAGAACCACCCATAACACGTGACCTCAACATCTTAAGTACCCCTCCTCAGCGGGGCCCGGCACACCCACTGATTGGCTCAGAGGAACTGATACCCAAAACGTCCAACCAGGCCTGGATCTGACTTGTCATGTGCCCCTCACCATACACAAGACCAGGCAGAACTCTAACACAGCCCAGCCAAACTGATGTCAAAGTTACACCTACATAATTAACCCTCAGGACCCCATTACCGTTCTGAGGCAAAAAAATGAATTTACACATGAATGACACTTTGTCCAAAAAGTCATCCACTACATCTATGCACTGTTTCTCCATAGGGATCAGCAAACCCTACTTAAGAATGCTGGTCCTTTTAAAGCCCCATACACACTATCAGATTGTCTGCTGATTTTTGTCATCAGATTTACCAAAACCATGTAGTAGAAGGGCCTGCCTACCGTAATTGCATACAAATTAAAACTCCTAATGTTTGACCTCATATTACATGGTTTTGGTAATTTTGAAGGAAAAACTCAGCAGAAAATCTGATAGTGTGTATGGGGCTTAACCCTACTTATATTATTATTATACGGGACTAACATAGTGCCAAATGTTTTGTAGTGCTTTACAAAAAAAAAAGAAAACGGGAGACAGTACAGTTCCAAGATAATTTAGTAGAGGAGGGTTAGGGGGGCCCTGATTATGACAGCTTACAATCTAAAATAAAGTTATTTTTACTTCAGCAAGTTTGTATCTCTTGAATCAGCCACATGCCGGGAAATGCCAAATGTCTGGTTACTGTGCCATTGGGCCGGCCACTCATGTCATAGTGGAAGCAGGGCCGTAGACAATTTTTTTTTTCCGGGGGGGGAGGGTGGAGTTCAGGTCTTTCAAACTTAAAAGCATCATTTACACTTTTATGTTGGGGGAGGTACAGTAAAAACATGTGACAGCAGAGTGCGGCCATGGGGCTTTGCAAAAATGATCCCCATTTAACTGAAGAGAAGGCAATGCACGTAGTTGTGGGGCAGTAGGGTACTCATTAGTACAGCGAGCTCCTCCTAAGCTCCCTCGTTTTTTCATTCAGCCCTCTGTGTTGAACTAAAAAAATAAAAATAAATTTACTGTGGGAGCCAGGCTTTAGATCTCTATTCATATTCTAAATGGCCATGGGATGGCAAAATACACCATGACTACCTACAGCCAGGATCCCAGATGTTCCAATTTTTGTCAGCTGCTCAGCCTGTTCAACTGAGTAGAAAATAGATATGGCCTCTTATGAAACAATGCAACAGTAAGAATAGGCAGAAACTTGTACCATCATCCAGAATCAATAATATGGAAATTGGGATTATTACTTTGTTCTTTTGATCTGATCACAGACAACCTCCTGATGAAGCAGCTTATGTACGTGAAACTAGTCGAGAAGATTATGCTTGTGATTAACTGCCCCACCATGAACACCCACTGGTGACACACTCTGTCCAGCTACGATGTTTTATTAGTAAATGATGAATTGTTTTTTGGCATCAATAAAATCTTCTGTATTTTTTTTATATATTTGTTATATTATTTGTATTGTACCGTGATAGTCCAACTGCCCCCCTTTTTCATGGTAGCCTGGTTGGGGATTAGGCTCCCAATTTCCATAATACTGTTCAACTGAGTGATGGGCTGAAAAGAGCCACTGCTGTTACCATGTATCTGCACATCCAGTGTTCCCATGTTTAAGCTCAAGGGGACAAAGTAAAACACATTGGGGTATGGCCTGGGCCTGGCGGGAACCCAGCCTGAGGTCTCTCCCATCACTACTACAGTACCATAGGACTCTGTGGATGTGCAGCACCAGGGATTTTGTTTTCTCCCTTCCCTTCAGTGACTACATGAGCTGGGATGAGCTCCATCCTTTGCCGGCACTCCTGCAGAACAATCGGTATCATCTACATTACTCCCCACATCGATTGAGCCTGAGCAACACACTAACAAACCATGGGTCACAGTGGTTAGATGCTGTTCGGGACAAATTTCTGACCCTGGATGCAGAGAGATTTTATCCAAGGGCAAAAATGTATCCCTATCTGCAGGTCACCACTGGATGTGCAGATACATGTGGATTAGGGTTGCCACCTGTCCAGGATTCACCCAGACAGTTCGGGTTTGGAATCATGTGTCCGGGTTTCAGACTGCCTGAAACCTGGACACATTATTTAGACTGGACTATGGCTTCCCAGCAGGGTTGCTGGCTGCAGTTGTCTAAGCTGAGAGTGTCTGTTACACTCTCTTTCATACTGCCCAAAGCCAGAACTAACAATCCCCCCACATATAGATGGGAGAGGAGAGAGGGCTTGATCTGCACCTCTTCCTCCCGGCTCTACCCCTCTGGGTCTGCCCACACTCCTCAGAAAAGGAAAGTGTGGGTTGGAAATTTGAAGTTCAGCAGCCTCAGATACACCTGGATGACAGGTGCTGACTGCCAAGGGGTGAGTGAGCTCACCATCCATCCCCGTCTGTGACTGAAGTCTCCTGCTTCTATCTCCTGCCTCTGAGTGGGTACACTAAGGTAAATCGGGGTTCTCAGAGCACCCCTTATATATCAGAGCTCCCTTTTACACCTGAGGCCACAGTGTTCCCCCTTCAATCAGAGTCTGCTCCGTACATCAGAGTTCTCAGTGTCCCCCCTTAAATCAGGGTTCCCAGAGGATCCCTTATGTCAGATTCCCCAGAGTTCTCCCTTACATCAGAGTCTGCAGAGTCCCCCCTTACAGTGAAAGGAAACTCTACAAGTTCAGATATAAAAGGGGGAACTCTGTGGACTCTGATGTAACTTCATATGATTAGAAATGTTATTTAATAGCAAAATATATGTATAGTTTATTCTACAAAAAAAAAAAAAAGAATGCCCATAAAGTGTCCGGGTTTGGCTTGAAGAAAAGATGGCAACCCTAATGTGGATACATGTTTACAGCAGAAATCAGTCTCGGCTCTTTTCAGCCCATCACTCAGGTGTACAGGCTGAGCAGACATTAGAACATCTGATCCCGGCAGGGACGTTTTTAAGGCAGGGCAAAATGGGCAGCTGCCCTGGGCCCTGTCAATGTTGTGGGGCCCAAAGCAGCTGCCTCATACTTGCCAACTATCCTGGTTTAAATTCCCTCGTCCCTTGAGGTTTTAGTCCTGTGCTGTGTCCCGATATCTCAGTGTGAAGTACTGCTACTAATTCTGCCCAGCTCTGCCCTATTGTTGTGTAAAGATGACTCACCTGCAGACCCTGTGTTTACATGTAAATTACCAGTATTTATATGTAAATAGGGGTGGCCGGCGGCATGGATATGTATATCATGCCCCCCTGAGGTCATATCCACAGTAATCTCTAGCAACCAATCAACAAGCAGAAATCATGTGCTGTAACATCTAGCAACTAATCAGTGAGCCGTAATGTGTGCTGTAACCTCTAGAAACCAGTCAGTGAGCGGTAATGATACACTGTAACCTCTGGCAACCAATCGCAATGGCTTCCTGATCTGATTCAGTAAACTGATTTTGAGTCTAGCTGCTATTTATTGTATGTCTCAGAGCAGGGGGAGAGCAAAACTGATTAGGGGGGGGGGGGGGGGGCCAAGAAAAGTTTTGCCCAGGGTCCAATCAATATTAAAGACGGCCCTGGATCCCGAGTGCAGGTATTTGCAGTCTCCCTGATTTATATTACACTGATCAAATTCCATTGATTATGGACACACCTCCATCTTGCTAAACGGACAGTGAAGGACCAGCCTCACACTAATGTTCACGGCAATGGCCGACATCACTGCGCGAAGCGATAGAGCCCTGGTTGAATCAGAGCCCTCCGCCCCCCTCCCTCTCCCAGTCTGAGAGCTGCTGTACAGGGGATTACAGGAAGCTAATCTGAAAACAGATGTATGTATTTGCACTTGTATTTAAAAATAAACCAAACATAATTTTTCTTGCATGCATAACTGGACTGAGTAGTGGTTTTTATGCAGTGTGCTCCCAAAGTTTAGCTTTAGAAGGTTTCCTAGCTCCAGTGGGCAGTTGTGTTTTGTGTTCCGTCATATTTTCATAAGGTAGACAGCGTGACTATTTTCCTGTTACTGCAGACGCTGCTGTGCTGGATGAGGAAAGAGAAAGACGGCCAGTTTGTGTGTGGAGACGATAAAATATGAATCCTGATTCTGTTACAGCGGGACAGCTGCTCTTGGTCAGATCCCAAAGCACCGACTTTTTCTCCTTCAACCTGCTGACACGCTCTTGGAAACGGTCGCGGCTTGTGAGAACCTTTACATGGTTCCCAAGCAACCCAGCCTCACTGTCTCATAATTCAGGACCCCCCCCCCCCCCCCGTCACGGCACCGTGGTCTCCTGGGTCCATGGATCGACATGTCATTTGTTTTCCTTTGATTGCAAACCCAAACACTCTCTGCTTACCTAAACTGACCGCTCTGGGCATCGTCCCAAATCTCAGCAGCTTGATGCTAAATATATATGTCTATGAGGGGGAATAGGCTTAACCCCTTTAAGGCCTGCACCAGTTAAACATAAACATTCATCAGTTGACACTGCTCCGGCACTGGGTGGTTTAAATTTTCATCTTGGCATTCAGCTTGTTCTCCTGGCTGCCACACTGGCTAAAACCCTATAGCTGCCGTGAAAGCTGCCTCCTTCCCTGATTCCAAACACCATCCTGTGGCAAGGCTGGCATTCCCACCCAGAAAAACTGTGAATCTGGTGGCTGCGGGTCAATTTAACAATTTGTCATAGCATAGCTGCTGTGTTTTATCAAGATACTTAGCAGTGGTTTTACTCATACCTCCCAACTTTTCGAGATGGGAACGAGGGACTCCTATTAGAAAATGTATGTAGGCATAGGACACACCCCGTGCCACGCCCCCTTAATCACTTCCCGACCGGCGCAGAATGGCACGGGCAGGCATATTGGCGTACAGGTACGTCCTGTTTTAAATGCCGCCCTGCCATCGCGAGCGCACCGGCGGTGGCGGTCGGGACCCCCGTGAGTCCGGTCGCGGGTCCCATGGACTCGATCGCCGCGGGGATACCCGCGATCGTCTCATGGGACAGCTGAACGAGGAGATGCCGTTGTAAACAGCATCTCCCCATTCTGCCTAGCAACAAGTGACGCTGATCTCTGCTCCATGTGATTGGAGCAGAGATCAGTGTTCACTAAACCAAAGCCCAGCCCCCACACAGTTAGTAACACGCCCCTAGGAACACTTAACCCCTACACTGCCATCCACTGGTTAACCCCTTCAAGTGGTTGTAAACCCTTACAAACCACTTTGACCTACAGGTAAGCCTAGATTAAGGCTTACCTGTAGGTCCAAGAAATATCTCCTAAACCTACATGGTTTAGGAGATATTTACCTGAACACAGTCACCGCGCTGGCGCACTGGGCAAGCCGCAGATCGCTGCGATATGCCGCAAGTGTCGGCTCCCGTGCGCATGCGCGGGAGTGATGTCATCGCTGCTCCACCGAATCACAGTGCCGGAGCAGCGAGACCCACGGAGACCCACCAAGAAGATGGACGCTCGGAACTACAGGGGACAGCGGTGACTTCGCTGGCTCCTGTGTCAGGTAAGTGACACATAATGGACTACTATGCGATGCGATGCGATGCGATGCATAGTAGTCCATTATGCTTTACCTTTGCAGGGAATCAAAGAGGAAGTAACACCCATCAGGGTTTACTTCCTCTTTCACTGCCAGTGTCATTTACACAGGAATCACTGCATTTATATAGCACTGATTGCTGTATAAATGACAATGGTCCCAAAAATGTCCGATGTGTCCGCCATAATGTCGCAGTCACAATAAAAATCGCTGATCGCTGCCATTACTAGTAAAAAAAAAAAAAATTATTCATAAAAATGCCATAAAACTATCCCCTATTTTGTAAACGCTATAACTTTTGCGCAAACCAATCAATAATCGCTTATTGCAATATTTTTTTTACCAAAAATATGTAGAAGAATACGTATCGGCCTAAACTGAGGGAAAAAAATGTTTTTTTATATAATTTTGGGGGATATTTATTATAACAAAAAGTAAAAAATAATGCATTTTTTTTTCAAAATTGTCGCTCTATTTTTGTTTATAGCGTAAAAAATAAAAACCGCAGGGGTGATCAAATACCACCAAAAGAAAGCTTTATTTGTGGGGAAAAAAAGGACGTCAATTTCGTTTGGGAGCCACGTCGCACGACCGCGCAATTGTCAGTTAAAGCGACGCAGTGCCGAATCGCAAAAAGTGGTCTGGTCTTAAGCCAGCAAAATGGTCCGGGGCTGAAAATGGTTAAAGGAGAATTATACATAAAAAAACAAAAAAATTAATAAAATAAAAATTAGTTAACCCATAAGTGCTTTTTTTTTTTTACTACTATTATTCCTTTACACTGGTTTTGGAATTTACAAAATGCAGCAATTAAGTAATTAGAAGGTTTAGGACTGGGAAACACTTTCTGAAAGATAAAAAAGTGTATTTTATATACAACTATATAGATCTGACCAAAAATGAGGGACAAATGAGGAGGGACAGAGGGGCCATTGTTGCAAATCAGGGACAGTCCCGCAAAATCAGGGACAGTCCCGCAAAATCAGGGACAGTCCCGCAAAATCAGGGACAGTCCCGCAAAATCAGGGACAGTTGGGAGCTACGGTTTATTTCTATAAATCTAGTTTTGGCAGGCAGATGTTTCACCAAGAATCAGGGTCATCTATTCACTTTTTCTAGAACCAATATTTCTCATGCGAATTGCGCTATGGATTAAAGCGTCACACGTGCAGAAATTATTGTCATTCTCTTGCTACTGTCTTGTCCAATCAGCTTCCAGGTCTCATTGCCAAAGCTTAATTGAACAAGCTAAGGTTAGAAGCTAATTGGTTTCTATGCAGAAGGCGACAAGGTCATCCAGAGCCCAGGGCAAACATGCCAAACTGCACCCCCCCCCGCCCCCAAGGTGTATGAGCATTATGCGTCATCAAATACCCCCCCCCCCCCAAAAAAAAACTGAGCACTAATCTTTTTCACCCCCTAAGCATAAATTCCCCCTCCTCCCAGTGCAAATCTGTTCCCCTGCTGAAATCCCCCCTCCCAGCACAAATCTTATCCCCCCACCCTCCAAATCCCCCCCAATTCAAGTGCACCCCCCCCTCCAAAAAAAATCACTCCTCCATGCACAAATTATCTACCCCTAAGATTACTCCTCCCAATAACCCCACTGCAAATCCCCCCTTACAGCACAAAGCTCCCCAATCATCCTTCCTAGCACAAATCTTCTTACCCCCATTCCTTCTCGACCCTAAATTTTAACACTCCCCCCCCAAATTTCCCCTCCTAGAAGAATACTTACTCCCTGCTGCCCCCCAAATCCCCCTTTCCAACACAAATCCCTTCCCCCCCTATTTCCTTGTGGTGCCCCCCCTCCCCCACCGCCCATGATACCACAGTGCCCAGGGCAGCCTCCCCTCCTGCCCACCCCTTGTCCCGGCCCTGCCCTAGAGTTTCTTGTTAATTGGAATATGTCTGAGCGATGACTAGTACTTCAAACACTATGCGCACCGGTATATTGGGACATATCATTTAAAATATGAACATATTTCAGTACCCTGGAGCCTCAAGTGTTGCCAGCAGCCACCTATTCAAATTAATTACAGGATAGATCTGCATGGCTATATGTTGGTATACTTGGATCCAGACCATCTTCGTCAAGAGGCATACCTCCGTACATGTATGCATTTTTTACGCTTGGAACTGTGCATGTCAGTGTACAGTCATATCCTGTGTTTTACGTGTAGCGCCCTCTACCAATAGGTAGGTGCTAGCATAGGATTTTTGCTAGGGAAACTGTCAGCACAGGTAAATTTAGGCAGGCCTATGCTTTAAGCTAGGCCTGTCTGTTTTGATCTGGGGGCAGGGAGTGGTTAGTGTAGCAGTGGGTGTGGCCACCCACGCTCTAGTTCTGAGGTGCCTCCCCTGCTTCCAGGGAGAATGTTCTGGAAGAGGGACAGGGTCTAGAGCTGGCGTGGCAGGCAGGCAGCTCATGTGGGAGCCCTGACCAATCCCCAACTGGTATTGGCAGGGTACAGGCCTCCTATATAAGTTGAGGTAACATACCACTGGGGGGAGTTGTCAGCCTGGGGAAGTGAAGAATGGAGTGCTGGGGGGTGCGCCCGATTGCAGGAGGAGGCCCGGGAGAGCTGTGAAGGAACTTCACCACATCATTACACGGTCATTGATGAAGAGTTCCTGGAGCAGAGGGGCAGGTGAAGCTGTCAGAACGTACGGTCCGGTTAAGTTCTCCATCAAGGACTGGGGCAGAGGAAGGTCGGTGAGAGTACCACAATGGAGGGCTGGATGTGCCAGGAAGTCTTGGGGGGGAACTTCACTGTTACACGGTCATTAGTGAAGTCCTCATCATTACAAGGTTATTGATGAGGAGTCCCGGATCAGAGGAGAGACTGTGGGGAAGTAGTGCCAAATCGATGTGGACTGAGGGCACAGGATTTGCAATCTGGGCTAGCTGGGAACAGTAGTCCATCATTCAGCACATACTGTTAAACTACTAGGCCTCCAGGGAGAGGCACTGCAGGCCTCAGGCCTAGTAGCAGCGGGCAACCAAAGTCAGCTTGAGGAACTATTCAGAATGGGTTCTCACGCTTACACAAGATGATGTGACAGGAAAATTAAATATGCCACAGTATAAAGTTTGTGCAGGAGAAGAGGATTTCTGGGAACATCACCCTTACACGGTCAAAGGTGGTGTCCTCATCTTTACACCATCATTGATGGGGAAATCCTGGAAGCAATAGTCTGTAGGAGTTACGCAGAGGAGGAGCAATAGTCTGCATGGTGATGAGGGAAAAGACTGTAGCTGTTACACATGCGCATCCTTCCTTCAGGCTCAAATTAAGTGCTAATCTACAAAAATCTCTAAATAGATGGTAGGAATAGTATATTCTATGGGCGTCCCATATACCCCTTTCCCCAACCAAGTTTTACCCCCCCAATAAACAAAACAAAGGAAATGACTGTTCATTGTCTCTGCAAGTGATATATGGGAGTCTGGCAGCTGAGTGATATGGTGGATGTATGTTACTAGTGGCATCTACACCGCTACATAATGAGTTACAGGTAGCTGTACACAGCACAATACCCGGGGCTCCCCAGGGCCAAAATATGGCTGTGCTTTAACTTATATGCCCAAATACACCCATATTTCAAAAGTCCAGAGAATCACAACAGAGATATACACCACCGTTCAAAGGCAGGTCCTGGGAACTCAGAGATAATTGCCCCAGGTGAAGGGATCCGGGTGCGAGCCACAGCATGCAGATAATGTGGATAATGACACAACTCTGGACGGCCGCACTCCAATGCTAGCTTTTGAGTGCGGCCGTCCAGAGTTCTGTCATTATCCACACCCATATTTCACTTTATTTGCCCAAATACACCCATATTTTACATTATATGCCCCAATACCACAGTAATTTACCTTATATGCCCCATAAGGCACAAAATACGCATGTATTTTACATTATATGCACAAATACTCCCAAAATACACCTATATTTTACACTATATGCCCCGATGCTTCCAAAATACGGCTGTATGTTACATTATATGCCCCAACATACCTGTATTTTTCTTTTTTCTAAATATTTTTTTTTTTTAAATCGGGATACTACAACCATGGTATACAGACAACAGTGCGTCCAATAACACTAAACGAACTCTTCTTGTCCAAGTATTGGAACAGATGTTGGAGTGAGGACATGTTTGGACAGCCTATTTCCCCCCTACAGAAAAATGCCAGTTCCCTGGCTGGCTCTGGATTCTGACATGAAGCCATAGAAAGGGCTGGGGGAATCACTAGAGAATGTGCATTATTATAAAAATTCTTTGGCAGACAAAGAAGTTTCTATAGAAGAGTTTTGCTTCTGCAATTAGCTCCTTGGCCGGACTCGCCCTTGTCGTTTGTACTGACTGTGTATTCCTCCTATTGTGCCAAGACTTTCCCTTTTGTGTCCTGACCATGAGAAGGCGAGGCTGGAGAACACAATGGCCCGTGGCGGGTTGCATCAATCAGAAACATGTTTATTTGTGGAGCTTCCTCCGGCCACAATGTGTCTCCGCTGGTAACTTTACACGTGTTGGGATCATGTTCAATTTGTGAACGTTGTGTGTGCGGGTTTGTTTATTCAGAACATGTGTGTTGTTTCAAACACTGCCGACTAGACATTGCTTGTTTAGCTTCCAGCAAAGACAGATTACATGGACGCTCACGCCTGGCTGCAATATTTACTTACACTATGGCGCGTGTGTTCTGTGATTGCACATCCTCATTTAAAGGGGCACCCCGATTTATTCTGTATGTATGGACGCTGCACGGTACCACTTCTCTTGGTCTGTACACTTGGTGTGAGTCTTTGTGTATGTATTACACACAAAAAAAGCACATCTCTCGTTCTGATGCTGGTTGTAATTCTCAGTATCCGTTTTTTATTCTGTATATATGGAGTCTGCAAAGAATCACACCTCTTGTTGAATATACAGAGTAGAATTCTCATTCTGTATGTATGGATGTTGCACAGCAGCACTTCTCTTGCTCTGACAAAATGAAAAAAAAAAAAAATGAAAAAAATAAAGACAAATGGGACTTTATATGAGCCGTGACCATCCAGTACACAAGACTCCATCCCCAATATTTGATAAAAAAAAGGGAAGGGGGCAGAAAGTGGACAGCGGGACTTTGTATGAAACAAATTGCTTGGGGTGAATTACTTCAATCAATATAATATAGTAAAATGCTAGTTTATTGGAGACACATCGAGAGGTAGTACAATAAGTATATTATTAGTAATCAAATATGTGATATACAAAATTAAATAATATAATTAATATAATAATCGCATAGTTCAATAAAATTCATGATACAATAATAATAATGAACATGACACGATAAACAGTAAACCAGCAGTACATTCCAAAATGTGTATATAATAGCCAATAAAATGGATTCATGATTGAAGTAGACCAAACCCATAATGGAATCATGGCCGCCAGGGCATGGCGTTCATTGGTAAAGAGCTCGACGCGTTTCGTGGATCGTCTCCACTCATCAGGAGCAGCTGTATATTGGAACACCTATGATAAATCATATATTAGAACAATAATCAATGGTAATTGATTATATACATAGGCAAAGAGGGGGAGCATGACAATGGTCCTAGCCACTCTTACCTATGGATGACGGATAAAGAATATAATGAATAGTAATGATAGTTTGCATCAGAAGCACTGGAAGGGGTATATAATAGCCTCCCCGGGAGCTGGGGTGACAGCCTGGATCTAGCAAACGGGCCATAGAGATTAATTAAAAGGTCCTTGTGGATAGGGTTCATTCGGCCAAGTAGCACTCATAAGAATGAATCCAGAAACACTAGTCTCTTGCTCTGTTTTCTGGTGTAATTCTCAGTATTGTGTTCTTCTCTGGATTGCACGGATGCTGCACAGTAGCAATTCTTTTCTCTATACTGGATGTAATTCCCAGTATTCCTATCCTTTATGTCAGGACCCTGCACAGGAATGCCGCGTACGCACAAACGGATTTTCCGTCAGAATAGGTTCCGACGGAATTATTCCGTTGGATAGTCCAATCGTGTGTGGGTTAGTTTGATCGTTTTTTTCTTTAAAAACAATTCTGACGGACCTCGAAATAGAACATGTTTCAAATCTGTCCGACTGACTCAAACCCCAATCGGGAAAACCGTTCGTCTGTATGCTGGTCTAAAGGACCAAATACGACACAAGGGAAGCTATTGGCTACTGGCTATTGAACTTCCATTGTGAGTGTGAAATGTACAGGGATAGGGATAATGGTAGACACTCACTCAGGTTGAACTGGATGGACTGGTGTCTTTATTCAACCTTACTATGAAAACTTTTCTAATCCCGTCGTTTCTCATCACGTTCAAAACGAAAAGATTTTAGTCCGTTAGTGTGTGGGCAAGTCCGTTGGTTTGGAAGTCCGTCGAAAGTCCGTCGGGAAGACCGTCTGACCTTTTCTGCAGGAAAGTCCGGTCGTGACATAACACTTCTCCTGTTCTGTACACTGGGTGTAATTCATCATTTCTGTTCTTGTACTGTGGGTATAAACTCAGCACTGTACCACTTCTCTTGTTCTGTATACGAGGTATAATTCTCAGTATCTTCTCTTATTTTACATGCATGGAAGCTGCAAAGTAGCACTTCTCTTCTCCTGTATGCTGAATGTAATTCTTAGTATCTGTTATTATTCTGTACGTATGGATTCTGCACAGTACTGCTTCTCTTGTTCTGTATGCTGGCTGTAATCTGTATCACTATCTGATCTTACTCTATGTATGGACTCTGCAGAGTACCACTTCTTTTGTTCCATATGCTGGGCGTTATTCAGTACCTATTTTCATTCTAGATGTATGGACTCTCAGGGACGTCTTTAAGGCAGGGCAAAAAGGGGCATCTGCCCTGGGCCCTGTCATTGTTGTGGGGCCCAAAGCAGCTGCCTCATACTTGCCAACTATCCCAGTTTAAATTCCCTTGTCCTTTGAAATTTTAGTCCTGTGCTGTGTCCCGATATCTCAGTGTGAAGTGCTGTTACTAATGCTGCCCAGCTCTGCCCTATTGTTGTGTACAGGTGACTCACCTGCACACCCTGTGTTTACATGTAAATAACCGTCATTCATATGTAAATAGAGGGGGCATTATCAAGAAAATAGCTGCAGCCGGCGGCATTGATATGTAAATAAAGGCGGCATTCCTATGTGTATCATGCTCTCCTGCAGTGAGGGGATGTTGTGCTGTAATCTCTAACAACCAATCAGTGAGCAGTATTACTGTACAGTAATCTCTAGCAACCAATTAACAATCAGAAATCATGTGCTGTAAAGCTCCTTTAGGGGGAGCGATTTCTGGATGTGCCCCTCTTCCTCCCTCTCTCCTGTCCTTGCCGGTCTCCGCCACTTTCCTTCCAGCCAACCAGGGTTGGGTTGGCTGGGGTCGGCAGCATGTGTTCGAAACGAGGGGTTCTGAGTGGGGGGTGGGGGGGGGGGACTTGTGTAGGCGGGTCAGTGGCAACTTGTATGTTGTGTATGACTCTGCCTTTTGCGTTAGATATGTATTTGACGAAACAATCTTTAAAGGGGTTGTAAAGGTAAATGTTTTTTCACCTTAATGCATTCTATGCATTAAGGTGAAAAAACATCTGACACTGCCGGTGCTCCCAGTCCCCCCGTTTTACTTACCTGACCCCTCGAAAATCCCGCGCTCGCCCCCGGCGTCCTCTTCGCCGCTCAGCCTGGCCACTGATTGGCTGGAGTGGATGGATTGAAAGCAGCGCAGCCATTGGCTCGCGCTGCTGTCAATCACATCCAATGACACAGCGCGCCGGGGGCGGGGCCTTGTGATACAGCGAGCGGCTATAGCCGCCGGCTGCATCACGGGAGCGCGCCCGCAGGTGCTTCTCACCAATGCGAGGGAGCTCGCATGAACGTGAGAAGCACCTGTGGGAAGAAGCAGAGACAGCCGCCGAGGGACCCCAGAAGAGCAGGTTCGGGGGCCACTCTGTGCAAAATGAGTGGCACAGTGGAGGTAAGTATAACATGTTTGTTATTTTAAAAAAATAAAAAATTTGACTTTACAACCCCTTTAATTGTTGTTGTGATTTGTGTTTTTTTTGGGGAAAAACAAGATAAAAATTTTTTAATAAAGAGAAATTTGTTTAAAAAAAAAAATCATGTGCTGTAACCTCTAACAACTAATCAGTGATCTGTAATGTGTCCTGTAACCTCTAGCAACCAGTCAGTGAGCGGTAATGATACAATGTAACCTCTGGCAACCAATCGCAATTGCTGCCTGATCTGATACAGTAAACTGATTTTAAGTCTAGCTGCTAATTATTGTATGTCTCAGAACAGGTGGAGAGAGTGAAATTGCATGGGAGGGGGCCCCCCCAAGAAAATTTTTGCCCGGGTCCAATCAATATTAAAGATGGCCCTGTGGACTCTGCACATGATCTCTTCTCGTGTGCTGAATGCTGGGTGTAATTCTTCGACTTTCCTGGATAGCGTTGCCTGGCCCCCGTTTTGCAGAGTTTCCTGGATAGCATTAGCGGGTCACAGATTGATTTCACGCGTCTGAATCCGTATTGGTTTTTGCCAGACAAAATACTTGACCTAATTATACAGCAGATTGGTGTTATCATTACCATCACACCCAGGAATTTTCCTAATGAAATGCTGATTTCATTCCTAATTTCCTCTCTCCGGTGCCCGTACAGTGCCAGTGCCGCCTTCTTTCACGGAGTTGGCATTAAAAGCGTAATGTATAGCACGTCTCCCTTCAAAACTGCGTGTCGGGGTAATCCGTCTCCCCCGTAATGTGACAGGAAATGACTTTTTGTAGCAACAGGAAAAATTAGGAGGAACGTTAATGGGCACTACTTAATAGCACAGCACACGTCATAGAACGGGGTAATCCTCCTCACCATCGGCTTTGGAGCAGACACGTCTCATTTACAGTTTAATGGGATATTTATAAAGCAATTAGCATGTTACACATTTCTGCCCAGATGCCAAATGGAACAGAGTCAATGGGTTTGTATACATGCAAGTTGGTGCAAGGCATCGAGTTCTTCTAAATTCAGCTCAATGTTCAACAACGGGCACCAGACTTGTCTATTATTCTGGGCACCATTTACTGATAAAGGAAAAAAAAATAATAATAATCACAAAAGATTTGTTTTAAAGAACATATAAGATCACTGAAACGCCAACCTAAGAAACTATAGAACTTTGATGTTCGTTAACCGGACCGGGATGACATTTTTACAAGACGAGAGCTCGCGTGTTTCAAAGGGTAGAGGTCCTCCGGTCTAATGACCGCTTTATATATGGTACATTGGTTTACAACACTTTAGCACTGATGTGGTAACCATTTACTCTTTCAACTTAGTTCATAAATAGTGAACATGATACCTGTTTGTGAAAGGAAAAAACACGTAGTCAGTAAAGTCTGAACATACACTATATTGGCAAAAGTATTGGGACACCTGCCTTTACGCACAATCTTTAATGGCATCCCAGTCTTAGTACATAGGATTCAATATTGAGTTGTCCCACCCTTTGCAGCTATACAATATAGTGTATATTTGAACACCCACTTGCTTGTTGCAGATCACTCACTCACTAGAGGGTAAAGTCAGGATGACAACCCTCACAGCTGTATGCATGGGCTCTGCAGAGTATCACTTTTCTGGATCTGTATGTATGAAGACTATACAGTATCAATTCTCTAAATGCTTATGTATGGACTCTGCACAGTATCACTTCTCTAGATCTGTATGTATGAACTCTGCACAGTATCACGTCTCTAGATCTGTATGTATGAACTCTGCACAGTATCACGTCTCTAGATCTGTATGTATGAACTCTGCACAGTATCACGTCTCTAGATCTGTATGTATGAACTCTGCACAGTATCACGTCTCTAGATCTGTATGTATGGACTCTGCACAGTATCACGTCTCTAGATCTGTATGTATGGACTCTGCACAGTATCACTTCTCTAGATCTGTATGTATAGACTCTGCACAGTATCACTTCTCTAGATCTGTATGTATGGACTCTGCACAGTATCACTTCTCTAGATCTGTATGTATGAACTCTGCACAGTATCACTTCTCTAGATCTGTATGTATGAACTCTGCACAGTATCACGTCTCTAGATCTGTATGTATGGACTCTGCACAGTATCACTTCTCTAGATCTGTATGTACGGACTCTGCACAGTATCACTTCTCTAGATCTGTATGTACGGACTCTGCACAGTATCACTTCTCTAGATCTGTATGTATGGACTCTGCACAGTATCACTTCTCTAGATCTGTATGTATAGACTCTGCACAGTATCACTTCTCTAGATCTGTATGTATGGACTCTGCACAGTATCACTTCTCTAGATCTGTATGTATGGACTCTGCACAGTATCACTTCTCTAGATCTGTATGTATAGACTCTGCACAGTATCACTTCTCTAGATCTGTATGTATGGACTCTGCACAGTATCACTTCTCTAGATCTGTATGTATGAACTCTGCACAGTATCACTTCTCTAGATCTGTATGTATGAACTCTGCACAGTATCACTTCTCTAGATCTGTATGTACGGACTCTGCACAGTATCACTTCTCTAGATCTGTATGTACGAACTCTGCACAGTATCACGTCTCTAGATCTGTATGTATGGACTCTGCACAGTATCACTTCTCTAGATCTGTATGTATAGACTCTGCACAGTATCACTTCTCTAGATCTGTATGTATGGACTCTGCACAGTATCACTTCTCTAGATCTGTATGTATGGACTCTGCACAGTATCACTTCTCTAGATCTGTATGTATGAACTCTGCACAGTATCACGTCTCTAGATCTGTATGTATGGACTCTGCACAGTATCACTTCTCTAGATCTGTATGTATGGACTCTGCACAGTATCACGTCTCTAGATCTGTATGTATGGACTCTGCACAGTATCACTTCTCTAGATCTGTATGTATGAACTCTGCACAGTATCACGTCTCTAGATCTGTATGTATGGACTCTGCACAGTATCACTTCTCTAGATCTGTATGTATGGACTCTGCACAGTATCAGGTCTCTAGATCTGTATGTATGGACTCTGCACAGTATCACTTCTCTAGATCTGTATGTATGAACTCTGCACAGTATCACGTCTCTAGATCTGTATGTATGGACTCTGCACAGTATCACGTCTCTAGATCTGTATGTATAGACTCTGCACAGTATCACGTCTCTAGATCTGTATGTATGGACTCTGCACAGTATCACTTCTCTAGATCTGTATGTATGAACTCTGCACAGTATCACTTCTCTAGATCTGTATGTATGAACTCTGCACAGTATCACTTCTCTAGATCTGTATGTATGAACTCTGCACAGTATCACTTCTCTAGATCTGTATGTATGAACTCTGCACAGTATCACTTCTCTAGATCTGTATGTATGAACTCTGCACAGTATCACGTCTCTAGATCTGTATGTATGGACTCTGCACAGTATCACTTCTCTAGATCTGTATGTATGGACTCTGCACAGTATCACGTCTCTAGATCTGTATGTACGGACTCTGCACAGTATCACTTCTCTAGATCTGTATGTATGGACTCTGCACAGTATCTCTTCTCTAGATCTGTATGTATGGACTCTGCACAGTATCACTTCTCTAGATCTGTATGTATGGACTCTGCACAGTATCACTTCTCTAGATCTGTATGTATGGACTCTGCACAGTATCACTTCTCTAGATCTGTATGTATGGACTCTGCACATTATCACTTCTCTAGATCTGTATGTATGGACTCTGCACAGTATCACTTCTCTAGATCTGTATGTATGGACTCTGCACAGTATCACTTCTCTAGATCTGTATGTATGGACTCTGCACATTATCACTTCTCTAGATCTGTATGTATGGACTCTGCACAGTATCACTTCTCTAGATCTGTATGTATGGACTCTGCACAGTATCACTTCTCTAGATCTGTATGTATGAACTCTGCACAGTATCACGTCTCTAGATCTGTATGTACAGTGGTGTGAAAAAGTGTTTGCCCCCTTCCTCATTTCCTGTTCCTTTGCATGTTTGTCACACTTAAGTGTTTCGGAACATCAAACCAATTTAAACAATAGTCAAGGACAACACAAGTAAACACAAAATACAATTTGTAAATGAAGGTGTTTATTATTTAAGGTGAAAAAAAATCCAAACCATCATGGCCCTGTGTGAAAAAGTGATTGCCCCCTAAACCTAATAACTGGTTGGGCCACCCTTAGCAGCAACCACTGCAATCAAGCGTTTGCGATAACGTGCAATGAGGCTTTTACAGCGTCCTGGAGGAATTTTGGCCCACTCATCTTTGCAGAATTGTCCTAATTCAGTTACATTAGAGGGTTTTCGAGCATGAACGGCCTTTTTAAGGTCATACCACAACATCTCAATAGGATTCAGGTCAGGACTTTGGCTAGGCCACTCCAAAGTCTTCATTTTGTTTTTCTTCAGCCATTCGGTGGTGGACTTGCTGGTGTGTTTAGGATCATTGTCCTGCTGCAGAACCCAAGTTGGTTTCAGCTTGAGTACACGAACAGATGGTCGGACATTCTCCTTCAGGATCTCTTGGTAGACAGCAGAATTCATAGTTCCTTTTATCACGGCAAGTCTTCCAGGTCCTGAAGCAGCAAAACAGCCCCAGACCATCACACTACCACCACCATATTTTACTGTTGGTATAATGTTCTTTTTATGAAATGCAGTGTTCCTTCTACGCCAGATATACTTGGACACACACCTTCCAAAGAGTTCCACTTTTGTCTCATCGGTCCACAGAATGTTGTCCCAAAAGTCTTGGGGATCATCAAGATGTGTTGTGGAGAAATTGAGACGAGCTTTGATGTTCTTTTTGCTCAGCAGTGGTTTTCTCCTTGGAACTCTGCCATGCAGGCCATTTTTGCCCAGTCTTTTCCTGATGGTGGAGGCATGAACGCTGACCTTAACTGAGGCAAGTGAGGCCTGCAGTTCCTTGGACGTTGTTGTGGGGTCTTTTGTGACCTCTTGGATGAGTCGTCGCTGCGCTCTTGGGGTAATTTTGGGCGGCCGGCCACTCCTGGGAAGGTTCACCACTGTTCCATGTCTTCGCCATTTGTGGATAATGGCTCTCACTGTGGTTCGCTGGATTCCCAAAGCTTTGGAAATGGCTTTATAACCCTTTCCAGACTGATAGATCTCAATTACTTTCTTTCTCAATTGTTCCTGAATTTCTTTGGGTCTCGGCATGATGTGTAGCTTTTAAGGATCTTCTGGTGGACCTTACTGTGTCAAGCAGCTCCTATTTAAGTGATGCCTTGATTGTGAACAGGTGTGGCAATAATCAGGCCTGGGTGTGGCTAGAGAAATTGAAATCAGGTGTGGACAACCACAGTTATAGTATGTTTTAACAAGGGGGGCAATCACTTTTTCACACAGGGCCATGATGGTTTGGATTTTTTTTCACCTTTAATAATAAACACCTTCATTTACAAATTGCATTTTGTGTTTACTTGTGTTGTCCTTGACTATTGTTTAAATTGGTTTGATGTTCCGAAACACTTAAGTGACAAACATGCAAAGGAACAGGAAATGAGGAAGGGGGCAAACACTTTTTCACACCACTGTATGGACTCTGCACAGTATCACTTCTCTAGATCTGTATGTATGAACTCTGCACAGTATCACGTCTCTAGATCTGTATGTATGAACTCTGCACAGTATCACTTCTCTAGATCTGTATGTATGAACTCTGCACAGTATCACGTCTCTAGATCTGTATGTATGAACTCTGCACAGTATCACTTCTCTAGATCTGTATGTATGAACTCTGCACAGTATCACGTCTCTAGATCTGTATGTATGAACTCTGCACAGTATCACTTCTCTAGATCTGTATGTATGAACTCTGCACAGTATCACGTCTCTAGATCTGTATGTATGAACTCTGCACAGTATCACTTCTCTAGATCTGTATGTATGAACTCTGCACAGTATCACGTCTCTAGATCTGTATGTATGGACTCTGCACAGTATCACTTCTCTAGATCTGTATGTATGGGCTCTGCACAGTATCACTTCTCTAGATCTGTATGTATGGACTCTGCACAGTATCACTTCTCTAGATCTGTATGTATGAACTCTGCACAGTATCACGTCTCTAGATCTGTATGTATGAACTCTGCACAGTATCACTTCTCTAGATCTGTATGTATAGACTCTGCACAGTATCACTTCTCTAGATCTGTATGTATGAACTCTGCACAGTATCACGTCTCTAGATCTGTATGTATGGACTCTGCACAGTATCACGTCTCTAGATCTGTATGTATGGACTCTGCACAGTATCACTTCTCTAGATCTGTATGTATGGGCTCTGCACAGTATCACTTCTCTAGATCTGTATGTATGGACTCTGCACAGTATCACGTCTCTAGATCTGTATGTATGGACTCTGCACAGTATCACTTCTCTAGATCTGTATGTATGAACTCTGCACAGTATCACGTCTCTAGATCTGTATGTATGAACTCTGCACAGTATCACGTCTCTAGATCTGTATGTATGGACTCTGCACAGTATCACGTCTCTAGATCTGTATGTATAGACTCTGCACAGTATCACGTCTCTAGATCTGTATGTATGGACTCTGCACAGTATCACTTCTCTAGATCTGTATGTATGAACTCTGCACAGTATCACTTCTCTAGATCTGTATGTATGAACTCTGCACAGTATCACTTCTCTAGATCTGTATGTATGAACTCTGCACAGTATCACGTCTCTAGATCTGTATGTATGGACTCTGCACAGTATCACTTCTCTAGATCTGTATGTATGGACTCTGCACAGTATCACGTCTCTAGATCTGTATGTATGGACTCTGCACAGTATCACTTCTCTAGATCTGTATGTATGAACTCTGCACAGTATCACGTCTCTAGATCTGTATGTATGGACTCTGCACAGTATCACTTCTCTAGATCTGTATGTATGAACTCTGCACAGTATCACGTCTCTAGATCTGTATGTATGGACTCTGCACAGTATCACGTCTCTAGATCTGTATGTATAGACTCTGCACAGTATCACGTCTCTAGATCTGTATGTATGGACTCTGCACAGTATCACTTCTCTAGATCTGTATGTATGAACTCTGCACAGTATCACTTCTCTAGATCTGTATGTATGAACTCTGCACAGTATCACTTCTCTAGATCTGTATGTATGAACTCTGCACAGTATCACTTCTCTAGATCTGTATGTATGAACTCTGCACAGTATCACTTCTCTAGATCTGTATGTATGAACTCTGCACAGTATCACGTCTCTAGATCTGTATGTATGGACTCTGCACAGTATCACTTCTCTAGATCTGTATGTATGGACTCTGCACAGTATCACGTCTCTAGATCTGTATGTACGGACTCTGCACAGTATCACTTCTCTAGATCTGTATGTATGGACTCTGCACAGTATCTTTTCTCTAGATCTGTATGTATGGACTCTGCACAGTATCACGTCTCTAGATCTGTATGTATGGACTCTGCACAGTATCACTTCTCTAGATCTGTATGTATGAACTCTGCACAGTATCACTTCTCTAGATCTGTATGTATGGACTCTGCACAGTATCACTTCTCTAGATCTGTATGTATGGACTCTGCACAGTATCACTTCTCTAGATCTGTATGTATGAACTCTGCACAGTATCACGTCTCTAGATCTGTATGTACAGTGGTGTGAAAAAGTGTTTGCCCCCTTCCTCATTTCCTGTTCCTTTGCATGTTTGTCACACTTAAGTGTTTCGGAACATCAAACCAATTTAAACAATAGTCAAGGACAACACAAGTAAACACAAAATACAATTTGTAAATGAAGGTGTTTATTATTTAAGGTGAAAAAAAATCCAAACCATCATGGCCCTGTGTGAAAAAGTGATTGCCCCCTAAACCTAATAACTGGTTGGGCCACCCTTAGCAGCAACAAATGCAACCAAGCGTTTGCGATAACGTGCAATGAGGCTTTTACAGCGTCCTGGAGGAATTTTGGCCCACTCATCTTTGCAGAATTGTCCTAATTCAGTTACATTAGAGGGTTTTCGAGCATGAACGCCCTTTTTAAGGTCATACCACAACATCTCAATAGGATTCAGGTCAGGACTTTGGCTAGGCCACTCCAAAGTCTTCATTTTGTTTTTCTTCAGCCATTCGGTGGTGGGCTTGCTGGTGTGTTTAGGATCATTGTCCTGCTGCAGAACCCAAGTTGGTTTCAGCTTGAGTACACGAACAGATGGTCGGACATTCTCCTTCAGGATCTCTTGGTAGACAGCAGAATTCATAGTTCCTTTTATCACGGCAAGTCTTCCAGGTCCTGAAGCAGCAAAACAGCCCCAGACCATCACACTACCACCACCATATTTTACTGTTGGTATAATGTTCTTTTTATGAAATGCAGTGTTCCTTCTACGCCAGATATACTTGGACACACACCTTCCAAAGAGTTCCACTTTTGTCTCATCGCTCCACAGAATGTTGTCCCAAAAGTCTTGGGGATCATCAAGATGTGTTGTGGAGAAATTGAGACGAGCTTTGATGTTCTTTTTGCTCAGCAGTGGTTTTCTCCTTGGAACTCTGCCATGCAGGCCATTTTTGCCCAGTCTTTTCCTGATGGTGGAGGCATGAACGCTGACCTTAACTGAGGCAAGTGAGGCCTGCAGTTCCTTGGACGTTGTTGTGGGGTCTTTTGTGACCTCTTGGATGAGTCGTCGCTGCGCTCTTGGGGTAATTTTGGGCGGCCGGCCACTCCTGGGAAGGTTCACCACTGTTCCATGTCTTCGCCATTTGTGGATAATGGCTCTCACTGTGGTTCGCTGGATTCCCAAAGCTTTGGAAATGGCTTTATAACCCTTTCCAGACTGATAGATCTCAATTACTTTCTTTCTCAATTGTTCCTGAATTTCTTTGGGTCTCGGCATGATGTGTAGCTTTTAAGGATCTTCTGGTGGACCTTACTGTGTCAAGCAGCTCCTATTTAAGTGATGCCTTGATTGTGAACAGGTGTGGCAATAATCAGGCCTGGGTGTGGCTAGAGAAATTGAAATCAGGTGTGGACAACCACAGTTATAGTATGTTTTAACAAGGGGGGCAATCACTTTTTCACACAGGGCCATGATGGTTTGGATTTTTTTTCACCTTTAATAATAAACACCTTCATTTACAAATTGCATTTTGTGTTTACTTGTGTTGTCCTTGACTATTGTTTAAATTGGTTTGATGTTCCGAAACACTTAAGTGACAAACATGCAAAGGAACAGGAAATGAGGAAGGGGGCAAACACTTTTTCACACCACTGTATGGACTCTGCACAGTATCACTTCTCTAGATCTGTATGTATGAACTCTGCACAGTATCACGTCTCTAGATCTGTATGTATGAACTCTGCACAGTATCACTTCTCTAGATCTGTATGTATAGACTCTGCACAGTATCACTTCTCTAGATCTGTATGTATGAACTCTGCACAGTATCACGTCTCTAGATCTGTATGTATGGACTCTGCACAGTATCACGTCTCTAGATCTGTATGTATGGACTCTGCACAGTATCACTTCTCTAGATCTGTATGTATGGGCTCTGCACAGTATCACTTCTCTAGATCTGTATGTATGGACTCTGCACAGTATCACTTCTCTAGATCTGTATGTATGAACTCTGCACAGTATCACGTCTCTAGATCTGTATGTATGAACTC
The DNA here is from genome assembly GCF_037356315.1 of Lithobates pipiens. Lineage (NCBI taxonomy): Eukaryota > Metazoa > Chordata > Amphibia > Anura > Ranidae > Lithobates > Lithobates pipiens. The sequence goes on along the minus strand of NW_027507696.1, from coordinate 137,578 downwards.
TGCACAGTATCACGTCTCTAGATCTGTATGTATGGACTCTGCACAGTATCACGTCTCTAGATCTGTATGTATAGACTCTGCACAGTATCACGTCTCTAGATCTGTATGTATGGACTCTGCACAGTATCACTTCTCTAGATCTGTATGTATGAACTCTGCACAGTATCACTTCTCTAGATCTGTATGTATGAACTCTGCACAGTATCACTTCTCTAGATCTGTATGTATGAACTCTGCACAGTATCACGTCTCTAGATCTGTATGTATGGACTCTGCACAGTATCACTTCTCTAGATCTGTATGTATGGACTCTGCACAGTATCACGTCTCTAGATCTGTATGTATGGACTCTGCACAGTATCACTTCTCTAGATCTGTATGTATGAACTCTGCACAGTATCACGTCTCTAGATCTGTATGTATGGACTCTGCACAGTATCACGTCTCTAGATCTGTATGTATAGACTCTGCACAGTATCACGTCTCTAGATCTGTATGTATGGACTCTGCACAGTATCACTTCTCTAGATCTGTATGTATGAACTCTGCACAGTATCACTTCTCTAGATCTGTATGTATGAACTCTGCACAGTATCACTTCTCTAGATCTGTATGTATGAACTCTGCACAGTATCACTTCTCTAGATCTGTATGTATGAACTCTGCACAGTATCACTTCTCTAGATCTGTATGTATGAACTCTGCACAGTATCACGTCTCTAGATCTGTATGTATGGACTCTGCACAGTATCACTTCTCTAGATCTGTATGTATGGACTCTGCACAGTATCACGTCTCTAGATCTGTATGTACGGACTCTGCACAGTATCACTTCTCTAGATCTGTATGTATGGACTCTGCACAGTATCTTTTCTCTAGATCTGTATGTATGGACTCTGCACAGTATCACTTCTCTAGATCTGTATGTATGGACTCTGCACATTATCACTTCTCTAGATCTGTATGTATGGACTCTGCACAGTATCACTTCTCTAGATCTGTATGTATGAACTCTGCACAGTATCACTTCTCTAGATCTGTATGTATGGACTCTGCACAGTATCACTTCTCTAGATCTGTATGTATGGACTCTGCACAGTATCACTTCTCTAGATCTGTATGTATGAACTCTGCACAGTATCACGTCTCTAGATCTGTATGTACAGTGGTGTGAAAAAGTGTTTGCCCCCTTCCTCATTTCCTGTTCCTTTGCATGTTTGTCACACTTAAGTGTTTCGGAACATCAAACCAATTTAAACAATAGTCAAGGACAACACAAGTAAACACAAAATACAATTTGTAAATGAAGGTGTTTATTATTTAAGGTGAAAAAAAATCCAAACCATCATGGCCCTGTGTGAAAAAGTGATTGCCCCCTAAACCTAATAACTGGTTGGGCCACCCTTAGCAGCAACCACTGCAACCAAGCGTTTGCGATAACGTGCAATGAGGCTTTTACAGCGTCCTGGAGGAATTTTGGCCCACTCATCTTTGCAGAATTGTCCTAATTCAGTTACATTAGAGGGTTTTCGAGCATGAACGCCCTTTTTAAGGTCATACCACAACATCTCAATAGGATTCAGGTCAGGACTTTGGCTAGGCCACTCCAAAGTCTTCATTTTGTTTTTCTTCAGCCATTCGGTGGTGGGCTTGCTGGTGTGTTTAGGATCATTGTCCTGCTGCAGAACCCAAGTTGGTTTCAGCTTGAGTACACGAACAGATGGTCGGACATTCTCCTTCAGGATCTCTTGGTAGACAGCAGAATTCATAGTTCCTTTTATCACGGCAAGTCTTCCAGGTCCTGAAGCAGCAAAACAGCCCCAGACCATCACACTACCACCACCATATTTTACTGTTGGTATAATGTTCTTTTTATGAAATGCAGTGTTCCTTCTACGCCAGATATACTTGGACACACACCTTCCAAAGAGTTCCACTTTTGTCTCATCGGTCCACAGAATGTTGTCCCAAAAGTCTTGGGGATCATCAAGATGTGTTGTGGAGAAATTGAGACGAGCTTTGATGTTCTTTTTGCTCAGCAGTGGTTTTCTCCTTGGAACTCTGCCATGCAGGCCATTTTTGCCCAGTCTTTTCCTGATGGTGGAGGCATGAACGCTGACCTTAACTGAGGCAAGTGAGGCCTGCAGTTCCTTGGACGTTGTTGTGGGGTCTTTTGTGACCTCTTGGATGAGTCGTCGCTGCGCTCTTGGGGTAATTTTGGGCGGCCGGCCACTCCTGGGAAGGTTCACCACTGTTCCATGTCTTCGCCATTTGTGGATAATGGCTCTCACTGTGGTTCGCTGGATTCCCAAAGCTTTGGAAATGGCTTTATAACCCTTTCCAGACTGATAGATCTCAATTACTTTCTTTCTCAATTGTTCCTGAATTTCTTTGGGTCTCGGCATGATGTGTAGCTTTTAAGGATCTTCTGGTGGACCTTACTGTGTCAAGCAGCTCCTATTTAAGTGATGCCTTGATTGTGAACAGGTGTGGCAATAATCAGGCCTGGGTGTGGCTAGAGAAATTGAAATCAGGTGTGGACAACCACAGTTATAGTATGTTTTAACAAGGGGGGCAATCACTTTTTCACACAGGGCCATGATGGTTTGGATTTTTTTTCACCTTTAATAATAAACACCTTCATTTACAAATTGCATTTTGTGTTTACTTGTGTTGTCCTTGACTATTGTTTAAATTGGTTTGATGTTCCGAAACACTTAAGTGACAAACATGCAAAGGAACAGGAAATGAGGAAGGGGGCAAACACTTTTTCACACCACTGTATGGACTCTGCACAGTATCACTTCTCTAGATCTGTATGTATGAACTCTGCACAGTATCACGTCTCTAGATCTGTATGTATGAACTCTGCACAGTATCACTTCTCTAGATCTGTATGTATGAACTCTGCACAGTATCACGTCTCTAGATCTGTATGTATGAACTCTGCACAGTATCACGTCTCTAGATCTGTATGTATGAACTCTGCACAGTATCACTTCTCTAGATCTGTATGTATGAACTCTGCACAGTATCACGTCTCTAGATCTGTATGTATGGACTCTGCACAGTATCACTTCTCTAGATCTGTATGTATGAACTCTGCACAGTATCACGTCTCTAGATCTGTATGTATGGACTCTGCACAGTATCACTTCTCTAGATCTGTATGTATGGACTCTGCACAGTATCACTTCTCTAGATCTGTATGTATGGGCTCTGCACAGTATCACTTCTCTAGATCTGTATGTATGGACTCTGCACAGTATCACTTCTCTAGATCTGTATGTATGAACTCTGCACAGTATCACTTCTCTAGATCTGTATGTATGGACTCTGCACAGTATCACTTCTCTAGATCTGTATGTATGAACTCTGCACAGTATCACGTCTCTAGATCTGTATGTATGAACTCTGCACAGTATCACTTCTCTAGATCTGTATGTATAGACTCTGCACAGTATCACTTCTCTAGATCTGTATGTATGAACTCTGCACAGTATCACGTCTCTAGATCTGTATGTATGGACTCTGCACAGTATCACTTCTCTAGATCTGTATGTATGGACTCTGCACAGTATCACTTCTCTAGATCTGTATGTATGGGCTCTGCACAGTATCACTTCTCTAGATCCATATTTATGAACACTGCACAATATACCTTCTCTAGATCTGTATGATGGATGTACTTTTTAATATCTATTCTTATACTGTATGCATGAACACTGCACAGTACCATGTCTCTTGTTCTGTATGCTGGGTGTAATTCTCAGTATCTGTTCTGTATGTATGTATGCCGAACAGTACAATGTCTCGATCTGCATGCTAGGTACAATTCTTAGTAAATATTATTTTGTATATACTGTATAAGTCCTAACTTTCGAACCTGAGAAAGATATAAAACGCCAATGTGGAAATTATCTGCAGAACAGTGTGTTATGGTGAAAAGCAGGCATGTATTACCTTGTACTTAATATTCCATGTAGCACTCACCCCCACAGGAGCCGCTGGTGATGATGGGTTTTCTGTTCTGCCACACCTCTTAGAGCTGCTTGGTCCCTTCTGACACATCCTCTGACTCTGAATGTGTGAGGCCATTCACACCTGTGTGAACTAAGCGTTAGTAAGCTACCATTCTATAATGCACAGAAATTAGGCCAAGCAACTGGTTGTAGCAATGTAATTAAACAATGCATATACTACAGGTAGATCAACAGACTTGACTATCCTGTACTGGGTAGATTATCACTAACCCTAATTGTGCACATTGGCTGGCTTATGTTGGGGCCCTTCTGTAGGTGGTGCTTGTGTAGCCGTCTCTTTAAGAGTATGCAGCGGATGGCTACTGTGCTGCTAAACAGCGGGGAGTCTCCCCTACATGAACTGTGCAAGTGTTGAGATCAGTGTGGATGTTCAGCTCGCCACTCCTGGTACATAAGCACCCAATCCAGATCACTAGGCGGATTACAGTCCTCTGAAGTCAGATCCTACAAGACTCAGTCTCTCTGCTCATATGCTCACAAGACTCACCTGTCTCAGCAGCAGGTCTCTCAGCTCTGGTGTACACAGTAAGACCCCAATACACACTATACAACTTTAGTTGTCTAATTTCCTTTAGATTTACCAAAACCATGTAGTGCAAGGGCCTGCCTGATTGCCTACAATATGAAACTCAAAGACAACATGTCTGTGCAGCCCAGCTTCTTCCCAAAGACCTTTCTAGATTTGTCCAGGAAAACAGTCCTGTGTGCAGGGATTTTGGACTTCTTTAGTTCTTACAGCTATTCACTTCCATTATACAGTGCCCCCTTAAGACTACATCTCCCATTAAGCTCTGCCGCATAGCAAGTTTTCCTCTCTGATGTTCTCATTAGCTCCTGCTCTCTGATTGGCTCAAGCTGCTGAGAGAGAGGAGAGAATCTGGCTGCCTTCTTCTCCCTCTGCATTGCCAATCAGCTCACTACCTCTGCTAGCAGGCAAGCTGAAGATCTGCACATAGCCTTGCTTGCAGTTTATAATGGCAGGGCGGGCAGAAGTACATGCACAGCTACGCTAGCATGGTAACATAAGAGTCCTAATTTCCTATGCTTTATTTTTGATCCTACCGAATATTAATTTTAACTGAAATATATCTTGTTTTCTAAAGCATGAGACTTATTTGAAATAAAATACCTGTTTTTTTTATGTTTTTCATACTGTAAATAAGCATTGCTGATATCCTGTGGCCTGTCTGCAATTACTTCTTGTCTCAATGCTTTTACTCCTTGAATGGCTGGGAGCAGGGCTGGACTTACCATTGGGCTTGACTGGGCTCAAGCCCATGGGCCCCGCCGAGATACATAGCCGAGTGTATTTGGCTCGACTACGCACACAGTCATGCCCAGTCCCGACCTCTGATGGACATAACACAGAGAGGGGCATGACTGTGAGCCAAGCCGAGTACATTCGGCTACTCTTGGCTCCGCTCAGGACTGCGAGAGGACCCAAGAGCTGCCAAGGAGGACCCAAGAGCCGCCGAGAGGACTCGAGAGCCAAGATATACAGGACTCTGTATCTCGGCGGTGCCATTTTTAGGCTGCAAATGACACTGGGGCAAGGCTACACTGACAAGGCTGCAATGACACTGGACAAGGCTGCAGATGGACAAGGCTGCAGATGGGCAAGGCTGCAGATGGGCAAGGCTGCAGATGGGCAAGGCTGCAGATGGGCAAGGCTGCAGATGGGCAAGGCTGCAGATGGGCAAGGCTGCAGATGCACACTGATAAGGCTGCAATGATGGGCATTTAAACGTAAGTTTTTTTCCTTAAACTTCCCTCCTAAACTTGGGGTGCGTGTTATATACCGATAAATACGGTAATGTATAGAAGGTAGGGCCCGAAAGTGACTCAAGCCCAGGGGCCCCCACCACCCTAAGTCCTGCCCTGGCTGGGAGATAGGGACGGGGACAGAGGATTGTCACCTTATAACAAGAAGTGACAAAAGCGAACAGGGACCTTGATAACCAAATTACTAGCTGTTATTTTAATGAGAGTTGCACATTTGAAAATTACGGATGAAGTTATATTGAAATCCTAAATAGTATAAAATGTTAGTGTTTGGGATTACATAACTTTAATTACTGTGCCACAAGCAAGTAGTAATAAAACAGACAGGGGTCTGAAGAAGAAGGACTTTCCTTCGAAACGCGTCAGCCAGCAGGAACCAAGGCTAGGTCCCCCCCCACCCCACACTGGCTGTTTCAGGAGGTCTGGGAGTGTTCAGCCACACGTTGTGGCTTGAGGAGCGCATTTATTACCTCTGTTCAATCCAAAATACGGATCCAAGTTGCTTATGAGAGAGAGAGTGGAGCCTTACAGTGGAAAAGTCAAAACGATGGGACCCTGCTTGGGGATATATTTAGCGTGTTTGACCCTCTGTAATAGGGGGTCAACATTAACATTGATAAGAGGTAGCGAGTGCTGGTTGTTTGGTGGCGGTCTCCAATCTGGATTCATACCCTGCTTCTGAATTATGATTTCACTTTATTGGATGAACTTTTGCTATATCTGAACTGACTTTATCCTGTTTGGATCAGCATCTTTTCTAGGGCTGATGGACGCTTCTTTTAAGTCATAATAGGTTTTTATTATTTAACATTTTGGATATTATCGTTTCTGAATGTTAGAAGTGCTGCAATCTATATATAGTGCCTTGAAAGTATTCATACCCCTAGAAAGTTTCCACATTTTGTCATATTACAACCAAAAACGTAAAATTTATTTTTTGGGGGGGATTTTATGTGATAGACCAACACAAAGTGGCACATAATTGTGAAGTGGAAGGAAAATTATAAATGTTTTTCCAATTTTTTTTTTACAAATAAATATGTGAAAAGTGTGGCGTGAATTTGTATTCGGCCCCCCGGAGTCAATACTTTGTAGAAGCACCTTTCCCTGTGATTACAGCTGCAAGTCTATTTGGAGAGGTCTTTACAAGCTTTGCACAACTAGAGAGGACATTTTTGCCCATTCTTCTTTGTAAAATAGCTCAAGCTCTGTCAAGATTGGATGGAGAGCGTCTGTGAACAGCAATTTTCAAGTCTTGCCACAGATTCTCAAATGGATTTAGGTCTGGACTTTGACTGGGCCATTCCAACACATGAATATGCTTTGCAGCTCTGGCTGGATGTTTCGGGTCGTTGTCCTGCTGGAAGGTGAACCTCCGCCACAGTCTTAAGTCTTTTGCAGACTCTACAGCTTCTCTGTCCCTGCTGAAGAAAATCATCCCCACAAGATGATGATGCCACCACCATGTTTCACGGTGGGGATGGTGTGTTTAGAGTGATGTGCTGTGTTCGTTTTCTACCACACATAGCGTTTGGCTTTTATGCCAAAATTAAATTAAATTAAATTAAATTTTGGTCTCTTCTGACCAGAGCACTTTCTTTCACATGTTTTTTTTTTTTTTTTTTTAATCTTTTTTTTATTGAATTTTCAGTGTCATACAAAATCACCCACGCAGGGGCCAAACATTTCCCACACAGGGGTAAACTTCCAAATGCGGCAACAGGCCACAACAAAGCACATTACAAAACATATACCCTGCCTCTGATGCGGCAACCGACCGCAACAGGGCAAATTAACACAAACATAAACTTGCCTATCTATACCCCACTGTGGGGAGAGGATATTGTAGGATAATTCGTGCTAAGTATTAAATTGACCGGATAAAGTGTCATAAGAGCAGGTGGGTCAGCCTATAACCATACTACATCCATACCGAACTATGGGTTATTTACTACATCTGTTGCCATTGTGTTATCATCCAGCCAGCAGTTCCACACCTTCTCAAATTTCTTTGGGCAACCCCTGTTCAAGTAGGTGGCCCTATAGAGGGGTAAGCTAGCGTTCACCAGGTTTTTCCAGAATTTAATAGAGGGGGGAGACGATTGTTTCCAGGTCATGGTGATGGCCTTGCGTGCATAGTAGAGCAACAGGGATATGAGTGTTTTCCTAGCCCTGAGGATCGACATTTGTTCCACCAGCCCCAGCAGACAATATTTAGGATCGCAAGGAATATTAACCTCAGTGGTCTTAACTATCACCAGGAGAACTTCTTTCCAAAAGCATACAATCGCTGGGCAAGCCCAGAAAATGTGAATGAAGTCTCCCGGCTGATAGGAGCAGCGCCAGCACTCCGGGGAGTGCGTCGGCGACATCTTGTGCAGTCTGTGGGGTGTGTAGTTGACTCTGTGTACAATTTTGTATTGGACCAATTTGTCCCTGGCTGAAACCAAAGGGGAGAACGGAAAATCCCAAATCTCCCTCCAGTCATCGTCATCCAACTCCGGTATGTCCACCACCCATTTCCTGCGGAGGGAGGACAGCTCGGGGGCGGCAGCAACCAGTAGGGACCTGTAAATCTGAGACATAGGTTTCTCCAGGTCTTTTACCCGAAGGATGGACTCAAGCTCAGAGTACTCCAGTACGACCGGTTGTCCCAAAAATTGACAGCGATAAGCATGCGCGACTTGAAGATAACGGAAGTGGGCCCATGTAGGCACATTAAATTTGTCACGCAGGATATGAAAGGGAGCAAGTTCCCCGTTGAGAACGACATGTTCGAGCGTCAGTATTCTACACTTGGCCCAGGCCTGAGGGTCCGGGATGGTATTAAACTGCGGAAGGCCAGGATTCAGCCACAGGGGGGTGTGAGGAGACCAGGAGTTCGGCAGGGACGCCCTCAGTGCCTCTCCCGCCCTCCACGCCCTTAAAGTGGTGCGCATAGAAGGGGTGAGGCAGTGAGGCGTTTTTGGGCCCCTGAAAACCAACCCCCTTAAGGCCTCCAGAGACCCCACTATAGCTGCCTCCAAGACCGTCGCAGCATTGGTCAGGTCCGGCTGCAGCCACCAGTGAACGGTAACAAGCTGGGTAGCTAGGAAATATTTGTGACAGTCAGGAAGAGCTAACCCTCTACTGCCCACAGGCCTGGTGAGCGTGGTGTATTTGAATCTGGGGGACTTGGGTCCCCAGATGAAGGAGAGAAAAAGTTGTTTCAGAGAGTTAAAGAAGGCTTTAGTCAGCCATTGTGGGGAGTTCCTAAATATGTATGTAAGTTTGGGAAGGACCTTCATTTGAAGAAGGTTTATGCGGCCAATAAGAGAGAGGGGGAGATTGCCCCAAGCCTTTAATTTGGGCTTGATTTCTATCAGAACAGGTTCAAGATTGAGCCGGACAAAGTCCTTGGTCTCTCTTGAAATGACAATACCCAAATAGGTAAACCTATCCACCCATTGAAGCGTGGTGGAGGATGGTGAGGTCCTGGCCCCCTCGTCCACCGGAAAGAGCTGAGATTTATGCCAATTCACCCTCAACCCAGTGAAGGCAGAGAAGGCATCCATGATTCCAAGTGCGCCCCGCAGAGAGTCACCGGGATCATTTAAAAAAAGCAGAAGATCATCCGCATAGAGGGCCACTCTCTCCTCCAGCCAGCCCACCCGAAGACCACGGACCTCGACCGAACTCCGAAGAGCCTCAGCAATAGGTTCCATGGCTAGGGCGAACAAGGCCGGGGAGAGAGGGCACCCCTGCCTGGTGCCCCGCTGCAGGGGGAACGAGGGTGACAGGGAACCATTCAGTTTAATGCATGCCGTAGGACCGGTGTAAAGTGTACGTATCCAGGCAATAAACCGCAATGGAAAACCCATTCTTCTAAGGACCTCCCACAGATACACCCATTCCACTGTATCAAATGCTTTCTCCATATCAAGGGTGGCAATAGCCCTAGTACCTTGATTATCATGTTCTTTCACATGTTTGCACAACTAATATTTATCCTGTTGACCAGGGCTCAAGTCCTGCGGGAACGCATGGGAACGGAGTTCCTGTACTTTTTCCACAACAGGAACTCTGTTCCCATTAGCATTCCCATTAGTCCTGCATGACTTTGAAGTATGCAAGGTGTGTAGCAGGTGCTACACCAGCAGCCGCCAACACAGCTCGCAATAGTAAGTGCCGCACACCAGGGGTGGACTGACCATTCAGGCATTTCCAGTAGGAGGCCCCATGACAGCTTCCTCTTCGATCTACCTGTCAATCACAGCTAGCTAAGCGATTGAACTTAGTCAGACCTCTCATAATGCGCTCCTCCCCGCCGGCCCCTCCTAAATTTTCTGTCTCCTCATCCCCCCCCAGTCTCCTGCATACTTGCTCTGTGTGTCCCGCTGAATCCCCCCCCCCCCCCATTTTCAGTGCCATATGATAAGAGACCCCAGAGGAGGAGCACAGCTATTCTGCTCACAGGACATGCAGGGAGAGAGGTGAGCTGAGGGAGGAACATCAGTTTGGGGTGGTAAGCTGAGCACAATACCTGGCAAAGTTTAATGCCAGGAGGGAAGTTTATGTGGAAATATGTGAAGGGTTGGAATAGCAGCGAGTGTGTGTTGGAGCCCCTGCAGAGTTTGCAGCCCCCCCAAGCTAACATACATCTCCTAAGCAGGAACACATCACTATCTCCCCAAGCATTCTGTCCAGATAATGTGCACTTCATTTATGACCTTTCCGTTTAACCCTGTGTTATCCAAACTCTGTTCAATGAAAAGTGTAAACTCACCACATAAACACTCTATATACAAAATAACATCCCCAATAAAGATCAGAACATGATGTTCACATTTGCATGGAAGCTCAATGAATGAATGCTGATTATTCCGAGAATTATCGTATTTATGTTTATTGAGGATTGTTTTTTTTTTTATGTACTAACAGTTAAGCTTCATACACACAATACGAAAATTGGATGAAAAATACCACTTTTGAAGCGTTTGTGCATATGAGCGTATCCTTTTATTTATTTTTTTGGTGGGGGAGGGGATCTTGGGTGGGAGTTCCCACACTTTTTTCCCCAAGACTTGACCCCTGCTGTTGACATATTCTCCCACCTGAGCTGCCATTGTTACCATGGGCCTCTTGGCTGCTTCTCTGATGAGTGCTCTCCTTGCCCGGCCTGGTCAGTTTAGGTGGACGGCCATGTCTTGGTAGGATTGCAGTTGTGCCATACCCTTTCCATTTTCCGATGATGGATTGAACAGAGCTCCGTGATATTTTAAAAGTATGGGATTTTTTTTATAACCCAAGGCTTGGCCATTCATGGTCCAATTTCGAAAGAATTAGCTTTTGAAAATCAGAAAATTCATGTGTTTTGTGATCCGATGGCGCCACCATTGATTTCGAAATTAGGCCAACCGAGCCTTCAACTTCACCTCATGCTGCTACAGAAAAGAATTTTCGTGGCTGGGAAACTTCTTTTCTTTCCAGGAATTTTCTTTTCTTGCATGTGTGCATTTCTTTTTCGATGAAATTTCCCGCACGATTCTCGCATTGTTGATTACAAAATAGTTTGTTTTTCAAAAATTTCCAACGTGTCCGATTACTCAAATTTAATTGCAGCACGAAAATTGGCTGTTGCTGCTGCAGCCCACTTAATGTTGCAGAATACAAAACGAAAAGTCTTAGCCCTTGTACACACGGTCGGAGATTCCGACAACCAAATCTGGAGTAATTCCGACAGATTAATTCCGTAAGAGGTCTGGAAGTTGCATACACACGGTCGGACTAAGTTGTCGTAAAATCCGATTCTACATAACGCGATGACGTTACTTCGTTACAATGGGACTACGTTCAGGCTAGTAGCCAATAGCTTTGCTCTAGGAATTTGATCTGAGCATGCGTGGCACTTTGTCCGTCGGAGTAGGCTACACATGATCGGAGTATGTCCGATAGGAGCATTTTGTCGGAAAATTTTACCGGCAAGTTGGAAAACTTGGTCCGTCGGATATTCCGACGGGAAACAGTCAGATGCAGACCACACACAGTCGGAATATCCGACAAAACGGTCCGATAGGAAACATTCCGTCGGAATCTCCGACCGTGTGTACAAGGGCTTAGATAAGAGTTTTTTTTCGAAAACAGTTTGAAATTCGACCCATGTATGACCTGCTTAACTCTACTTCAAACTTCCCCACAACTTTATCCCTGATCTGTCTGGTGTGTTCCTTGTCCTTCATGATGCTGTTTGTTCACTAAGGTTCTCTAACAAACCTCTAAAGGGCTTCACGGAACAGCTGTATGTATACTGAGATTAAATTACACACAGGCGGACTCTGTTTACTATATTAGTTGACTTGTGAAGGCAATTGGTTTCACTAGAATTTAGAGTAAAGGGGGGCTGAATACAAATGCACACCACACTTTCAGATATTTATTTGTAAACCATTTTGAAAATAATTTACCATTTTCCTTCCACTTCACAATTATAAGTCACTTGGTGTCGGTCTATCACATAAAATCCCAATAAAATACATTTAAATTTTTGGTTGTAACATAACAAAATGTGGAAAATTTCAAGGGGTAGGAATACTTTTTCAAGGCACTGTATAATAATACAGACACACATAAACCTCAGGACAAAGGATCACCTTTTAAGAATGAAACTCCTCTATTCTTTATGTCTTTCTGCACACAAAATTGTATTATTATTATTATCGATTTATATAGCGCCAACAGTTTACGCAGCGCTTTACAATGTATAGGGGGGACAACACAATTACAGTACAATACAAAAAGGTACAGGAGGGCCCGGATCGTAGAGCTTACATTATAAAGGGAGGAGGGTGGTGGTACAAAAGGTAATAGCTGCAGAGAATGATTTGATGGGGGGGTGGCTCGGGGACAGTTAGGTGGGGGTGGGATTGGCTTCCCTGAATAAATGAGTTTTCAGGGAACTCTTAAAGGTGGACAGGGTAGGGGCTGAGCGGACAGACTGGGGCAGGGAGTTCCAGAGGATGGGAGAGGCTCTGGAGAAGTCCTGAAGGCGAGCAAAATAAAGACATATAACTACTGCTTTGTCTGAGCCTACCTTTAAGAAAAATTTCATTAAAATAGTTGAGAACTACTTGGAAACCAGCAACTGTTGAGATAACACCTTATGCCGCCGAGCAAGACACTACAGCGCTGCCTGGATGATCGTTCTGGAACCCTGCTGGCCATCTGACATTTACCATTATATACCTGCTTTTATCGGTTTTTGAGTGAGTGCATTACTACTTAAATATGTTACAATATTGCTGCACTTAGATTGGCGCTGTTGGCTTGTTTTTGTTGTACTCTCCAGCTTGCTGCCTTCCCTGTGCCCAGGACCAGATTAACATAGGGGCTATTGGAGCTGCAGCTCCAGGCCCCTACTTTAATATAGGCCCAGCAGGGTTGCACTGACCATTTGGGCACTGTCATTGCCCTACTGATGCCGTCCACTGCCAAACCCAGCCCCAAATGCATTTTGAAAAAAAAATTTTTTTAAATAAAAATGAAATTGTAAAAAAAAAAAAAAAAATTTTTTTAAAATGAAATAAAAATATTTTAAAAAATGCTGACACCCTCCACTGCTCCCCTCCCCCCCCCCCCCCCCAAAGCATTGTTGAAAAAAAAAAGTTCAATTGTAAAAAAATTAAATAAAAAAACAAAAATAATGTAAACAATAAAAGATTGCAACAAATAATTGAAAAAAAAAATGTATAAATGTAAAAAATTTGGGCTCATTCAAACGGGTTCTCTTGCACATACAGTGTGAATGAGCAGTTTGTTTAAAATACATAATTTATTATAATAAAAACATGTTTGTGTTTAATTTTATTAACCATAAAAATGGCCCTTCAAAATCCTCAGCACCAGCAGGCCCATGATGCTCATAATGCGGCCCTGCCTGTGCCAGCTATACTCACTGTGGTAATCACCCAAGCTATGGGCTTTCCTTAAAAGCCCTGCACCTCCATCAAGAGTCATTCCTAACATCATTTTATTTATTTATTGACTCTCTGCTGCTCATTTGTCAGAACTTTGGACTAAATGTTCAGGATCCTGACTTTAACCATTCCCTCACCACCTCAGACAACACAGCTTTGCCTGCTGGAAATACCTTAGCTAAAACAATCATTCTGTGTTTTGATAAACTGCTGGCCAGCTGGCACATGGAGGCCCCGGATATGGACTCGGAAAGGCTGGGAGGATGTCTGGGAATATCCTATGCAACAGCTGGTCACGGGAAAAGACAGGCGTGCTAAGGGAAGTAAGCACCAGAAGCTGCTGTGAGGACTGGAGCTGCATCTATAGAGTTCTAGATTAACTGACTCGCCATGTCCTATTACCTCCAGTCAAGGCTGTTTCAACAGGATTTTGTAGGAAGTGTGTCCTCTCTTTAATTTTGGATTATCCTGAGCTCTTAGATCCCCTCCTGTTCAAGTATCTAGTACAGGACCGTTTTTAAGGCAGGGCAAAAGGGGCAGCTTCCCTGGGCCCCATCATTGTAGTGGGGCCCAAAGCAGCTGCCTAATACTTGCCAACTATCCCAGTTTAAATTCCCTTGTCCCTTGAAGTTTTAGTCCTGTGCTGTGTCCCGATATCTCAGTGTAAACTTCTGCTGCTGCTGCCCAGCTCTGCCCTATTGCCATGTACCGATGACTCACCTGCAAACCCTGTGTTTACATGTAAATAACCCACATTGATATGTAAATAGTGGCGGTATTAATATCTAAATTTATATTTAAATAGAGGCGGAATTCATATGTATATCATGTCCCCTTGAGGTCACATCCACCATCATTTCTGCTGAATGCTGCCCACTGGGGACCTAAAGGAGCATGTTTGAAAATCCTGCCTACAATTGTGGTCATTAAGAATAACATTATCTTTCGCAAAAGTAAGCAAATTGGTGGTGGATTCTTCAAAATAACATGGTGCCACAGCACCCTGAATTATGGTGCATGTGACTATGCAGGCAGAGCAGATGATGTGCTGTAAGCTTTAGCAGCCAATCAGTGAGCAGTAATGCTATGCACTAACCTCTTGCAACCAATTCGTGAGCAGTAATAATGTGCAGTAACCTCTAACAACCAATTAGTGAGCAGTATTGATGTACAGTAATCTCCAGCAACCAATCAACAAGCAGAAGTTATGTGCTGTAACCTCTAGAAAATAACAGTGAGTCATAATGTGTGCTGTAATCTCTAGCAGCCAGTGAGCGGCAATGATACACTGTAACCTCTGGCAACCAATTGCAATCGCTGCCTGATCTGATTCAGTAAATTGATTTTGAGTCTAGCTGCTATTTATTGAATGTCTGAAAGCATGCAGAGAGCGAAATTGCATGGAAGAGGGGGCCCAAGAACAAATGTTTGCCCAGGGTCCAGTCAATATTAAAGACGGCCCTGATCTAGTAGCAAATAAAATCCACAAAAGACATCCCCTAGACCAGCGATTCTCAACTAGGGTTCCTCCAGAGGTTGTAGGGGTTCCTTCAGCATTGGGCAATTTCTGCCTCTCAAATAAGTTCCCACCGACACTATTGATCTTTTTAGCTATCTGTAAGGAGGTAATTTTTCCCAATGACCACAAGTGTAAGGACCATTCTTCCCACTGACCATCACACTAATGTATCACGAGTTGTAGATTTCAAATTTTTAGCAGGGGTTCCCCCGAGACCGAAGAACTATTTCAAGGGTTCCTCTGTGTTGAAAAGGTTGAGAAAGGCTGCCCTAGACTGAGCCTAGCAGGCAGCCTTCGTACTACTAGTAAGGAAGACCTTGGCATATTCTCAGCGGCTCCTCCTGGAGTGAGAGATACATTTGAATCACCAATCAAGAACAAGGATGCATGTCATGGTTATGCAATAGAGTTCGTCTGCTTACCTGTCTCCATGTGTTCATCTCTAGAGACCAGCCGACCCTCACCTGACTGATTTTGTAATCCATCCTCTGGCATGGCTCCACCCTAGCTCCTATCAGAGAACTCTATATTAACCTGTGCACTGCAGGCCAACCCTGCTGATCAACCTTTGTGTGTTAGCTTCCTGTTACCTGCCGTGTGCTCTTCTGTTGTTCCGTTACCGACTTTGGCGTGTCCTTGACTATCCCTGTTTGCCTGTGATCCTGACCTTTTGGCGTGTCCCTGACTATTCCTGTCTGCTTGTGGCCCTGACCTTGGCTTTGTCCCTCACCATCCCTATCCTCCTGTTGCCTACTGTGGGTGTGAGCTGGGGGACCCTGGGGGTCGCGACCTGGAGCCAGTAGCAGCCAAGTCCATCCTCACCACTAGAGGCTCTGGTGAACACCTGCTGGCTCTTAGACTCCGCACCCCAGGGAATCTTACGCTCTAACCCCGGTGGGATCCGTCTTGGTGTTCTGGCGGCCCTGCCTTCCTATCACCTTGACCCATGTCTGCAGCAGTCAGCCATAGGGTCCACAACCTTGCGGTGCACTCCTGATCCCTACGGTGTGCATCTGTCACCTGGCCTCAAGGTGACCTGACAATGCAGATAAGGACTTCTGTCTGTGAGTGCTGGTAAGTAAAAAGGCCACCCAACCAGCATTTTCAGAAGGTGGTCAGTAATAGCAGCCCCTATTAGAAAGGGTTTACTCTAAAGAACTACAAGTTCCAGCATGTTCTGACAGCCTACTGACTGCAAGGGCCAGTCTGGGTCTAGTACCTCCGCAGTTTGTTATAGGATAGTCACCTCATATGACGTCAGCTCAGCTTATAAAACTGGTCGATTTCAGGACCGGAGGACCAAAATCAATATTATGCTTTGCTGATTCATGCGGCATGTGCTGGATTGATGGGCGGAGAGGTGTCAGAAAATGCTCCTTTGGCGTGAGGACAAGAGGGAGAGGGCGGCGCAGCTGCCAGTGGTAAAAACAAGGTCCTCCTCGCGGGAGGCCGATATGGAAAAGGTTGTGCAGGCGTGCAGCAGGGTGTCGGCTGCTGTTATGACAGCTGAGAGGGGAGCACGTCCAGCTGAAGTTATATTTTATCTCCTGATGTATGGGTGGAACAAATCCACACAATCCACATCCGATTACCTCACTGAGCATTTACCACTGGCACACATTTGCAGTGTGGCCTCATCGTTGTATGGAGGTCCTTGTACCCAGGTGGTGAGTGTAATGGAGGATGCCGTCAAAAAGGGACAGGTGTCACATAAGTGCAGTGACAGCGGTCGTCCGGGGGGAGTGTATACCTCATACCTTCTAAGAATACTTGTCTTTAAACAAAAACTGATTCCACAATGACATAGTCTGAGTTCTTTTAGTATTCTATATGAAGCGCTGTTTTGAGCTGACTGACTGGTGGGCATATAGAAGGTTTCTGAAATCTTTTGAAATTATTTGATTTATTTACTTTCCCCTCTTTTGGGATTGTTCCCAGAACTTCAGGCTGTTTCCACATTTACGGATTTAACTGTTGAACCCACAGAGGATCAGTAGTATATTGGAGACAGAGGGATAATAGGGAGAGTTGCAGGTACTGTGGGCCATATCAGCAACCTTCTCCCACTGTAAGCAAAGTGAGTCCAAATTTAGGAGGTGCATTTAGAGATCAAAATATTATTCAGTTTAAAGCATGTCTTGCTTTTAAAGCGGTTGTATACCCCGCTTGCACATTTTTACCTACAGGTAAGTCTATAATAAAGGGTTACCTATAGGTAAAATGGATATCTCCTAAACCTGTACAGTTTAGGAGATATTCACCTTGCATGCAGCCGCTGCCGTCACCAGCGCATGCGCTGTGAAGGTCCGGCGAACACTCTGAAGGTCCGGCGAAGCAGAGCTTCTTGCTGGAAAGAGGACTCCCACATGCATGACGTCATTGTGGCTCCAGCCACTCACAGCCCCAGAGTCGCGAACCCGGAAGAACGCTGAGGGAACATGTTATAGTTACATAGTTGGTGAGATTGAAAAAAGAGACAGTCCAAGTCCAACCCATGTGTGTGATTATATGTCAGTATTACATTGTATATCCCTGTATGTAATCATTTCTTGAAACTATCAATACCCCCCGCTGAGACCACCGCCTGCGGAAGAGAATTCCACATCCTTGCCGCTCTTACAGTAAAGAACCCTCTATGTAGTTTAAAGTTAAACCTCTTTCCTTCTAATTTTAATGAGTGGCCACGTGTTTTGTTAAACTCCCTTCTGCAAAAAAGTTTTATCCCTATTGTGGGGTCACCAGTATGGTGTTTGTATAATGAAATCATATCCCCTCTCAAGTGTCTCTTCTCCAGAAGAGAATAAATTCAGTGCTCATAACTAATATCCTCCAGACCCTTTATTAGCTTTGTTGCCCTTTCTTTCTTTGTAGTCGCTCCGTTTCCAGTACATCCTTCCTGAGGACCGGTGCCCAGAACTGGACAGCATACTCCAGGTGCGGCCGGACCAGAGTCTTGTAGAGGGGAGAATTATCGTTCTATCTCTGGAGTTGATCCCCTTTTTAATGCCAATATTTTGTTTGCTTTGTTAGCAGCAGGTTGGCATTACTGAGTCTATCATCTACTAGGACCCCCAGGTCCCTTTCTATCCTAGATTCCCCCAGAGGTTCTCCCCCCCAGTGTATAGATTGCATTCATATTTTTGCCACCCAAATGCATTATTTTACATTTTTCTACATTGAATCTCATTTTCCATGTAGTTGCCCCTCCCCCCATTAATTTGTTCAGATCTTTTTGCAAGGTTTGCACATCCTGTGGAGAAGTTATTGCCCTGCTTAGCTTAGTATCGTCCACAAATACAGAGATTGAACCGTTTACCCCATCCTCCAGGTCGTTTATGAACAAGTTAAATAGGATTGGTCCCAGCACAGAACCCTGGGGGACCCCACTACCCACCCCCGACCATTCCGAGTACTCCCCATTTATCACTACTCTCTGAACTTGCCCTTGTAGTCAGTTTTCAATCCATGTACTCAATCCTATGGTCCATGGCAATGGACCTTATTTTGTACAGTAAACGTTTATGGGGAACTGTGTCAAATGCTTTTGCAAAATCCAGATACACCACGTCTACGGGCCTTCCTTTATCTAGATGGCAACTCACCTCCTCGTAGGTTAACCGATTGGTTTGGCAAGAATGATTCTTCATGAATCCATGCTAATTACTGCTAATGATACCGTTCTTATTACTAATATCTTGTATATAGTCCCTTACCGTCCCCTCCAAGAGTTTACATACTATTGATGTTAGGCTAACTGGTCTGTAATTCCCAGGGATGTATTTTGGGCCCTTTTTAAATATTGGTGCAACATTGGCTTTTCTCCAATCAGCTGGTACCATTCCAGCCAGTGGACTGTTAGTAAAAAATTAGGAACAATGGTCTGACAATTACTTGACTGAGTTTTCCAAGTACCCTCGGGTGCAAGCCATCTGGCCCCGGTGATTTATTAATGTTGAGTTTCCCAAGTGTAATTTTAATTCTGTTTACCATGGAGGTGCGTCCTGTGATGTATCATGAAGATAAACACTGCAGTTTTGGTTACTGAAGCCCCCCCGATTCCCTCGTGAAGACTGAGGAGAAGAATAAATTCAATACCTTCGCCATCTCCCCATCCTTTGTAACCAGATGTCCTTCGTCATTCTTTATGGGGCCAATATGGTGTCTCCTCTCTTTTTTACTATTTACATACTTAAAAAGAATTTCTTGGAATTTTTTTTTTGCTCTCCTCCACTATGTGTCTTTCATGTTCTATTTTAGCCGTCCTTATTGCACCCTTACATTTCTTGTTGCATTCTTTATAAAGTTTGAATGCTGATGATGATCCCTCAACCTTGTATTTTTTGAAGGCCTTCTCCTTTGGTTTTATATGCATTTTTTCATTGGAGTTAAGCCATCCAGGACTTTTGTTCACTCTTTGAAATGTATTACCCAAAGGGATGCATTGGTTAATGCCCTTATTTAATATGCTCTTAAAGCAAACTCATCTCTCCTCCGTGTTCTTTGTTCCTAAGATTTGACTCCAATTTATGCCTTCTAGCAAGGTTCGTAGTTTAGCTCCCTCAGCGGGACGTGATGCTGGCCCTTCGTTCTAAGGTATTTCATAATGAGCTAGTATGCGGTGCATACTAGTTCATTATGCCTTTGTCTTACAGGTTTTTTGGAGTTTTTTTTTCTGGGCATACAACCGCTTTAAATAAACTGGGATTTTTTAATGGACAGAGAGATTGGCAGTCTTTCATAGATATACACAGAAGACTCAGTCTAAAGCTGGCCATACAGTAGTAGAATTTTGTTTCCTACAGAAATTCAGAAAATCATTTATCAGAGCATTCGATCTTGCCATCATTGAGTCAACCAATTTTTTATTTTTTTTTGAAAGCCCTTCAAATTTTGTCCAGACCCGTTATTGACTAATTACAGATGTAATAAGCATTTTTTTTTGTGCTTGGAATATGTACATTACAATATGTATGACTTTTTCCAATTGAAAACCACACTCACAGTGATAATTTTATCAATTTGAAGAAATTTTCTTTCCTATGCTTTCTAATTCTCTGGTCACTATATTTAATTTAAGCCTAGTACATATTAGTCATCTTTTTTTTTTGTTCAACCCAGCAGGGCTGAACGTAAAAAAAAACCTGACAGCTCAGGAGGAGCTGCTGTACTAATTATCCAGCATTAGTACAGCAACCTCCCCTGCTGTTTTATTGTGTTCTGATAGGGGGGGGGGGGCAGCTTTTGTTGGACCAACTGCAGTACACATGGGCCAAGTGTCGGACGGTTTCTGTTGAACCAGCTGATGCCGCCCAACATTCGACCTGTGTGTATTAGGCTTCAAACCCTCTAGCTAGTCGAAAATTGATCTTTATGACATTTTTTAAATTAAATTCTACTAGTGTATAGCGACTTTTCCCAAGTTTTGTTGAGAAAAAAGCACTTCTGAATCTTGTAGAACAGCGATCTCAAAACTTCCAAAACAAAAAAGGGCCAGTTTATAGCCCTTCAAACTTGGGATGCCAGACTGTGGCCAGTGGGAGTAGAAAATGCCCTGGCCATAGGCTTGGTAGTCATTGGGAGTAAAAAATAATACATTTATTACATAATTGATTTCAGTGGGGGGAATAGTGCCCTGTCATTGGTGCCAGTAAGAGGAAATGTGCCCCATTACTGGTGTCAGTGGGAAAATCATTTCCCCATCATGGTGCCAATGGAAGGAATAGTTTGGAGACCCCTGTACTAGAGGCATGTCCTAGATTAGGGACAAGCTTGGGCATATTCAGACACTTGCTTGAACCAAAAAAAAAAATATATGTTTTGTTATTTTCTAGCAAATAAATGATGATTTTTAGATGTAGGAGAGAAATGTCAGAATTGGCCTGGGTGCTCCAGAACGCCTGATGGCGCTCCCTGCATGTTGGGCCTCTGTATGTGGCCACGCTGTGTAAAAGTCTCACACATGTGGTATCGCCGTACTCGGGAGTAATAGCAGAATGTGTTTTGGGGTGTAATTTGTGGTATGCATATGCTGTGTGTGAGAAATAACCTGCTAATGTGACAATTTTGTGAAAAAAAAAGGAAAAAAAATCTTGATTTTGCAAAGAATGGTGGGAAAAAATGACAACTTCAAAAAACTCACCATGCCTCTTACTAAATACCTTGGAATGTCTTCTTTCCAAAAAGGGGTCATTTGGGGGGTATGTGTACTTTTCTGGCATGTTAGCCTCTCAAGAAATAAGATCGGCCGTCAGTCCTTCAGATGTGATACATTTTCAGATATTGGCACCATAGCTTGTGGACTCTAATGCAGGCCATACACGGTCGAATTTTGAACAAATTTTCTTTTCAAAATCAGAACGTTCATTTTTTTTGTGATCCAATGATGCCATCATTGATTTTCGAAATTCGGCCGACCAAGCCTTCAATTTCACCTCATGTTGCTACAGAAAAGAATTTTCCTGACCGGGAATCTTCTTTTCTCTCCGTAAATGTTATTTTCTTCTTACATTTCTCGCACGATTCTCCCATCATTGATTAGAATATCGTTTGTTTTTCCAAAAATTTCCAACATGTCCGATTCCTCAAATTTGATTTCCGCACGAAAATCGGCTGTTGCTGCAGCCCCCACTAATGGTGCGAAATTCATACGAAAATTCTTAGATAAGAATTTTCTTTCGAAAATTCGAACCGTGTATGGCCGGCATAACTTTCACAAAGACCAAAATAATATCCACCAATTTGTACTTATTTTTACCAAAGATACGTAGTGGTATACATTTTGGCCAAAATGTATGAAGAAAAATTACTAATCTGCTAAATTTTATAAACAAACGAAAAAAATATTCATTTTTTTTTTTTTACAGAATTTTCGGAATTTTTCTTTTATAGCACAAAAAATAAAAAACCCAGCGGTGATTAAATACCACCAAAAGAACACTATTTGTGTGAAAAAAGGGCAAAAATGTCATATAGGTCCAGTGTTGCACGACTGAGTAATTGTCATTCAAAATGTGAGAGCACCGAAAGCTGAAAATTGGTCTGGTGGTTAATGGTGTTTGAAACCTATGTACACTATGAGAAATCTTTATCCTTCTATCTTTGCATGATTATATCTGCCCATTTTGTATCTAAAACATCAACACTTATTATTGTCTCTTATTAGAGAGGATATCCTCTTTTGTGTTTACTTCTCACAAAAAAAAAAAAAAAAAAAATGTCAGCACATTTGCACGGTTTCTACGATTTAAACTTTTATTGAGTCCCATGTGGGGAGATTTCCCCTTATTTCCTGTCCTGGGGACACAACTGGGTGTCATGGAATCTCCCTGATAGGGTAAGACGCAGGAAAGAACTAAAGTATGGTAAAGGGTTTTTGCTGGCGTTTTTTTTTTTTTTTTTTCTTTAATTCCAGCTTATTGTGGGGCCGGCAGGACATTTAGCATACAGAAGTGCTGAGTCTGTGGCACAGATTCCTCTGCAGCTTGTAGTATAAAATGTTTTAAAAGCAATGGAAATTTCCCCAGAACGCAGCTCTCCAGGGACAATGGGGCCGTTCTTTGTTATTTCTGTACTTTATACAGCCCTGATGGGAGGAACACGGCCCAGCGTGATCGCTTTGGAAAAAAAATCAGCACCGGATCGATTTTAAATTAGATTTTTTTTTTGAAGGGGCGGCAAACATCTCATTCTTCCCTCATTAAATATCCCCCAAAATAAGCATTCCTTTGGATCGGCGCTTTCCCTTCCACTGTACTATTAACCCTGTCAGCACTGGAGTCTCTGTATAATCCTCTGCTTCATTCGTCAGTCCCGTTTCACCCCTATATGACCAGAGCCTGCGGAAGCCTACAGATCTCATGACTAAATTTAGCAAGCAGTGTCAGTTAACCACCTCAATACAGGGCACTTAAACACCTTCCTGCCCAGACCAATTTTGAGCTTTCAGCGCTGTCGCACTTTGAATGACAATTGCGCGGCCATGCTACACTGTACCCAAATGAAATTTTTATCATTTTTTTCCCACAAATAGAGATTTCTTTTTGTGGTATTTGATCACCTCTACGGTTTTTATTTTTTGCTAAACAAATAAAAAAAATTCCCGAAAATTTTGAAAAAAAAAATGTTTTTTTTTTTGTTTCAGTTTCAAAACTTTGTAAATAAGTACGTTTTCTCCTTCACTGATGGGCACCAATGATGTGGCACCAATGAAGTGGCACTGATGAGGTGGCATTGGACACTGATATGTGGCACTGATGGGCGACACGGATGGGCAACACGGATGGGCAACACGGATGGACACTGATAGGTGGCACAAATTGGCATGGATGGGCGGCACAGATGGGCATGGATGGGCGGCACAGATGGGCATGGATAGGCGGCACAGATGGGCATGGGTGGGCACCGATAGGCGGCACAGGTGGGCACCCATAGGCGGCACAGGTGGGCACCCATAGGCGGCACAGGTGGGCACCCATAGGCGGCACAGGTGGGCACTCATAGGCGGCATTGGTGTTATACTGTACTAATGGATGCCAATCAGTGCCAAACAATAATGCATGCCAATCAGTGATGCCCATTGTGGGCACTGATTGGCATCCATTGTGCTGACTGGCATCCCTGGTGGTCTAGGGAGGATTACCTTTTGCTGGGCATCCCTGGTGGTGTCCCTGGTGGTCCAGTGTGGGCATCCTCGGGGGGGCTGTGCTGATAATCGATCAGCACAGACCCCCCCTGTCAGAGGAGCAGCCGATCGGCTCTCCTCTACTCGCGCCTGACAGACGCGAGTGAGGAAAAGCCAATCACCGGCTCTTCCTATTTACACTATTTACACTGTGATCAGCCGTCATTGGCTGATCACGTGGTAAAGAGTCTCAGTCGGAGACTCTTTACCGAGATCGTAGTTGCGGGGTGTCAGACTGACACCCCGCAACAACGATCGCCGCGATGCGCGCCCCCCGGGGGCGCGCAGCGGCTCATAATCCTGATCACATCATATGACGTCCGATCAGGATTATGAAACCACTTTGCCACCGTCAATTGCCTATAGGGCGGGCGGCAAGTGGTTACAGCAGACTTTGCCCTAAACAGTAAAAGTGAGCAGCAGGAAGGATTTTTATTGCAGGAGAGATATCATGGGGGGAATTCAATAAAGTCATAACGACACTTTTTTCTGGTGGTGAGGCCATTTGAAATGTCCCGTACCAGAATAATAAATCCCTGCCATCCATTTCAGTAGCTTTACTGGACAGGCAGATTGTTGTTAATAGCCCCGCTTTTACAAAGTATGACATCACCAAATTCAAAAATAATTACCTCCAGTTCATATATAGCAAAACGGGAGGTACTTAAAGTGGATGTAAACCCTTACAAACCACTTTGACCTACAGGTAAGCCTAGATTAAGGCTTACCTGTAGGTCCAAGAAATATCTCCTAAACCTACACGGGGCTGAATACAAATACACGCCACACTTTTCAGATATTAGTAAAAAAAAATTGAAAACCATTTATCCTTTTTCTTCAGCTTCACAATTATGCGCCACTTTGTGTTGGTCTATCACATAAAATCCCAATAAAATACATTTACGTTTTTGGTTGTAGAATGACAAAATGTGGACATTTTTAGGGGGTAGGGATACTTTTTCAAGGCACTGTATGTGTACTTTAAAGGGCAAGTTCACCTTTTCATGACAAATTGAAATGCTGAACTGACTCCAAACCTGAACCTCCCTGCACATGATGCCCCATGCCGCCAGTGTACATTGGAGCTGTCTGTACACTGCTATACACAGCCGTAGAGCCAGTAGCCATAATAATGGCAAGTGGTCGTCCCAACCATGTGACTGAGCTCACCAATGTGAAGTGCTTTTTTTTTTATTGCACCCCTTATCAGAAGAAGCCTCCGATGTTACATAGTTAGTAAGGTTGAATAAAGACACCAGTCCATCCAGTTCAACCTGAGTGTCTACAATTATCCCTATCCCTGTACATTGCACACTCACATTGGTCCCTACCCTCAAGAAGCCCACCATCCAAGGTCCCCATTCATATACTAGGGCCAATTTTGGACAGAAGCCAATTAACCTACCTGCATGTCTTTGGAGTGTGGGAGGAAACCGGAGTACCCGGAGGAAACCCACGCAGGCACAGGGAGAACATGCAAACTCCAGGCAGGTAGTGTCGTGGTTGGGAAGATGTGCTTCTCATTGGTTCGGAGGTTTTTTTGGGGAAAATATGTACTTATCTTTTAAGGGGACATTATTACTATACAGGATTTATATAGTGCCAACAGTTTTCGCAGCACTTTACAATATAAAGGAATCTTTATCACCCAAACAAATTGCAGGTTGTCTTGGCAGACTGCTTTGTCTACTGTACACACACATACAAATGCTTAAAAGGGGTTGTAAACCCTTTACAACTATTTTACTGCAGGTATACAGGCGGCTTACCTGTAGCAACCCTGCGTTTATATTCTGCATCAAAAACCTCATGCACAGTATTTTCCATGTATTCCAATTGCCCTGGTTCACACTAGTCCAGTGCGTTCCAATGCAGTCAACAAAAAATAGAACATACTGCATTTTTTCTGTATCAAAAACGCACTGAAACCCATATGCTCTGAATTAAGGTGGACAATAGAAAGAGAGAGGGAAATGCATTAAAAACGTACCAGAAAGCATCAAAAACATACATGCAGACACATATCTGGAATGTTGAAATTTTGGGGTCTGAATCAGCACTCAAAAAGTGTTTGCCCCTTTTTTATGACTCCATTAGGACTGTGCTGAATGGAAGCCAGCTTGGGCTGTAGGTTATTGTAGGGGAAGAACCAGGGCTGTCTTTAATATTGATTGGACCCTGGGCAAAAATTTTCTTGGGGGCCCCCCCCATCCCAGTCCATTTAATTTCACTCTCCACCTGCTCCGAGACATACAATACATAGCAGCTAGACTTAAAATCAGTTTACTATATTGGATCAGGCAGCATTTGCGATTGATTGCCAGCAGTTACAGCATATAATTACTGCTTATTGACTGGTTGCTAGAGGTTACAGCACACATTTCGGCTCATTGATTAGTTGCTAGAGGTTACAGCAAATTATTTCTGCTTGTTAATTGGTTTCTAGAGATTACTGCATAATATTACTGCTCACTGATTGGTTGCTAGAGGTTACAGCACATCATCTCCTCAATGCAGGGGTGCATGATATACATATCAATGCCGCCCGCTGCAGCTATTTACTTATGAATGCCACCACTATTTACATATGAATGGCGGTTATTTACATGTAAACACAGGGTCTGCAGGGGAGTCATCTGTACACAACAATAAGGCAGAGCTGGGCAGTATTAGTACCAGCATTTCAAGGGACAAGGGAATTTAAACTGGGATAGTTGGCAAGTATGAGGCAGCTGCTTTGGGCCCCACAACAATGACAGGGCCCAGGGAAGCTGCCCCTTTTGCCCTGCCTTAAAAACGGCCCTGGGAAGAACAAGCAATGACCATTTTGAAGGTTCCTCTGGGGTAAATTGAACACATAAGTCCAGTGCTGTAAGGCCACAACATTAAACTGCTGCACTTTATAGTAAAGGATAGGAACAGCTGTGAGTTCCTCTTTAGAGGGTGAAGTTTGACTTGAATATATTGACCCAGATTGGCCAATCAGAATGAATCTTTTGGCAATCAGTTTTTTGGCAGAGAGAAGTCTCCTTTTTTTTCAGCAAATGAGAAGTAGCAGCCGGCCAGGGGGGAAAACCCCTCTCAGTACAGACTTGTCCATGCAGATTGCGCCTCTGGCAGCTAGTTGAATGGGGTTTCGCTCAACAGCTTCAGAAACAAGAGGGGGATTAATGGAAACTTCAGCCAGCGCAGATGTGTGGTTGAGGTAATCTTAACTCCTTCTCTGCGGGCCGGCAGGGTGGAAGAGATTCCCCATGTCAGCCTGCCTGAGATTTCAGCCCTATTGAATGGTCATCTTGTATCTGTGGCACCCAGTGGACAAGAGCCGATGCAGAGACCTCAGGATGAATAGTGATGACAGGATGGAAAAGCTACGCGAGTCTGCTCTGTGACATAAACTGGAACACGCAGCTGTCTGAATGCTAGACATGGGCGCCGTCAATAAATTTATTTTGTTCTGTTCCGTTCCGGATCGTATTAAAATTAATTCGTACTTCGTATTTCATGTCCGAAATTCAACTTGAATTCGTATGAATTGTCGTTAGGTTCGTTAACTTGTACGAACATTCTTTACGATGAATTTAAAGGCAAAAATATACCTCAATATGACAGTCGATGCTGATGGAAGTTTGGTTTTTATCCGAAATACGAATTTTCGTTAGATGAGGAGCTCCCACCATCCCTGTGCTGTGCTGACTTCCTCCTGGGGATTTGTAAACAAAAGTTCATATTTCGTACAAAATTCGGACGCATGGCAATTCGTATTTCGGATCCTCCCGAATGTACAAATTTAGGTAGATTCGTACGAAACTAATCGCACATGTCTACTGAATGGTATGCCTGAAACTAGATACTTATAACCAGTTCATTGCATACCTGTATTCAGGGGTGTTGCTGGGTCTACAAAAGATCTGGGGCTAGAGCCCATAGCAGTGAAGTAAAGAAGGTCATACGCTTGGGTGGACATACACATGAATATAACATATGTGTGTGTGTATATATATATATATATATATATATATATATATATATATATATATATATATATATATATATATATATATATATATTACATTATATTATCATTACATCAGGGTCCCCAATGCCCCTCTCATCACATCAGGGCCCTGGCCCTCAGAGAGCCCCCCCTTACATTGGGGTCAACAGAGAGCTTGTCACATTACCTGCCACAAGATGCACATTGTAACAGAGAGGCTAGGGTATATAGAAGAGAAGCTGGGTTATACAGAGAAGCTGGGTTATACAGAGAAGCTGGGTTATACAGAGAAGCTGGGTTATACAGAGAAGCTGGGTTATACAGAGAAGCTGGGGTATACAGAGAAGCTGGGGTATACAGAGAAGCTGGGGTATACAGAGAAGCTGGGGTATACAGAGAAGCTGGGGTATACAGAGAAGCTGGGGTATACAGGGAAGCTGGGGTATACAGGGAAGCTGGGGTATACAGGGAAGCTGGGGTATACAGAGAAGCTGGGGTATACAAGGAAGCTGGGGTATACAGACAGGCTAGGGTATCCCGCAGAAAGGCTGGGAATACAGAATACAGGCTGGGTATACAGAGAGGCTATACAGGGAAGCTAGTGCATATAAAGAGGCTAGGGTATACAGAGAGGCTAGGGTATACAGAAGACAGGCTAGGGTAGTTCAGAGTTTCCCCCCCTCCTCCATGATCTGCACTCACCTGCCACCTCCACAGCTCAGGAGCTCGTGTGAGAAAGTTCCTCCCTACTTTATATGATATGAGCGGAGCAAGGAGGAGACTCACTCTCCTCTCACACTGATCTCATGGCTCTAGCTGTCAGTGGGGTTCATCGAGTGGAGACTTAGTGAGAGTGCCGCGGCTGTGTGGGACAGCGCTGTGTCAGACAGCCCACGACATTCTTGCTGTAGGGCCGGCCCTGGACTCGGGGGTCATGGGCCCCAGATCTGGGGCTCTAGCCTCAATAGCCACCCCCCTAATGATGCCACTGCCTGTATTAAAGCTCAACTCCAGGCACAAAAACCATACTTAAATATATTCCTTATAAGCCACAAAGGAAATAAATCCACTTTGTGTGCAACAAAATGCCTTTGCATGCCTGGATATTACCTTGTAAAAGTAGTGGTGACATCAGTGTGCTGTATGTACATAGTCTGTTTAGAGAGCAGAACCCAGCAGACTTCACCTGCTACAGGCGGTCTGCAGAAAACCACAGGGGAGGGCGGAGACAAGACCCGTCACACCGGACATAGGCAGAGAACAGCAGTGACCAGTCTTTATTACAGAGGAAAGCTTCACACTGAATTACTGCACAGATCTGGAATATACAAAGCACACCAAGATTCAAAAAGGATATTCATGCCTCTTGTATTTGGACAATATTTAAATGTTACTTTTAGAGCACCCCAAAAGCCACAGAAAAACTCGAGAGCTCTACTGTACAAATGCACACACACACACAAATATATATACACACATACATACACACACACACACACACACACACACACACACACACACACACACACACACAATATTGTCAAAAGTACTGGGACGTCTGCCTTTACACGCACATGAACTTTAGGGGCATCCCAGTCTTAGTCCGGAGGGTTCAATATTGAATTTGCCCCGCCCTTTGCAGCCATAACAGCTTCAACTCCTCTGGGAAGGCCGTCCACAAGTTTTAGTATGTCTATGGGAATGCTTGACCATTCTTCTAGAAGTCGCATTTGTGAGGTCAGGCACTGATTTTGGATGAGAAAGCCTGCCTCACAGTCTCTGCTCTGAATCATCCCAAAGGTGTTCTATCAGGTTGGGGTCAGGACTCTATGCAGGCCAGTCAAGTTCCTCCACCCCAAACTCGCTCATCTTGTCTTTATGGACTTTGTTTTGTGCACTGGTCCAAATCATTTGGTGGAGTTGGGATTAGGGTGTGGGGTTGGCCCCTTACTTCACTTTTAATGCCCCAAGCATACCAAGACATTTTTGGACAATTTCATGCTCCCAAACTTGTGGGAACAGTTTGGGGATGGCCCCTTCCTGTTCCAACATGACTGCGCACCAGTGACAATATAGTGTATAGACAGCGGATATAAAAAGTCCCCTATTGGAAGATGGAAGCTTTTCTTACCAAGAAAAACATCCAGGCCTGGATACATTTTTTTAAGTCTCCTAAAAACATGTGGGAAAATGCGTTGTGGTCTGATGAAACCAAGGTTGAACTTTTTGGCCAGATTTCCAAGCGATAAGTTTGGCGCAAAAATAACACTGCACATCACCAAAAAGAACACCATACCCACACAGTGAAGCCTGCTGGTGGCAGCATCATGCATTGGGGACTGTTTTTCTTATGCTGGAACAAGGGCCTTAGTCAAGGTAGGGGGAATTATGAACAGTTCCAAATACCAGTCAATATTGGCACAAAACCTTCAGGCTTCTTCTAGAAATCTTAAAGCGGGGTTCCACCCTAAAGTAGACAGCCTGTCTTTCGGTAAATATCTCCTAAACCGTGTAGGTTTAGGAGATATTTCTTGGACCTACAGGTAAGTCTTAATCTAGGCCTTAATCTAGGCTTACCTGTAGGTCAAAGTTGGTTGTAAGGGTTTACATCCACTTTTAGGCTCCATGCACACTGAAGCTGATAAACTGCAGTTTATCGGCGTTTTTTGTAAAAGCCCATAAACTCCACTCTATGTTAGCCTATGTGTCCATGCACACATGGACGTTTTTCAGCTTTAATGAGCAGTGGAGTTTATGGGCTTTTTTCTGAACGCCAGAAATTCGCGTTCAAAGTGCCGTTTTTCAGCGCCAAAAAACGACAAACGCTGATAAACGCTCATAAATGCTCGTTCATTAGTGTTCGGCATTCTATTTTTCAATGCATTGTGGGATTTTTGGAGTGTCCTCTGTGTATTTTTATAAAAAACGCCCATTAACGCTAACGCTGTAAAACGCTCATAAACGCTCATAAACGCTCATAAACGCTCATAAACGCTCATAAACGCTAGTATAAAACGCTGTTAAAAGCAGGTTTTTCAACCAGCGTTTTCTGCCAGCAATCTGGCGTCCAGAAATAGCTTTTTTGAGCTTCAGTGTGCATGGAGCCTAAAGATTTCAGTTTGAATTTCAATCGGGTTGTACGGTTTATGGGTCACATTACAGGTGGAAAAAAAAATCTAAAATGATTTATCTTTGTCTCATTTTTTTTTTCTACATCACAGAAACCTGGCATTTTAACAGGGGTGTGTAGACTTATAATATCCACCGTATGTGGGACAGCCATATTTGCACATTACTTTTGTTCTGCTTCCTTCTGAAGAGGAACAACTGAGGTTCACCGAGTCACACTGCTGTTACCGGTGGTGTCAGTTAGGCTCCATGCACACTGGAGCTCATAAACTGCAGTTTATTGGAGTTTGGGCGTTTTTTTTGTAAAAGCCCATAAACTCCACTCTATGTTAGCCTATGTGTCCATGCACACATGGACGTTTTTCAGCTTTAATGAGCAGTGGAGTTTATGGGCTTTTTTCTGAACGCCAGAAATTCGCGTTCATAGTGCCGTTTTTCACCGCCAAAAAACGACAAACGCTCATAAACGCTTATAAACGCTCATAAACGCACGTTAATTAGTGTTCGGAATTCTATTTTTTCAATGCATTGTGGGAGTTTGGAATGCACTGGGGGATTTTTGGAGTGTCCTCTGTGTATTTTTATTGAAAATGCCCATAAACGCTAATAGACGCTCATAAACGCTAGTACAAAACGCTGTTAAAAGCAAGTTTTTCAACCAGCGTTTTCTGCCAGCAATCTGGCGTCCAGAAAAAGCTTTTTTGAGCTTCAGTGTGCATGGAGCCTAACTGACACTTTTATTGGGTGTTTTGCAATTTTATGGAAATCTTAATTCTGCCACGCCAATTTTTTTTTTTTTTTAATTAGAGCGACCATTCATAGAAATAGAAAAAGCAATGCTTTGGTTACAATCTGATGGGACAGTCGCTAAATTTGGCGTAGCTTCCATGTCACAGTCTTGGAACCAAAAGTAAAGCCTCATACACACAATCGGACTTTATACAAACTTTCCCGTGGACTTTTGTACAAAGGGCGTAGTCCACAAGTTTGTATTGCATACACACGGCAGGACTTTTTAGGCAACAAACACGAACGTAGTGACGTTTCAACGTACTGATGACACTTCAAAAGAGGACATTCAATTACTCCAGCGCCACCTTTGGTCAACTTCTGTATTGTAGTCTGATCTTTTGCATTGGTTCTGAGCATGGCGTGTTTGTACCTTGTACAAAAGTCCGATAGTTTTGCGTACACACGATCAGACTTTGCTCCATCGGACTTATGTTGTCAAAAAGTTTGTCCGTTCGCACAGCCAACAAAAGTCCGATGAAAATGGAAAAAGTTTTTTCCGATGGAGCGTACACACAGTCGGATGTTGCTCCAAAACAGCTAATTTGCATGTTTGTTGTCAAAAAGTCTGATCGTGTGTACAGGGCCTTAACAGTTACAGAAATCTTCCAAAATATTGATGTTTTCCGATCCATCTTGTTCAGTGTCAGACGTTTTGTGCGCGGCCTCGGGAAGCTTAAAGTGGAAGTAAACCCTCCTATCGTTTTCAGCCAAGGAAGCTGCCATCTTGGTCTTTGTTTAATCTTCAACTGCCATGAAGCTGCACATGTGATCAGTTATGACACCAGCCATTGGATAGTTTGACAGTTTGGTTGAGAGCACAACCAAGGTGACAGTTAGCATTTCCGGCATGCCGGGAATGTAACCGTTTTTTTTTTTTCAAACTGTTAGATTGATGGGTTTACTTCCACTTTAATTTCCTCCTTTGAGCTTTTCATCGTGTGTGGAAAGCAGCGAGGTTTTCGAGGTAAAAGCTGAACACCATCTTGGTAGACGGGGCCTGACGTTTCCTGCGCAACAGAAATTGCCACAAAACAACCTGCTAAATATTTAACCACTTTCAGCCCCGGACCATTTTGCTGGTCAAAGACCAGACCACTTTTTGCGATTCGGCACTGCGTCATTTTAACTGACAATTGCGCGGTCGTGCGACGTGGCTCCCAAACAAAATTGACGTCCTTTTTTTCCCACAAATAGAGCTTTCTTTTGGTGGTATTTGATCACCCCTGCGGTTTTTCTTTTTTGCGCTATAAACAAAAATAGAGCGACAATTTTGGAAAAAACGCATTATTTTTTTACATTTTGCTATAATAAATATCCCCCAAAAATATATAAAAATATATTTTTTTCCCTCAATTTAGGCCGATACGTATTCTTCTACATATTTTTGGTAAAAAAAAACAAAAAAAAACACAATAAGCGATTGATTGGTTTGCGCAAAAGTTATAGCGTTTACAAAATAGGGGATAGTTTTATGGCATTTTTATTAATAATTTTTTTTTTACTAGTAATGGCGGTGATCAGCGATTTTTATTGTGACTGCGACATTATGGCGGACACATCGGATATTTTTGACACATTTTTGGGACCATTGTCATTTATACAGTAATCACTGCTATATAAATGCAGTGATTCCTGTGTAAATGACACTGAAGGGGTTAACAAGGGGGTGGCAGTGTAGGGGTTAAGTGTTCCTAGGGGTGTGTTACTAACTGTGGGGGGGCTGGGCTTTCATTCAGTGAACACTGATCTCTGCTCCAATCACATGGAGCAGAGATCAGCGTCACTTGTTGCTAGGCAGAACGGGGAGATGCTGTTTACAATGGCATCTCTCCGTTCAGCCGCCACATGAGACAATCGTGGGTATGCCCGTGGCGATCAAGTCCACGGAACCCACGACCGGACTCACGGGGGTCCCGACCAGCACGCGAGCGCGCCGCCACGCTCACGATGGCAGGGCGGCATTGAAGATTGGATATACCTGTACGCCAATATGCCTGCCCGTGCCATTCTGCCGACGTACATCGGCGTGCGCCGGTCGGGAACTGGTTAAGGAACCGCAAAGCAGCTGCAGACAACATTTACAAATATATATATATATATATATATATATATATATACAGAGTTTCCATAAACGTTCGGATGTCTCACTGTTTGCGACTAGCACGGAATTAGCCATTACCTTTTGTACCACCACCTCCTCCCTTTAGAACGTAAGCTCTACGAGCCGGGCCCTCCTGTATCTTTTGCATTGTATTGTAATTGTGTTGTTCCCCCCCCCCCCCATACATTGTAAAGCGCTGAGTAAACTATTGGCGCTATATAAATCATGTATAATAATATACGATGTCTGTTGTATATGGCACTCATGAAGACGCCAAAAATGCTTGCTTTGCTGCACAGGCTCTTGAGGTATCCCCGGTGTACAGCATCACTACTACTACTACTGTTGACCTCTTAGTGACCCAGAGCAAGCATGTGGTAAGTGAAGTCAGTGTGAAGCCAGGATTTCTGAACCGCGTATGTTATTTAGGTCTGTGCTGAAGACTGCAAATCAACAGCAGGGCAACTAGCATTTTTTTTTTTAGAAGGAGAGATCAAGAACAGCAGCCTAGGTATTTTTTTTTCTCTCAGCACGGGTTGGATATTTGTGAACTCAGCCAAGAGCTGCCCAGGCAGCAAGAATGAAATGTCGTCTCTCAGCCAAACCCCGGGGTGGAGCTTTGAAGGGACAACATCAAAACGGCAGCAGCTGTGCATGGCAACCAATCAGCTTCTAACGGCTCCATGCACACTGGAGCTCATAAACTGCAGTTTATTGGAGTTTGGGCGTTTTTTTTTTTTTTTTTTAAAAGCCCATAAACTCCACTCTATGTTAGCCTATGTGTCCATGCACACATGGAAGTTTTTTTTAACTTTAATGAGCAGTGGAGTTTATGGGCTTTTTTTCTGAACGCCAGAAATTTGCGTTCAAAGTGACGTTTTTCACCGCCCAAAAAAACGTCAAACGCCGATAAACGCTCATAAACACACATTAGTGTTCGGCGTTCTATTTTTTCAATGCATTGTGGGAGTTTGGAATGCACTGTGGGATTTTTGGAGTGTCCTCTGTGTATTTTTATTGAAAACGCCCATAAACGCCAACGCTAATAAATGCTCATAAACGCTAGCACATTTTTCAAGCAGCGTTTGCTGCCTGGCGTCCAGAAAAAGCTTTTTTGAGCTTCAGTGTGCATGGAGCCTTATTTTCAAAGCTTAACTGAACAAGTATGAAGATAGAAATTGATTAGAGCAATAGTGCATGGCGACCAGATGCTGCAGTTCTGTTTAATTCCCCCCCTCCCTCCCTATGCATTTTTTGGTGGGCGCAGCAGTTTTGTTATTGTAATATTTGTCTTACATTTGTGGCTTTGACATTTATCTTGCTTGTTCCATATTTTTATTATTATATTTCATATAGAGATGAGTGAATGCACCGGCTATCTGACATTACATGTCACTTCTGCAATAAAGTACCAGTCTGTTCCTATTTTTTTTTTTTCTTTTTTAGACTTTAGTGCAGCATTAACACGCCTCTTGTTCAGATAAAATTGGTGCAATCACTTTCGGATTGTGTATGCACGGCTCTTTGACGCCAACTTTTGCAAGAGTCATTTGAACGCCCCTCAGTGGAGTTGTGGGGGGCTCTTGGAGACCTCGTTTAGCATCAGACGGTTGAAACTGCCAGGCTGGCTGGTCCTGGAAATCTACACCCCATGTAGATGGTTCTCCTTACAGGGCAAAGACTGACTTCAAATCACTCGGCAATCTTTGTAATCTCTTCCTAGGCATCCAAAACCTTCTTTCTGAAGGCTCTAAAGAGCTCTATTCACCTTTGCATGATGACTCCTCTACACATAGTACTAACAGAGTGAAAACCGGCCCCCTAGCCGGTCAGGGGGTATAAATAAGATCCGTTCCACCTGCATCGTCCT
Source organism: Lithobates pipiens (assembly GCF_037356315.1). Lineage (NCBI taxonomy): Eukaryota > Metazoa > Chordata > Amphibia > Anura > Ranidae > Lithobates > Lithobates pipiens. The sequence goes on along the minus strand of NW_027507696.1, from coordinate 101,713 downwards.
TAATGAGGTTCTGATTATTGGAACCTAATCTGGAACACCTGATTCTAATTTCATTGATTTGCAGTGGTGGTAAATGTAGGGTGTACTTACCTGTTCCATACTACTAATCTGCATTTTTGTTTAATTGGATCCTCTTTATCTATAGACAATGATTTTAAAATATAACTAAAAGGAAAAACTTTTTATTTTAATTTTTTTAGAAAATAAAGAGGGATCAGAACACCTGTCGGGTTGTTCTTGCTGTCTCTGCCCCCATTAGGCTGGGTTCCCGCATCACATACCTCCCGGCGGCAGTTCACACTGCCTTATGCGGACTGCTGGGAGTGTCAATGAAATGTTAATGACACCCCCAGATCCGTCCGCATATCGCAGTGCGATCTGCAAACTCAGACAGGAATCGGATCGCATGGTGTGAACACCCATGCGATCCGATTCTGCTGCGGACCAAAAAAAGGGTCCTGTGCGAGTTTGCTGCGGGAGCGATGCGAATTCAGCCATACTATCTGTATACTATCTGTGTGGCTGAACTCGCATCGCACAGAGATCGGATGTGATTCGCACTGTAGTGCAGTGCGAATCACATCCGGTTCTCGTAGCCGTAGCAGTGTGAACCCAGCCTCAGGGAGATTAATTCTCTGTATTTGTCCCGTCTGCCATTTACCCTGTGAAAAAAATGCAAGGAAAATTCCCAAATGTTGGATTGTCACCAGAACAGGAATAGAGGGTAAATCCTCCAATGGGGACACTAGTTCTGGTGACAACACCTCTCACTTTCTGCTTTGGCTATGGGACAGGAAGTGAAAAGAAATCAACTCAATGGGATGCAGATGGCTTAAAAAAAATATAAAATTGACAGGTGCTATGCAGGTGCTATTAAGACTCCTTTCACACCAGGGCATTTTGCAGGCGCTATATCGTTAGAAATAGCGCCTGCAATCCGCCCTAAAAAAGCTGCACCATTGTCTCCAGTGTGAAACCTCGAGGGCTTTCACACTACAGCCAGCGGTGCGCTGGCAGGACGTCAGGGAAAAGTCCTGCCAGCAGCTTCTTTGGAGCGGTGAAGGAGCGCTCCTCCCCATTGAAATCAATGGGGCAGCGCTGTAATACGATACAATAGCAAACGCAAGAGCGGCGTTTTGCCGGCGGTTTTAACCCTTTCTCGGCTGCTAGCGGGGGGGTAAAAGCACCCCGCTAGCGGCCGAAATGCGCCGCAAATCCGGCGGTAAAACGCCGCTAAAAATAGCGGCGTTTTACCGCCCACGCTATGGGCGGTGTGGTGTGAAAGGGCTCTAAAGAGCCTCTCCTGTCTCTCCAGTGTGAAAGCCGGTGCGCTTGCAGGACGGTGAAAAAAAAAAGTCCTGCAAGCAGCATCTTTGCAGCATTGTAGGAGCATACGGTGTATACACCACTCCTAAAGTGCCCCTGCCCATTGAAATCAATGGGGCAGTGCCGCCAAACCGCCGGTTTTAAGCCTTTTTCAGCTGCTAGCGTGGGTTAAAAGTGCCCTGCTATCGGCTGAATAGCACCGATTAAACGGCACTAAAAGTAGCGTAGCAGCACTTTACAGCTGATGCCCGCCCCAGTGTGAAAGTAGCCTAAAGGCCCGTACACACGGTCGGACTTTTTGACAACAAACATGCAAATTAGCTGTTTTGGAGCAACATCCGACCGTGTGTACGCTCCATCGGACAAACTTTTTCTGTTTTCATCGGACTTTTGTTGGCTGTGCGAACGGACAAACTTTCTGGCAACAAAAGTCCGATGGAGCAAAGTCCGATCGTGTGTACGCAAAAGCATCGGACTTTTGTACAAGGTACAAACACGCAATGCTCAGAACCAATGCAAAAGATCAGACTACAATACAGAAGTTCACCAATGGTGGCCCTGGAGTCATTGAACGTCCTCTTTTGAAGCGGCGTCACTACGTTGTGACGTCATTACGTTCGTGTTTGTTGTCAAAAAGTCCGACCGTGTGTATGCAATACAAACTTGTGGACCACGCCCTTTGTACAAAAGTCCACGGAAAAGTTTGTACAAAGTCCGACCGTGTGTATGAGGCTTTAGACATGCATCTAAATCTACCTCTCCTCTGAATCATGATCTGGCAAGCGGTGAGGAATCATCGTGAAGCCTCCTCACCACCTGTTTTAATACCATTTTTGCTGGCAAATGCGTTGCAACTGCATGCATCACACATGATTGTGGGGCGTTTACGGTGCCTCCCCATTTGCCTGAATGTGTCACGTTCAGCTGGCTTGCCGGCCGCCATTCACTACATGTCAGATAGACTTTGCTGTAGGTGTGAAGCATAACAACCTTGGCATGTAAACCCCCCCATCTCACTGCAAATTGCAGCCTAAAGGGGGGTAGTTGGTAGGCAGGGAAAACATGGCTCAATCATGCATTTTTACTGTTCCCTGACCGCATTTCTAAATGAAGCCTAAAAATAAGCATACATATTTATCTGTATGGCTGCAGCATCAGTCCCATGTTGCAGCTGTACTCGACTGACTCTGCGCCCTTGTACACACGGTCGGACATTCTGACAACCAAATCCGTTGGATTTTGGCCAAAACTGTTGCATACACACGGTCGGACAAAGTTGTCGGAAAATCCGATTGTACATAATGTGGTGACGTTGTTTCGTTACGACGGGACTACGTTCAGGCTAGTAGCCAATAGCTTTGGTCTAGGAATTTGATCTGAGCATGCGTGGCACTTTGTCCGATCGGAGTAGGCTACACATGATCGGAGTATATCCGATCGGAGCATTTTGTCGGAAAATTTTATGGACAAGTTGGAAAACTTGGTCCGTCGGATACTCAGATGGAAACAGTCCGATGGAGACCACACACAGTCGGATTATCGGACAAAACGGTCCGATAGGAAACATTCCGTCGGAATCTCCGACCGTGTGTACAAGGGCTAAGGCATCTTTCACACTGGGGCAGTAAAACGCTTTATTGTCGTTTTATCATCACTATTCGGCTGCTAGCGGGGGCCGTTTTAACCCCCGCTAGCGGGCGAAAAAAGGGTTAAAACCGCCTGCAGCGGCGCTTTGCCGGCAGTATAGCCGCGCTGTCCCATTGATTTCTAAGAGAGCTAAGACTCCTTTCACACTGGGGCGCTTTGCAGGCGCTACAGCTCTAAAAATAGCACCAGCAAAGCGCCCTGAAACAGACGCTGCTGTGTCTCCATTGTAAAAATGGCTTTCACACTGGAGCGGTGTGCTTGCAGGATGTTAAAAAAAAAAAAAACTCCTGCAAGCAACATCTTTGGAGCAGTGAAGGAGCGGTGTTTACGCCGCTCTTTCAATGCTCCTGCCCATTGAAATCCATGGGGCAGTGCGGCTACACAGCCAGCAAATTGCGGGCGGTTTTAACCCTTTTTTAGCCACTAATGGAGCTTAAAACTGCCTTGCTAGTGGCCGAATAGCGCCGCTAGAATGATGGTAAAGCGGCACAAAAAATAGTAGTGCCACCTATCAGAGCCACCTATCAGTGCCACCTATCAGTGCCCATCAGTCCCATCTATCAGTGGTACCTATCAGTGCCCATCCGTGCCACCCATCCGTGCCATCTTATATGCCCATCTTTGCCCATCAGTGCCGCCTTATCTGTGCCCATCGGTGCTGCCTTATCTGTGCCTATTTGTGCCGCCTTAACTATGCCTATCAGTGCCCACAAGTGCAGCCTATCAGTGCCCACCAATGCAGCCCATCAGTGCCCACCAGTGCAGCCCATCAGTGCCGCCTCATCAGCGCACTTCAATGAAGGAGAAAAATGACCTGTTTGCAAAATTTTATAACAAACTATTAAACATGATTTTTTATTTTTTTTGCATCTTTTTTTGTTTGTTTAGCAAAAAATAAAACTCCCAGCTGTAATTAAATACCACCAAAAGAAAGCTCTATTTGTGGGAAAAAAATGATAAAAATGTCATTTGGGTACAGTGTTGTATGCCCGCGCAATTGTCATTCAAAGTGCATCAGCGCTGAAAGCTGAAAATTGGTCTGGGACTGAGGGGGGTTTAAGTGCCCAGTAAGCAAGTGGTTAATGAGCAGTGGAGTTTATGGGCTTTTTTCTGAACGCCAGAAATTGGCATTCAAAGTGCTGTTTTTCACCGCCAAAAAACGATAAACGCTCATAAACACGCGTTAATTAGTGTTTGGCATTCTATTTTTTCAATGCATTGTGGGAGCTTGGAATGCACTGTGGGATTTTTGGAGTGTCCTCTGTGTATTTTTTTTATTGAAAACGCCCATAAACGCTAATAGACGCTCATAAACGCTAGTACAAAACGCTGTTAAAAGCACATTTTTCAACCAGCATTTTCTGCCAGCAATCTGGCGTCCAGAAAAAGCTTTTTTTGAGCTTCAGTGTGCATGGAGCCTTAGAGGTGTAATGCATGCACGGTAAGTATTTTTGGTCAGTCAGCTGACAGAATGTCACTTCCGTTACCTGACGGGTTTCCTAATCTGACAGAACACCGGATATCAGAGAGCGGGAACTCATGGACTGCTTGGTGGTGAGAGGTTGCTGTCCAAAGTGTCCCGCTTACTTCTTAAAGGGACAGTGTCACCTTACCCTAGGCTACAATTTGAGTACTTATGCTTTGTTCTGTGGGAGCTGTTTAAACCAGACTTTCCAATGCTGGAGTCTTGGGCCACAATAGTTTAGTGACACTGGCCAGTGGGGGGTGGGGGGGGGGTTGGCATAACCAAAGGACCTTTAGCCTCCAGTACCACCCCTTCTCTTATTGTTGGTGGTGTTGTGCCAATTTATTATCCATTATTGTTTATTGCTATACTGTTTTGGTTGCGCGGTTGGAAGTATATATAAAATAAATTCTTTTTATTTAGCCTTTGTGTGGCATTGCTGGAAAGTTTGGTGTAGTGGTTAGCACTCTCACCTAGCAGTAAGAAGGGTCGCTGGTTTGAATCTCAACCAGGACACTACCTGCCTGGAGTTTGCATGTTCTCCCTGTGTCTGCGTGGGTTTCCTCCGGGTACTCCGGTTTCCTCCCACACTCCAAAGACATGCAGGTAGGTTAATTGGCTTCTGTCCAATATTGGCTCCAGTATATGAATGGGGATCTTGGATTGTGGCTCCTTGAAGGTAGGGACTGATGTGAGTGTGCAATGTACAGGGATAGGGACAATTGTAGACACTCAGGTTGAACTGGATGGACTGGTGTCTTTATTCAACCTAACTATGTAACTATCTGAACCCGGGGGAACCATTCATCAGCGGTTCCTTGGGAGGTAAGCGATGCAGCTCTAAATCAATATGAGGCAACTGGAAAAAATACAGCTGTTGTAGCACTACAAAGCCAAGCTTGGCTTGAGCAGCGGTGTCTGTGGAGGAAAAACTCCCAGCATACCCTAAGCAGCCACAGGTTGACAGAACCCACGACCCCCTATTGATAGGCCCTGTTGAGACTCGCATTGTGGGAACTGCTCCATTCTTCGGTCCAAGTTCTACAGTAGCGGAAGCTGCTTAAAATTGCAGGTTGGAGTTCGTAAGATTATCAAAAGTTGCTCAGGACATGCTAAAATGTTTAGTTCTTCACCAATGAGAGATGCAAATAACTTAATGGGACTTGTAGTTTCCCAGCAGATGGAGCGTCGAGGAGCTCCCGTCTCTTATGCGCTCTGTGCGGACTTGACGTCTTTTTCTCAAGTTTAAATTGGAAACAAGAAACTTGAGCACCTTCAAATGTGGAAAACCCTTCAGCCAATGCCTATAAAACCCAGCAGGATGAAGTTTATTGTCTTCTCTGAATGAACTCCATTCCTGCAGGTGTTTCAGCCATTACCTCGTTTTCCAGAAAGTTACGCCGAGTCTACAGTGCCTAAGGGTTAAGCTCTGGGATTTTTTTTCTCTTTTTTTGCAACAATACTAATTCGCTGGTTTGATACAAATCCAGAAGGTCACCAGGTTGCTGCAAGTTTACTTCTTGCCAAAAATGTTTGTATGTCACTTGCTTGTGGTATTGCATAAGGTCCTTGGGGTCGGCTGCTTGTCAGGGCCGTCTTTAATATTGATTGGACCCTGGGCAAAACTTTTCTTGGGGGGGGGCCCCTGGGCAAAACTTTTCTTGGGGGCCCCCCCTTTCCCATGCATTTTCGCTCTCCACCTGCTCTGAGACATACAATAAATAGCAGCTAGACTTAAAATCTGATTACTGAATCAGATCAGGCAGCTATTGCAATTGGTTGCCAGAGGTTGTAGTGTATCATTACTGCTCACTGACTGGTTGCTAGAGGTTACAGATCACATTACAGCTCACTGGTTAGTTGCTAGAGGTTACAGCACATGATTTCTGCTTGTTGATTGGTTGCTAGAGATTACTGTGGATATGACCGCAGGGGGGGGGGCATAATATACATATCAATGCCGCCGGCCACCTGTATTTACATATGAATGCCGGTAATTTACATGTAAACACAGGGTCTGCAGGTGAGTCATCTGTACACAACAATAGGGAAGCATTAGTAGCATCACTTCACACTGAGATATTGGGACACAGCACAGGACTAAAACCTCAAGGGGCGAGGGAATTTAAATCAGGATAGTTGGCAAGTATGAGGCAGCTGCTTTGGGCCCCACAACAATGACAGGGCCCAGAGCAGCTGCCCCTTTTGCCCTGCCTTAAAACCGGCCCTGTTGCTTGTGATTGCAGACTTGTGCAGATGATGCCCCTTAGGTTGTCCCAATGCTACGCATTCCTCATTTTGCAAACCTCAACAAATAAGAAAAAATGTTTTTAGGGTATATGTGGGACGTCTGGGCAATTTCCATAAAGAGAAAGATGTCCAAGATATGGAGGGAGAAAGACAGAGATCGAAACATGTCTAGGAAGTACAGCGAGAGGCACATCTGGGCAATAGAGAAAGTCAGAAATTAGATTAGCGGGGGAACACTTGGCCATGCTCTGATGGGGTTGGGCACTTTTGCTGGGGAACACCAACAACCCTCGCTCTCCCATTGATTCCAATGGTGATCTGCGCATTGAGAGGAATTCTCCAGTGGTGATTAAGGGTAAAGCTGACTGAAAATGCTCTGCCCCAAGCAAGAAGCCATGCACATATACTACTTATTGCTATTGCCTGGACACAAGCAAAAATAATCTGTCAATAGCTACAAAAGCTAGGAATTAACGGAGAGGACTGCTGCATAGAATTGGGCTGTTAAATTCTACCAGGACTATGTCATACCCCCAAAGATAGGAGTAGTGCCATTAGGACTGTTTTGTTTTCTTGCAGAAGAACATTGTAGAATGCTAAAGCAGACAATTGCACATGAAGGGCAATCCTTGTTGGAGAGACTTTGGTAAATGCTTGTGTTGCTTCAACAAATGGCTGCCTGGATGTTTATCACCTCTATAAACATGTGAATTATGTAGGCTGTTGGTATGCAGATCAGGAGTTCTGAATAAACAAGCTGCTTACATGTTCCAGGTCAGTGACATAAAAAGTTCTGCCATAAGTTTACAGCAGCCATACAACAATTATTTTCATAAGTCAATCATGGCAGTCCTATAATATGGGTCATGACCAGGGGTGGACTGACCATTCGGGCACTCAGGCACTGCCCGAGGGCCCCGTGCCACTAAGGGGCCCCATCAGGGTTGCCAGCCTTAATAAAACCAGGGACAGTATCTGTGTTTTTTTTTAAATCCCAAGATTATAGCTGCCCCGCGTCTCCAGTACCTTTTCAGTGTGTGTATGTGTATTCTTTGTGTGTATACCGTTTGTGTATATTGTGTGTCTGTGTGTGTATACTGTATTTGTGTATACTATGTGGCCCCATAATCTATTGCCTAGGGGCCCCATAATATTCTCCTATTGCCCGGGGGCCCCATAATCTCCTATTGCCCGGGGGCCCCATAATCTCCTATTGCCCGGGGGCCCCATAATCTTCTCCTATTGCCCGGGGGCCCCATAATCTCCTATTGCCCGGGGGCCCCATGAGTTGTCAGTCCACCCCTGGTCATGACAAGTTTCTTTTAAATTTAACCAACAGCCAAGCTATAGACATTCAACCATTTACAAGTTCTTAAAGTTTTACAACACACACTCTCACTGACCTCTCTAGCTGCGGACACTGCGGAGCAATTGACCTTCAAAGTTCAGGGCAGGACTCAAGTTTTCCTCTCGGCTCACCCTGCTAATCTTTCAAGAGCACCTGCTCTGTAATTCCATAAAATATTTGAAGACCTGCAGCACGGTCCTATTAACAGCAGGAGTCCGATGTGTGCCCATTCACGGCTTCGGGTCTGATTTTTAACCTGAATATTTGGCTGAATTCTGACCTGAAACAGAGCAAAAGATGCACAAGACTCCTGTGCAACTTGCACTGGAGCCGGTGCGGAGATGTGTGAACCAGCTCCATAGAGAGCCAGTCACAATCTCCCGCTATGCGAATTGGATGCAGGGGAAACCCACATCCAATTCACAATAGTGTGCACCCAGCCTTACAAAAGGACCGGAACTGTGGAAGATGCGTACACTCAAGGCAGGCAGAGGTAAAATGTTGAGCCATCAGTAATACCTACATGCTCTCTGCAACTTATCCTCCCCCATTACAGAATTGCCTTGTTCTGCACTGTGGGTGGAGGCAGCCATCTTGGTAGAGGCAGGGCCTTTCTTACGCATTTCAAAGCTGTCCCCTAATGACTAGTGATCTGATAACTGGTGAGGTGATTTACAAAAAGGAGGTGGAGAGGTGGAGAAAGCACCGGTTTGTCAAATAAATGAAGTAGCAGCGATCATATGCATGCAGTGCAGATTTGTCTGCAGTAAGCAACATGGCCCTGATATCACTAAATCTCACCCCAAATCCCCTGAGATCAGCAACCACAGGCAGCAGAGGCTCTCATACTGCAGATATCCAGCTATCAGATGTTGAGCTATACCTGCAGATACCAGGAAGTGCACTGCTTTTTTTTTTTTCTTGTGGAATTCAGGAAACAACATAAATCTTTCAGGGTACAGTAAAACCTTGGTTTGAGAGCATTTTGCAAGACAAGCAACATTTTTTAATACATTTTGGCTTGATATACAAGTGATGTCTTGATATACAAGTAGCGTCATGTCACAACTGAATATAAAAGAGAAGAGAGGCGTCTCTAACTGCAGCAATATGGTTACAACTAATGAAGGTACAACATTTAGCAACATATTGCTACACTTAGAGGCGCCTCTCTTCTCTTATATACTCTGTAGCACCTGCTGCATTTTGCTTCTAACCCCCTTGTGGAGGCTTCCATTTGTGGATGGACATTTTATGGTCACACAACCGATCACATTGCTATAATCTTTTTAGACGGATTATAAACTGAAGGACCTATGAATAAATGGTTGTGGAACAAATCATTTTAGTTTCCATTATTTCTTATGGGGGAATTTGCTTTGATATACAAGTGCTTTTGATTACAAGCAGGGGCATTACTAGGTCTACAAAAGATCTGGGGCTAGAGCCCATAGCAGCTTGGTAAAGAAAGTCATATACTTGGGCGGGCATACACATGTATATACAGTAATATATGTGTGTGTATATATCCCCAGAGAGCCCCTCACTTACATCAGGGTCCTCAGAGAGCCTCCTCCTTACATCAGAGTCCACAAAGAGCCTCCCCCTTGCATCAGGGTTCCCAGATTGCCCCCCTTACATTAGGGTCCCCAGAGAGCCTCCCCCTTAAAATCAGGGTCCCCAGAAAGCATCCCCTCACCTTGGGGTCCCCTGCAGGGACTTGGGGCTACAGCCCCAAAAGCCACACCAGTGATTACCAGCATAGTTTCATAGTTTGTAAGGTTGAATAAAGACACCAGTCCATCCAGTTCAACCTGAGTGAGTGTCTACAATTGTCCCTATCCCTGTACATTGCACACTCACAGCCGTCCCTACCCTCAAGGAGCCACAATCCAAGGTCCCCATTCATATACTAGGGGCCAATTTTGGACAGAAGCCAATTAACCTACCTGCATGTCTTTGGATTGTGGGAGGAAACCAGAGTACCCGGAGGAAACCCACGCAGGCACAGGGAGAACATGCAAACTCCAGGCAGGTAGTGTCGTGGTTGGGATTTGAACCAGCGACCCTTCTTACTGCTAGGTGAGAGTGCTAACCACTACACCACTGTGCCGCCCAAGCATGTTTCTGGAATGAATAATGCTCGCAATCCAAGGTTTTATTGTACTGCTACTTCAAAAAATCAGATAATATTATAACTTACATGTATTTCCTTTTTTTTTCTAAAAACTCCTCCTCTCCATTTACTTTTGAAAGTATCCCCCGGATGTGCTGAAACACTTGCCATTCTATATGCCCCCCCCCCCCCCCGTGCCCCCCAGGGCCTTGTGATCTGTGTACAGACGCAGCATGGTGTCATTGCATGCCAAACAGCCTCTGTGTCCATCCAGCTTTTAGCACAGATGTAGACAGGGACAGCGAGTGCCAAGTAGAAGAGCTTTCGCTGCCTGCTGAGCCAGAACCTATTGGCAGGGTGTCCCAGCACATTGTGCCCGTCTCCGCTCTCAGGAGTCCCAGGATCAGACAGCTGGAGAGAGAAGACGGGGAAATGGGGCCAGGTACCAGACCGGGCTATGATGTCAAAACCTGGCTCTTCTACATGGCTGGCTGAGCTGCTGCAGGTGTCTGATTTATGGCAGCACAACACAGGCGCGAGTGGATTGTGTTTTATAAGCCGTCTGCACTACTATATTCCCCACCCGTGTGTAGAAGCTCCATTTGGAACAAAAGTCACCAATAAACTTGTATAATGTCAGGTAATGTGCATTCCCAGGCTTAGCTAATAAAGAAAGTGCAACTGGTAAAGCAGTCAGGGCTTTATGGAGGCTTTCCTACCACCTGGTCTATTAGAGGGATCCACTGTGCAGCACTGAAATCTACCAGCCTGATGGCCGTACACACGATCCGAATACCGTACCAAACCGGGCGTCCGAGGAAAGAATCATACGATTTTCGGATCGTGTGTACACTACTTTCGACAGCCGATCATGACAGTTCATCCGATATTATTAGATCGGACATGCACAAAGATTTTCCTCGTACGATTCCAGATCGTGCGATTTTCGTTTAGTCAGTATAGTTGTCGTCCGAAAATACAATACAAATACATTACAACACATGACATCACTTCCGATTTTTTTTTTCTCCCGTACGAGAATTTTCGTGACTTTATTTACCTATTCAATTTCTACTTGCGACTATTAAGCGAAAAAAGGTCGTACGATCTGTCGTACGATATTCGAATCGTGTGTACGGGCCATTAAAGTGTACCTTCACTCGCACCGAACTCTTGGTGTGGGCAGGGCCGTCTTTAAGGCAGGGCAAAAGGGGCAGCTGCCCTGGGCATTGTCATTGTTGTGGGGCCCAAAACAGCTGCCTCATACTTGCCAACTATCCAGGTTTGAATTCCCTTGTCCCTTGAAGTTTTATTCCTGTGCTGTGTCCTGATATCTCAGTGTGAAGTGCTGCTACTAATGCTGCCCAGCTCTGCCCTATTGTTGTGTGCAGATGACTCACCTGCAGACCCTGTGTTTACATGTAAATAACCAGCATTCGTATGTAAATAGCGGTGACAATACTGAGTAAATAGCTGCAGCTGGCAGCATTGATATGTAAATAAAGGCGGCATTCCTGTGTATATCATGCTCCCCTGCTGTGAAGAGGTGATATGCTGTAACCTCTAGCAACTAATCAGTGAGCCGTAATGTGTGCTGGAACCTCTAGCAACTAGTCAGTGAGCAGTAATGATATCCTGTAACTGCTGGCAACCAATTGCAATTGCTGCCTGATCTGATACAGAAAACTGATTTTAAGTCTAGCTGCTATTTATTGTATGTCTCAGAGTAGGTGGAGAGGGAAATTGCATGGGGGGGGGCCCAAGAAAATTTTTGCCCAGGGTCCAATCTATATTAAAGACGACCCTGGGTGTGGGGTCATAGCACAATGTATTTCACAGGTGTTTGTTCCCAATTCCCCACCTTGGCATGATATAGCCTGCAGTGGGTGTGCCTGTTTTTTTTTGCAAAATCGTTTTTATTGAATATTTCATTGTCATACAGAATTGCCCACACAGGGGCCAAACATTACCCACGCAGGGGCAGATCCTCTGATGCAGCCATCTAAAGGACCACAACAGGGCACATCGTATAACATAACCAGTCCGTCTCTGAAACAGCAACAGACCGCAACAGGACAGACCACAACCTTACTTATCTATACCCTTATGTGGGGAGAGGTTTAGTGCAGGAGAATCTGTGCTCACCAGGGCTCAAGTCCTGCGGGAACTCATGGGAACGGAGTTCCTGTACTTTTTCCACAACAGGAACTCAGTTCCCATTAGCAGCCGTGTTCTGCAAGACTTTGAAGTATGTGAGGTGTGTGGCAGGTGCTACACCAGCAGCCGCCGACACAGCTGGCAATAGTAAGTGCCGCACACCTGACCATTCAGGCATTGCCAGTAGGGGGCCCCATGACAGCTTCCGCTTCAATCTAACTGTCAATCACTGCTAGCTGACGGGTAGATCAGGTCTGAGCTGCTAAGAGATTGTATTTAGTCAGACCTCTCGTGATGCGCTCCTCCCCGCCGGCCCCTCCTGATTTTCTGTCTCCTCATCTCCCCCCCCCCCAGTCTCCTGCATACTTGCTCTGTGTGTCCCGCTGAATCCCCCCTCCTCTATCTTCAGTGCCATATGATGAGAGAACCCAGAGGAGGAGCACAGCTATTCTGCTCACAGGACATGCAGGGAGAGAGGTGAGCTGAGGGAGGAACATCAGTTTGGGGTGGTAAGCTGAGCACAATACCCGGCAAAGTTTAATGCCAGGAGGGAAGTTTATGTGGAAATATGTGAAGGGTTGGAATAGCAGCGAGTGTGTGTTGGAGCCCCTGCAGAGTTTGCAGCCCCCCAAGCTAACATACATCTCCTAAGCAGGAACACATCACTATCTCCCCAAGCATTCTGTCCAGATAATGTGCAGTTCATTTATGACCTTTCCGTTTAACCCTGTGTTATCCAAACTCTGTTCAATGAAAATGGCAGGATAATATGACATAAGAGTACTTTGGTCAATCTACTATCACACTATAATCGTAATGTTAATCTAGGGGGCAGTTACTGTATCAGTTGCCGTAGTGTTATCTTCTAACCAATAGGTCCACACCTTTTCACATTTTTGTGGGCAACCCCTGCCCGAGTAGGTGGCTCTATCGAGGGGCAAACTGGCATTAACCAGGTTTTTCCAGAACCTGACAGAGGGGGGAGAGATGATTGTTTCCAGCTCATTGTGATGGCCTTGCGTGCATAGTACAGTAGTAGGGATATGAGTATTTTCCTAGCTTTGAAGATTGACATTTGTCCCACTAGCCCCAGCAGACAATATTTAGGATCATAAGGGACACTAGTCTTAGTGGTCTTAGCTATCACATGGAGAACATCCTTCCAATAGTGTACAATTGCTGGGCAAGCCCAGAAAATGTGAAAGAAGTCCCCTGGCTGTTAGGAGCAGCGCCAGCACGCCGGGGAATGCTCCGGTGACATCTGGTGCAGCCTGTGGGGTGTGTAGTGAACTCTGTGTATAATTTGTATTGGACCAGTTTGTCGCTGGCTGAGGCCAGAGGGGAGAACGGAAAATCCCAAATCTCCCTCCAATCATCTTCATCCGACTCCGGTATGTCCCCTACCCATTTCCCGCGGAGGGAGGACAACTCGGGGACGGCGGCAACCAGCAGGAACCCGTAAACCTGAGACGTGGGTTTCTCCAAGTCTTGCACCCAAAGGGTGGTTTCCAGCTCTGAAAATACTCCAGTATAACCGGTTGACCCAAGAACTGACATCTAGGATATGCGTGTTTACATGTCAACATCTACACTATTTGTGATAGCCCAGTGAAAACCTAGTAATAGACTGATTTGTCCATTATACTGCTAAAGGTTTTCCATTATATTAAGCTGATTTGGCCCCCATCCCCATGTTACTTGTGCCTACTTTGAATCAGCATGTCTCCTGGCCCAGGAGCCAAGGTAAATGTTGGGCAGGTAATGCTGCAGTCCTCTTCTCAGCCTTGTGGTTTTGGGCATATTCGTTTTTGGATCTAATAGGAAGGCTGTCCTCCTGACAAAAGTATAGGTTTTATCTAACTTCCTTTCATCGGCTGACAACACCGACACTGCTGTATTGATGTGGTAAGTAGAGGTCGACCGTTATGGGTTTTTCTCTGGCCGATGCCGATATTTAGAATTCACAGCGGCCGATGGCCGATATATGATGCCGATTTATTTGGGCCGATATGTTAGGCCGATTCCCGAGCTGTCAAACGGTTCCCCTGCAGTCTGTGTGGAAGCCCCGAGTGCTGTCACACTGAGGCGATACACTGGCAAGATGTTCAAAAAAGTCCTGCAAGCAGCACCTTTGGAGTGGTGTAAATACCGCTCCTCCACCACTCCTTCCCATTGATATGAATGGACACCACTGCCGAAGCGCATGCAATGCGATTTTTGGCAGCGGTGCTTCACGGGTGCATTTATCCTCTTCCTCGGCCACTAGCTGGGTTATATGCGCCCCACTAGCAGCCGAATAGCACCGCTAAAATGACGGTAAAGCGCCGCTAAAACTAGCAGCGTTTTACCATCAACGCCTGCCTGCTCCAGTGTGAAAGCAGCCTTCACAAGTGATACAGAAAATTTCTTACATTTAAACATTTATTAAACAAACACAAACCTCCAATCAGTTTACTTGTATGTATGATTTAGATTTAAAAAAAAAAACTATATATTAAATAGAAACAGGTAATCGAAACTTTTGGACGAAAAAAATTAGGCTAACTTTACTGTTTTATTTTTATTTTTTTAAATCATTAGTGTATTATTTTCCCAAAAAAATGCGTTTGAAAGACCTCTGCGCAAATGCCGTGTGACATTAAATATTGCAACAACCGTTATTTTATTCCCTAGGATCGCTGCTAAAAAAATCTATATATAATTTTCGGGGGTTCCAAGTGATTTTCTGGCAGAAAATACAGGATTTTTACTTGTAAGTAACAAGTGTCAGAAAAGATTTAGTCTTTAAATGGTTAAACTGATAAGGGCCGGTTCACACTGCAGGCGAGGCGACTCCGACTTGCCTCGCCGCGACCTGCCGCGACCTCAGCGGCAACTTGCAGATGACTTCTGTATAGAAGTCAATGCAAGTCGCCCCGAGGTCGCCCAAAAGTAGTACAGGAACCTTTTTTCTGAGTCGGAGCGACTCGAGTCGCTCCTCTCAGAACGGTTCCATTGTACAGAACGGGGGCGACTTGCGAGAGCGAGGCGAGGCGAGTCGTGTCGCCTCGCATCGCCCGCTGTGTGAACCGGCTCTAACTCTACACACAGAGCTCAGTCCATTCAGAAGTGTAAACATTGTATCTCTTTACTCTTTTCTTGGCAGAGCCCAGAGAGGAGGGAAGTCACTTCACTGAAGACTCAGGCAACTTGCATTGACTTCTATTACAGAAGTCATTTCCAAGTCGTGCTGTAGTTATAATCGGCCTTTTTATCAGCTGATGCCAATTAATTAAAAAACGGCAAATATCGGCAGATATATCGGCCGGCCTCTAGTGGTAAGTGATGTTGTCATCTCAGCACATGAAGACTGTGGTTGAACTACGAGGCAGAATACCAACATTACATATGTTTTACAAGACAGAATACCAACATTACATACGTTTTACAAGACAGAATACCAACATTACTTACGTTGGTATAGTGCCCCCTCCTTGTCTCTCTAATGCCAATGTTCATGGGAAATATAGTTCTATGGCAGCTTGCAGGTAAAAGCAAAGACTTAACCACTTGCCGACCAGCGCACGACGATGTACGTCGACAGAATGGCACGGGCAGGCAAATGGGCGTACATGTACGTCCCTTTAAATTTGCCGCCCTGCCATCGGGAGCGCGCCGCCGGCGGCGAGCTTCCGCGCTGGTCAGGACCCCCGTGAGTCCGGTCGCGGGACCCGCGGACTCGATCGCCGCAGGCATCCCCGCGATCATCTCACGGAGCAGCAGAATGGAGAAGTGCCGTTGTAAACAACATTTCTCCATTCTGCCTAGCAACTAGTGACGCTGATCTCTGCTCCATGTGATTGGAGCAGAGATCAGTGTTCACTAAATGAAAGCCCAACCCCCCCACAGTTAGTAACACACCCCTAGGAACACTTAACCCCTACACTGCCACCCACTGGTTAACCCCTTCACTGCCAGTGTCATTTACACAGGAATCACTGCATTTATATAGCAGTGATTGCTGTATAAATGACAATGGTCCCAAAAATGTGTCAAAAATGTCCGATGGGTCCCCCACAATGTCGCAGTCACAATAAAAATCGCTGATCGCCGCCATTACTAGTAAAAAAAAAATAATAAAAAATGATTAATAAAAATGCCATAAAACTATCCCTATTTTGTAAACGCTATAACTTTTGCGCAAACCAATCAATAATCGCTTATTGCGATTTTTTTTACCAAAAATATGTAGAAGAATACGTATCGGCCTAAACTGAGGGAAAAAAATGTTTTTTTATATATTTTTGGGGGATATTTATTATAACAAAAAGTAAAAAATAATGTGTTTTTTTTCAAAATTGTCGCTCTATTTTTGTTTATAGCGCAAAAAATAAAAACCGCAGGGGCGATCCAATACCACCAAAAGAAAGCTCTATTTGTGGGGAAAAAAGGACGTCAATTTTGTTTGGGAGCCACGTCGCACGACCGCGCAATTGTCAGTTAAAGCGACGCAGTGCCGAATCGCAAAAAGTGATCTGGTCTTTGACCAGCAAATTGGTCCGGTCTGTAAGCGGTTAAAGGGCCATTGTACACTGATGAGGAGTGTTGGAGGAAAGCAGAAATGGTATTTGCATTTGTATTGAGGTTTTTCAAGTAAAAATAGTAAAAGTCTACTGAGAAACTGACACTTCCAGTAGTGTTGATTTCCTGGGTCCTCCACGGCTCTCCTTGGCTCCTCCTGCTGACCTCTATGTTACCACTGTACCCCATGATACTTAGCTGTCAGAGGGCTGCGGAGGAACCAAGGAGCTTGATACTTCTGAAAAAAAAATGGTTTCCAAAGGACTTTGCAGGACCATTTCTACCAACAAGGGCGGTGTACAGTGGCATGGACAGTGGTAAGGTATATTTTTACTTCCTTTCTTTTTTACAGGTATTGCTTGTTATGGATTTTCTTACCTAATGACAGGGTCTCTTTATATGGGGTTCACATCGACTTTAATCCATGCTTAATGTCCAGCCTGTCCCATTTCTCTAAAGGAAGCACCTGTCTCTAATGGTACCTTGACATTGTGGAAGAAAGGCAAGTATGATATTTTTTCATGCTGTTCCAATCCTGATAGAGTTTCCTCCCCATTCAAATAATTTGGATGGCTTCCTGCCATGATTTTCCAGCACTACTAATTTGATTTTCGGTGTGTTTCAGCCATGTGTTTCTGTGCAGAAGAGGTGTTTAATTCCCGTGTGCTGGGGTACAATCATATAGAGTATAGGATAGGATTACAGAATATGGAGGGTGTGGACAAATTTTCACTGGAAATGTTTGCAGTTTTTCCTGCTTTGTTACATGACGACATTTTGCCATAGAGACAAGACAACATGGTGTAACAAGCCACGAAAGATGCTTTTTTTTTTTTTTGTCTCCTTATCCTACCAAAAAATAAGAAAAAAAAATAAAAAATAAGGGGTGAGGGGGGGGGTTAAGAAAGGAAATAAAATCTCTTTACATATGGAAAACGGAGAAACTTTTATATCATCTAAGTGCTCCCTCTTTGCCCGTACTCTTTTCCAATTTCCTGTTTTGTTCCTCGGCCAATGTCAGGTATGGCGTATTCATGTCCTGACCAGAGTAAGCCGTTAACTCTCGCCAAGCCTCAACATTTGACTAACCGTAGGAGCAAGTCAGCTCCAGTGAGCAGTCTTTCGTGCAAAAGATCATTCAATGAGCATTAATGATGGACATACATGCTTCTGTTTTATTATCCAGTCAATGTACGATTTAATCAAAATGATTGAATTGGTAAGGGTCCATTCACACAGGGGCAACTCAGATCCGACTTCAAGTCGCCTCAGGTCGCACAACATGTAGAAATCAATGTAAGTGAATGAGAGCCGTCTTAATGCACACTACTGAAGTCACTCCGACTTCAGAAAAGGTTCCTGTACTACTTCAATCCGACTTGTAGGCTACTGGTACCCATTGATTTCAATGGAGGTCGCCTCCAAAGTCGGATCTCCGTCTATACGGAGGCGACTCTCACAGAATTATCAGCTCTCAAAAGGGAACTCCATGCCAAATTTATTTAAAAAAATTTGGCGTGGGTTCCCCCTCCGAGAGCATACCAGGCCCTTAGGTCTGGTATGGATTTGAAGGGGAACCCCCTATGCTGTGACATCATAATGGGTGGGGACATCATCCGGTGATGTCCCTATATAAGTGGGGGCTCGCGGATTCCGATAAGCCCCCCACCCGCAGACCCCGACAACCAACGGCCAGGGTTGTCGGGAAGAGGCCCTTGTCCTCATAAACATGGGGGCAAGGTGCTTTAGGGTGGGGGGGCCGCGCGCCCCCCCCCCCCCATGTTGAGAGCACGCGGCCTGGTACGGCTCAGGAGGGGGGCGCTCGCTCGTCCCCACCCCCTTTCCTGGCCGGCCAGGTAGCGTGCTCGGATAAGGGTCTGGTATGGATCTGGGGGGGACCCCAATGCCGTTTTTTCAGCGTAGGGGGTTCCCCTTCAAATCCATACCAGACCTAAGGGCCTGGTATGCTCTCGGAGGGGGAACCCATGCCATTTTTATTTTTATTTTATTTGGTGTGGAGTTCCCCCTTGAGAGCTCATTCTCTGATTGGCCACAGCAAAAGTCGCCTGGCCTGGGGCGACTTAAAGTCGTGTTGTAAGTTGCCCCAAGTCGTGTACAAAGTCGTGTCCAAGTTGCCTCCAAAAGTCGTGTTGGCCCTGTGTGAACCGAGCCTAAATGTAAAAAAACAAAACAAAACAAAAAAACACCCAACCATAACTTTGATTCAATCTAAACTGAGTTGATCTACCAGGGTGGACAATTTTCAATCATGTTGCATTGATTGGCAGCACTGACATACTTTGTTTATGAATACGATATTTTGATTGATCAGATTATGAGATTACATGGGAAACGGGAATACGATCAATAACTTGTGATCATAAGTTACAATCCTATCCTAATTATTGAGGAAAATCCATTTTCCTATGTGTGGCATATTGACTGAATGGAATTTACACTACATAGATTAATTATTGCTTTCCAAAAAGATTGATCAGAAAAGAAATTGATCATTTATCGAAGCGTTCACCTCTGTCGTCTGGAATTCATTGAGCGCTCACAGATGGACGTCGCGTGAAAAGCATGCATTCATTTATGCAGAATTCATATAGGAAGGTACCCCATAATCTCAAAGCAATGGTTCCAAATACAGGAAACTTGCATGGGCACTGCATATGATCAGTTAAAGCAGAGTTCCAACCAAAAGTGAAGCTTCTGCTTTAAGCACTCCTCGCCCCCTGACATGCCACATTTGGCATGTCATTTTTTGGGGGGGGCGGGGGGGTGGGAGTGTTTACCCTTTTTTATGGGACTTCCTGTCCCATTTCCTGCTTCCTATCTTCGACCACCTAGGCGACTCCTCTTCTTGCCCTAAGCGACCCCTCCCTGCCAGCAATCTTCTGGGACACAACTCAGGTCTCAGAAGATCGGCTGGCCAATAGGAGGGCACAGCGCGACTTGCGCATGCGCAGTGCGTGCCCGGCCATGAAGCCATAAGCTGTCATGGCCGGGTGCCCACAGTTACCATGACGCCACCGAGGAGAGGAGGGGGAGAGGAGATAGGCTCATCGCTGGACCGTGGGGCAGGTAGGTGTCGGTTTATTAAGTCAGCAGCTATGCTTTTTGTAGCTGACTTAATAAACCGGTGTAACAGGTGTAACTCCGCTTTGACTTGAGACGTAAAAAAAAAAATTACATGCCAAAAACTTGTACATCTAACAAAAAATATAACCCAAAAATTCTGCTCACCAGATTTTTAATTTTTTCGTGACAACCTTCAGTCTATGAAAAATGTTTCTTAAGCCTCATACACACGATCGGACTTTAAACAAACTTTCCCGTGGATTTCAGTACAAAGGGGCGTTGGCCGTGAACTTGTTAAGCATACACACGATCAGACCTTTTCAGCCAACTTTCACCAAATCATGTGTTTTTTTTTCTGCTCTTTACCGCCACCTTTGGTCAACTTCTGTATTGTTGTCTGATCTTTTGCATTGGTTCCGAGCACGAGTGTTTGTAAAGTCTGATGGTTTTCTGTACACATGATCGGACTTTGCTCCATCGGACTCATGTTGTCGAAAAGTTTGTCCGTTCGCACAGCCAACATTTGTCTGATGAAAACCGATAAAGTTTGTCCGATGGAGCGTACACGCGGTCGGATGTTGCCTTTAAAAACAGCTAATTTGCATGTTTGTTGTCAAAAAGTCAGATCGTGTGTACGGGCCTTTAACCCCCCCTGGCGGTAATCCTGAGTCTGGACTCGGGATCGCTGGATACAGGGAGGGGTTACTTACCTTGTCCCCTGGATCCAGCGATGTCCTCCACGCTGTGTGTGCGAGCCGTGTCTTCCTCTCGATTCACACAGTGCCCGAGTGCCGCCGAGCTCCGTTCCCTGCGACGTTATGGCGCACGGGAGCGGAGATCGGCACCAAATTCAAAAAAGTAAAGATACACAAAACACACACAGTACTGTAATCTTACAGAAAAAAATACACCCCCCCCCTTTGTCCCTAGTGGTCGGTCCAGTGCCCTGCATGCACTTTTATATTATAAATACTGTTTTTTTTCTGCCTGCAATATGGAGATTGTCCATAGCAACCAAAAACTGTCCCTTTATGTCAAAAGTGATTTTAGACCAACTAGAAAACAGCGATAATAAATTATAATCACTTGCAGAATTGAGCGACAGCGATTTGTGGGGAGATCCGTCATCAAACACTAAATCTAATGACAGCGACAATTCTGCAAATGAGCAAATTTCAGTGTTTTTGGATTTGATTACATTATTGAATAATTGTTATTATTATTTATTATCATTATTTATTATATTATAAACTTTATCATACCCGGGATGTCTACTAGACTCTGGTTTGAACAGATTAAAAGAGGAAGTAAACCCTGATGAGTTTACTTCCTCTTTCATTCCCTGTAAAGGTAAAGCATAATGGACTACTATGCATCGCATCGCATAGCATCGCATAGTAGTCCATTATGTGTCACTTACCTGACACAGGAGCCAGCGAAGTCACCGCTGTCCCCTGTAGTCCGGAGCGTCCATCTTCTCGGTGGGTCTCGCCGCTCCGCATCTGTCATTCGGCGAAGCCACGATGACGTCACTCCCGCGCATGCACACGGGAGCCGCCACGCGCGGCATATTCACCGTTGACAGTGCCGCACTCAGTGCGCCTGCGCCGTAGACAGCAGTGCCTGTCTTTCGGCAAATATCTCCTAAACCGTGTAGGTTTAGGAGATATTTCTTGGACCTACAGGTAAGCATTAATCTAGGCTTACCTGTAGGTCAAAGTGTGTTGTAAGTGTTTACAACCACTTTAAGAAAGTTATTCCTAAGAACTGCAGGCCTACAATATAAAACGCCAAATTTCCATGCAAAATAATTGTACCGCTTTCAGCACCTAAAACCAGAAATAATCATCCCGCCAGGGAGGTTAATACGAACAAGTGTTCAACTTCAAATCACCCGTCTCCTCTGACAGCTATCTTCTATCTATAGGCAGCCTTCACGGGTAAGCAATTTCCCTTTAGCGCCAATCTTTCTATCTTCCACAGAGAATGATGACTTCGCTCAGCGCCCTGTTTAACGCCACAGTAAAGCATGCTCGTCATGCAGCATCCAGCTGTGAGCGCACGGCGCATTCCAGAGCTTGAACTGTCCTTCAATTTGATCCTTTCCTTTCAATCACTGTCTGTTTCCATCGCGCATAATTGCCCTTGCTGGTCCTATGTGGAAAAAAAAAAAAAGCATGTTACAGCTGCGTAATTGCCCCAATCTTCTCGATTAGTCAGACAGATGCAGCAGTTATGATTAAATGAACCACATGTTTTTACTTGCCTTTTAAAGTTGTTTCCTTAAAGGACATGTGGAGCTGAGCAATGGCTGCTTCTTGTTTCAGAGAAACATGCTCAGCGTGGATTTAAGGTCACTCTCCGGTTTTGTTTTTAGAGGAAAGCTATCAAGATATACGTAGCATAGGCTAGTCATATCTTCTGCTAATGGTTCGGCTGTCATGCTGATAATCCATCTTCAGCCCTTGAGTCACCTACCAAGAATAAGTATGCCAATGAAGACTCCTAACTTTTCTCATAATTTTCGAAACTACACTATATTACCAAAAGTATTGGGACGTCTGGCTTTACACCAGGGGCGGACTGACCATTCAGCCACTCGGGCATGGGCGTCCACAGAACTTTTTTCAAGGGGGGGGCAAAATTTTAGGGTAACCCATGCGCTGCTCCTTTTCGACAATGTCATTATCAGATTATCATGGTCAGAGACTGCAGACTTAGTACAATCCCTAGGATAGGTAATGGATAATGGCCAACGGGCCCTCTTACCAGACCCAGCGAAACAACACCAGTGATCCCTCCGGCTGGAAGATCGCTCACGCACCACGGGGGCGACTCTGGTCAGTAGTGTAGCATGTATGTGCCCTGGCAGTGACTCAGTCTTTCTCTCTCTGGTGGTGCTGGGCAGCATGGCTCTCTCTGGTGGTGCTGGACAGCATGGCTCTCTCTGGTGGCATGGGGCAGTGTAGTTCTCTCTCTGGTGGCGCTGGGCAGCGTGGCTCTCTCTCTCTGGCTTCTGCCCAGCACAATCCTTGTTCTTTTTCCTGTAGCACCCTCTCCCTCAGCTTTTTTCCCAGGCTACAGTCTCTCAATCTCTCGATCAAGCTGTATCCTCCTCCCTGTGGAAAATGGGGCCACCAATCTTTGGGACTACATGTCCTATGATTCTCTCCTCTCCTAGTCTCTTTTGATTGGCCCTCAGTTATGGCCAATAGGGAAGGAACAGAGCGGGCAGGAACAGTTATGGCCAATGGGGAAGGAACAGAGCGGGCAGGAAGCTGGGCGAGGAACCTGGTGAGAGCCGTCGTCTCTTCTCCCTGACAGGAGAAAGGAGGGGGTGACCGGGGTAAACCTGGTAGCACCGCTGCCGAGTTCTCTGCTGGACTGAGCACGGAAAAGAGCCCACAGTCACGCTACACTGATAGGGGGCTTGGCAGAACCTTGATGGTGTCACCCAACTGGCGGGTTGCACATGGGTGTGGGCTGCCCGCACCCTGATAGGGATGGAACTGTGTTGAATTTAAGATCTCATCCCTGATTCCAGGGGAGGGCACTTGACCCCCCTTGCCCCTACCTGCGGACGCCCATGCACTCGGGCACTGCCCGAGGGCCCCTTTAGGGTTGCCAGCCTCAGTAAAACCAGGGACAGTATGTAAAAATCTGTGTTTTTTTTTTTACATCTCTCTGAAATGTCCCTTACCAACATCCTTTTGGTCTAAAAATAAAAATAAAAATGATAGCTGCCCCACCTCTCCAGTACCTTCTCAGCCAATAGAAACATGTCCGTGTATACTGTGTGTACATGTGATTGTATACTGTGTGATTGTATACTGTGTGTGTGTTTTTGTATACTGTATGGCCCCATAATCTCTGATTGCATGGGGGCCCCATAATCTCTTATTGCCCGGGGGCCCCATGAGTTGTCAGTCTGCCCCTGCTTTACACGCACGTAAACTTTAATGGCATTCCAGTCTTAAGCCACGTACACAATGTGGATAATGACAGAACTCTGGACGGCCGCACTCCAATGCTAAAACGATGCTTTATTCAAATAATATTTAGGACACAGCAAATGAAATCGCAGCGAACGATGCTAACAGCTGACGCATTTCGCACTAAGGCTAATGCTTACTCATAGCTATGAGTAAGTAAATCAGGGCCATTTTTTAAAAGAGGCAGCTGCCCTGGGCCCTGTCATTGTTGTGGGGCCCAAAGCAGCTGCTTCATCCTTCCAACTATCCTGGTTTAAATTTGCTCGCCCCTTGAGGTTTTAGTCCTGTTTTGAGTCCCAGATGACTCACCTGGAGACCTTGTGTTCAGGGGCGGACTGACTATGGGCCACTCGGGCACTGCCCGAGGGCCCCATGCCACTAGGGGGCCCCATCAGGGTTGCCAGCCTCAGTAAACCAGGGACAGTATGTAAAAAAAAATGTTTTTTTTTTTACATCTATCTCTGAAATGTCCCTTACCAACATCCTTGTGGTGTAAAAATCCTGAGATTATAGCTACCCCACCTCTCCAGTACCTTCTCAGCCAATAGAAACATGTCTGTGTGATTGTATACTGTGTGTGTGTGTGTTTGTGTTTACTGTGTGACCCCATAATCTCCTATTGCCCAGGGGCCCCATGAGTTGCCTGTGTTTACATGTAAATTACCGGCATTCATATGTAAATAGAGGTGGCTAGCAGCATTGATATGTATATCATGCCCCCCTGAGGTCATATCCACAGTAATCTCTAGCAACCAATCAACAAGCAGAAATCATATGCTGTAGTCTCTAGCAACTAGCCAGTGAGCTGTAATGTGTTCTGTAACCTCTAGCAACCAGTCAGTGAGCGGTAATGATACACTGGAACCTCTGGCAACCAATCGCAATAGCTGCCTGATCTGATTCAGTAAACTGATTTTGAGTCTAACTGCTAATTATTGTATGTCTCAGAGCAGGTGGAGAGCAAGACTGCATGGGTGGAAGGGACCCCCAAGAAAAGTTTTGCCCAGGGTCCAATCAATATTAAAGACGGCCCTGAAGTAAATATTACTTTCACTGTTCTACAGTAAAAAAAATGAACCCCTTCCAGTAGTGATTATCTGCTTTTTTCTACTATAAAGGGGTAATTTTAGTTTCTTTAACCTCATTATGTTACTAAACGTCTTAGCCCTGGTTCACATCTCTGTGTTTATTGGTGCTTTTTTGCAGAAACGCGCTACAGTTCATTTCCATGCTTTCCTATGGGACACGTTCACATCTGAAAGGCTCGGGGACTTTTAACGCAAAATGGTGCTTTATTGGATCAATATACTTCAATGGAGAAGCTGCAGAAAAGCATGTAATGTTTTTTTAATCTGCCCAAAAAAATAGCAAAAATGCAAATTGCAGTAAATTCACATGCACAAAAATCAAAAAGCACAGCAGAAACAGATCATTCGGAAAGTCTGTCAGAACTTCACTGAAAGTCTGTCGGACCTAGTCCCTCGAAAAGTCCGGTCGTGTGTACGCGGCATAAGAAGTATTCTATTATTTCCAAATTTTCCCGTCACTGTGGTTGAAAATGAACGTCAATTTGACCCACTTTTTTTTTTTAAAAGGTTATTAACCGATTAATCGAAACAATAATCGGCCAACTAATCGATTATGAAAATAAATGTTAGTTGCAGCCCTAGTTCTGGCCCTAACCCTCTCTCCCACAGTTCTGTTTAAGACCCCTTTCACACCACACCGCCCATAGCAAGGGTGGTAAAACACAGCTATTTTTAGCTGCATTTTACGGCCGGATTTGCGGCGCATTTCAGCCACTAGCGGGGCGCTTTTACCCGAGAAAGGGTTAAAACCTCCAGCAATACGCCGCAATAGCGGCGTTTTGCCTGCGGTATTACAGCGCTGCCCCATTGATTTCAATAGGGAGCAGCGGTGGAGGAACAGTAAACACACCGCTCCTTCACCGCTCCAAAGAAGCTGCTGGCAGGACTTTTCCCTGACGTCCTGCCAGCGCACCGCTCCGGTGTGAAAGCCCTCGGGGCTTTCACATTACACACAATGGTGCAGCTTCTTTAGGGCGGATTGCAGGCGCTATTTCTAACGCTATAGCGCCTGGAAAACTCCCTCGGTGTGAAAGGGGTCTAAGCCCTTGTACACACGGTCGGAGATTCCGACGGAATGTGTCTGATCGGACCGTTTTGTCGGATATTCCGACTGTGTGTGGTCTCCATCAGACTGTTTCCGCCGGAGTATCCGACGGACCAAGTTTTCCAACTTGTTGGTAACATTTTCTGACAAAATGCTCCGATCGGACATACTCCGATCATGTGTAGCCTACTCCGACGGACAAAGTGCCACGCATGCTCAGATCAAATTCCTACACCAAAGCTATTGGCTACTAGCCTGAATGTAGTCCCGTCGTAACGAAATAACATCATCACGTTCTGAACGATCGGATTTTCCGACAACTTCGTCCGACCGTGTGTATACAACAGTTTTGGACAAAATCCGACGGATTTGGTTGTTGGAATGTCCGACCATGTGTACAAGGGCTAAGAGACAATAAATATCAAAAAAGTGTCTGGCGCCCACCATTTCATCTGGCATTACCCCCACCATGCCTTGTAACCCACTCTACACTGAAGGATGTCGGCCGTCCCTAACTCTGGAGGTCACCATTAGGTCTCAGGGGTCACAGAACTTTGCTACATTCACATCTATCATTTTTTTTTTTGCTGCGTTATTTATGTGTTTGTAGTTTCGTGTTTACACATTGGGCACGTGGCAATGGTGGTGAGATTCACGCTGCAAACAGGCTTTGTGAATTGCGTATTGGATTCAGCTTTACTACTAAAACTGGACTGCACATTCCTGTTAGAACCAAATAAATCCAGATAATTGGCTCATATTTCTTCATGACGGATTTATTATGTTTCTCCATGTCATTAGTGCTATGGGTCACTGCAGAATTCCTTCGCACTGCCCAGATTCCCAGTCCAGATCCAGATACGGCCCTCGTGGATAAAAGTAATAACTATTACAACCGGCCGGAACGCTCGTGTCTTCTGCTGCTTGGAAACTAATCATCAATAACCTCCGTCTATATATAGACTTCCACCATATGGCAAACCTCTCCACCGAGGTTGCCGTGTTTTACCATCACATCACAAGAACAGAAGTTAAACATATTATATAGACATAGCGCAGTGTGCATGTCGATGAACCGTAAGCAGCATTCGCCCTATAACAGAAAGAAATACTATATTTAAAGCTATACAGTTGTCACCGGAACAGGACACAAGGGGAAATCTTCCAATGGGGACATCGGTTTCAGTCATTAGTGGCTAAGAGGGAATATCCTCTCACTTTGAAGAGATTTCCATTCACTTCCTGTTGTGTCTTTGGGACACAATGTGTAAGGAATGAAGGATGGCTCCCCAAATGGACACAGCACACAAAAATAGTCTAGGGTCCGCTTATAAAAAAAAAAAAATTCCATAGCTATTTGTCAAAAGAAAATGCATGTACCCTCATTCTGTGTGAACTGACCATCATTTGGTCATTAGTTTTAGGGATATACGATGCTTCGAACGTTGCGCAAATCTTGCAAAAAAAAAATCAAATGTTCTTAATGCCTATCTATGGTGAAAATGTAAAATCGTTTTTTTAATTTCCACATTGTATTTCAATTAATTCTATCCCACTCCGATTACTCTGAACAACCTACTTTGTGAGGCTCCCCACACATTTACTCCCTTGAATTCTGTGATATGTAATCACTATGCCCTGCGGGTAGGCAATTCTGTGATACGTAATCACTATGCCCTGCGGGTAGGCAATTCTGTGATACGTAATCACTATGCCCTGCGGGTAAGCAATTCTGTGATACGTAATCACTATGCCCTGCGGGTAAGCAATTCTGTGATACGTAATCACTATGCCCTGCGGGTAGGCAATTCTGTGATACGTAATCAC
Source organism: Lithobates pipiens (assembly GCF_037356315.1). Classification (NCBI taxonomy): domain Eukaryota; kingdom Metazoa; phylum Chordata; class Amphibia; order Anura; family Ranidae; genus Lithobates; species Lithobates pipiens. The sequence continues at coordinate 73,808 of NW_027507696.1, read as the reverse complement.
TATGCCCTGCGGGTAGGCAATTCTGTGATACGTAATCACTATGCCCTGCGGGTAGGCAATTCTGTGATACGTAATCACTATGCCCTGCGGGTAAGCAATTCTGTGATACGTAATCACTATGCCCTGCGGGTAGGCAATTCTGTGACATACATTTCACAGAGTCTGCCTTCTGTACTACAGAGGTGCTGAGCAGGACTGTCTTTAATATTGATTGGACCCCCCCCCCCGCCCATTCAACTTCATAGACGGCGGCGCGTAGGCGCACTGAGCGCGGCACCGTCAACGGCGAATATGCCGTGCATGGCGGCTCCCGTGCGCATGCGCGGGAGTGACGGCTTCGCCGAATGACAGCGGCGGAGCAGCGTGACCCACCGAGAAGATGGATGCTCCGGACTACAGGGGACAGTGGTGACATCACTGGCTCCTGTGTCAGGTAAGTGACACATAATGGATTACTATGCGATGCGATGTGATGCGATGCGATGCATAGTAGTCCATTATGCTTTACCTTTGCAGGGAATGAAAGAGGAAGTTACACCCATCAGGGTTTACTTCCTCTTTAAAATCAGTTTACTATATCGGATCAGGCAGCAGTTGCGATTGGTTGCCAGCGGTTACAGCATATAATCACTGCTTACTGACTGGTTGCTAGAGGTTACAGCACACATTTCGGTCATTGATTAGTTGCTAGAGGTTACAGCAAATGATTTCTGCTTGTTAATTGGTTGCTAGAGATTACTGTACAATATTACTGCTCACTGATTGGTTGCTAGAGGTTATAGCACATCATCTCCTCAATGCAGGGGTGCATGATATACATATGAATGCCACCTTTATTTGTCAGATGCGAGTAGAGGAGGGCCGATCGGCTGCTCCTCTGACAGGGGGGGGGTCTGTGCTGATCGGTTATCAGCACAGCCCCCCCGAGGATGCCCACACTGGACCACCAGGGATGCCACCAGACCACCAGGGATGCCCAGCAAAAGGTAATCCTCCCTAGACCACCAGGGATGCCAGTCAGTGCCATAATGGATGCCAATCAGTGCCCATAATGGATGCCAATCAGTGCCCACAATGGGCATCACTGATTGGCATGCATTATTGTTTGGCACTGATTGGCATCCATTAGTACAGTATAACATAATACAATGCCGCCTATGAGTGCCCACCTATGCCGCCTATCAGTGCCCATCTGTGCCACCTATCAGTGCCCATCCGTGCCACCTATCAGTGCCCACCCATGCCCATCTGTGTCGCCTATCCATGCCCATCTGTGCCGCCTATTCATGCCCATCTGTGCCGCCCATCCATGCCAATCCGTGCCAGCTATCAGTGCCAATTTGTGCCACCTATCAGTGCCCAGCCGTGTCGCCCATCAGTGCCACCCATCAGTGCCGCCTTATTAGTGCCCATCAGTGTAGCCCCATCAGTGCCCATCAGTGAAGAAGAAAATGTACTTATTTACAAAGTTTTGAAACTGAAACAAAAAAAACATATTTTTTTTCAAAATTTTCGGTATTTTTTTATTTGTAGCGCAAAAAATAAAAACCGTAGAGGTGATCAAATACCACCAAAAGAAAGCTCTATTTGTGGGAAAAAAATGCTAAAAATTTCATTTGGGTACAGTGTTGCATGACCGCGCAATTGTCATTCAAAGTGCATCAGCCCTGAAAGCTGAAAATTGGTCTGAGCAGGAAGGTGTTTAAGTGCCCGGTATTGAAGTGGTTAAAATTGGTTACTCTTTAAATTTATTTACTGAATTTATACAACCTACCTGGCAGCACTTGACAGTAAATAACTTTAAATGATAGAAGAAGGTCTGGGATGGCGATAGGAAAGAGTGAGAACGACACCTTAGAGAAAGACAACGCTCAGGAATACCTGCTGGTGGGAAGAAGCCATCTCCAAGCCCTTGGCCCTCCAAGGAATTGGCTGTTTTTCAGAATGGAAACATTGTCTCCATAAAATTCGTATCGGGAGAGAGATAAAGTACAAGAGATGTTTATGAGGAGAGTGAAAGTTCCAAGAAGCGTCTGTTTCATTTCAGGCAATCTTCCTCATGACAGTAAAATGTACTTTCTACATTCATAGAGCACCAACATATCTGGGGTAAGGAGGATGTAGACCCAACAGGGAAGCTGAACATGTAGGTACAACTCAGCTTCCTGGGGGTTTGCCTATCGTCCAACTGTCACATACCCAACACTGGAGGGGAGAAGTGAGAACACAGCCAGGGAAAAAACTAATTCAAGTAGAACATTAGTCAGAAAATGAAGTAAGCTAGATCAGACTTTAGACTGGCTACTTTTGTAGGTATAACTATCTAAAATATAAAAAAATAAGGGTCCATACTGTATAACATCCAGTAATAGACTGTCTCACCCTGCTCTGCTCAGTTGCTCTCTATTTTTTACGTAGAGGCCAGAATGATGACAGCCTAAAGATTTACTGCTGCTCAGGGGCTCTGGGCTTCACCAAAATGGCAGCCTCCAGCATAAAGAAACAGGAGCAATGCTAGAGGCAATTTATAGCACACACTCATTTTGGTAGCATAATCATTATTGTGGAATGTATGTTCCTTGCTAAAAAAATATAGATATATATTTTTTATCAAGTTGTTATGGGCGAAAGTTTAGGGCCGGATTATGAGCATCATGGGCCTGCTGGTGCTGAGGATTTTGAAGGGCCATTTTTATGGTTAATAAATAAAATTAAACACAAACATTTTTTTATTAAAATAAATTATGTATTTTAATTGCTCATTCAGACTGTATGTGCAAGAGAACCCGTTTGAATGAGCCCAAATTTTACATTTATACATTTTTTTTTTCAATTATTTGTTGCAATCTTTTATTGTTTACATTGTTATTTTTGTTTTTTTATTTTTTTACAATTGAATTTTTTTTCCACAATGCTCTGGGGGGAGGGGGGGGCAGTGGAGGGTGTCAGTAGAGCAGTGGACGGTGTCAGCATTTTTTTAAATATTTTTATTTAATTTTTTTAAATTATTTTTTCCAATTTCATTTTTATTTAATTTTTTTTTTTTTTTTCAAAATGCATTTGGGGCTGAGTTTGGCAGTGGACGGCATCAGTAGGGCAATGGCAGTGCCCAAATGGTCAGTGCAACCCTGCTGGGCCTATATTAAAGTAGGGGCCTGGAGCTGCAGCTCCAATAGCCCCTATGTTAATCTGGCCCTGGCAAAGTTCTGCTTTAAACAGTGAGGGAATGCAAACCCCATGCAGTTTAGTATCCTAATCTCAGGGCCCAATCGCAAAGCGTCAGTGCTGACTACTACTAATGGTATGAGGTAAAAGGAGGCCATTCACAAAGTCATACTGGGAGAGATTTACTAAGGCCAGGTTCACACTGCTGCGGGGGGAGATCCGGATGTGATTCGCATCGCACTGCAGTGCAAATCACATCCCATCTCCGTAGCGATGCGAGTTCAGCCATACAGATAGTATACAGATAGTATGGCTGAATTCGCATCGCTCCCGCAGCAAACTCGCACGGGACCCTTTTTTTGGTCCGCAACAGAATCGGATCGCATGGGGGTTCACACCATGCGATCCGATTCCTGTGCGAGTCTTCAGATCGCACTGCGATATGCGGACGGATCTGGGGGTGTCATTAACATTTCACTGACACTCCCAGCCGTCCGCATAGGGCAGTGTGAACTGCCAGCGGTAGTCATGCGATGCGGGAAAACGCCGCGGATTCGCGGCGTTCCCGCATCGCTGTGGTGTGAACCCGGCCTAAAACTGATGCACAGGCAATCTGGTGCAGCTATGCTTGGTAACCAATCAGCTTCCAGGTGTTATTGTCAAAGCTTAATTGAACAAGCTGAAGTTAGAAGCTGATTGGTTATTATGCACAGCTGCACCAGATTCTATTTGCACCAGTTTTAAGTAAAATCAACTACACTGTATAAGGCTCCATGCACACTGAAGCTGATAAACTGCAGTTTATTGGAGTTTGGGCGTTTTTTGTAAAAGCCCATAAACTCCACTCTATGTTAGCCTATGTGTCCATGCACACATGGACGTTTTTCAGCTTTAATGAGCAGTGGAGTTTATGGGCTTTTTTCTGAACGCCAGAAATTCGCGTTCAAAGTGCCGTTTTTCAGCGGCAAAAAACGACAAACGCTCATTAACGCTCGTTCATTAGTGTTCGGCATTCTATTTTTCAATGCATTGTGGGATTTTTGGAGTGTCCTCTGTGTATTTTTATAAAAAACGCCCATTAACGCTAACGCTGTAAAACGCTCATTAACGCTAGTATAAAACGCTGTTAAAAACAGGTTTTTCAACCAGCGTTTTCTGCCAGCAATCTGGTGTCCAGAAATAGCTTTTTTGAGCTTCAGTGTGCATGGAGCCTTAACCTGCAAGATACAGAACAAAACCACTAGTGTCAAATTTAAATCTCCAGGCAGATATACAAACACAGATTAATGTTGTTGTGTATTCCTTTTAAAAAATAAATGCATTTTGATTCATGACTTACATAAATACCTGACTTTGTTTTAATATTCTGTTATTCTCTGCACAGCAGAACTTAGACTGGGAGAGGAAGGGGCAACAAAATAAATCAGACTGCATGCTGAAAGCTCGCCACAGCGCCTAGAGGCGATTCAGTTCGCATTGGGCGCTATACAAGTATTTCATTCATTCATTCATTCATTCACAGGGGGGGGGGGGAAGCAGAGTGAGATGAGTTAATGATTATCAGGGTTTTGCTGTTCCTTCATATGCCAATCAGCAGGTTGGATGGCTGTGTCACCCTCTGGGCTGTGTTGTCTGGTGGAGATTTAGGCTGCTTTCACACTGGGGCGGTATTCAGGCGTTACAGCGCTAAAAATAGCGCCTGTGTAACGCCTGAAAAAAACCGGCCCCTTTAACTCCAGTGTGAAAGCCGGAGGGCTTTCACACTGGAGCGATGCGCTGGCAGGACGGTGAAAAAAGTCCTGCCAGCCGCATCTTTGCAGCGGTGAAGGAGCCGTGTATTCACCGCTCCTATACCGCTGCTACCCATTGAAATTAATGGGACACCGCGGCAATACCGCCGGCAAAGCGCCGCTGCAGCGGCGCTTTGCGGGCGGGTTTAACCCCTTTTCGGCCGCTAGCGGGGGTTAAAACCACCCCGCTAGCGCCCGCACACCGCCGCTAAAATGACGGTAAAGCGCCGCTAAAAATAGCGGCGCTTTACCGCCGACGCTGCTCTCGCCCCAGTGTGAAAGCAGCCTTAGGCTCCATGCACACTGGAGCTCATAAACTGCAGTTTATTGGAGTTTGGGTGTTTTGTTTTTTTAAAAGCCCATAAACTCCACTCTATGTTAGCCTATGTGTCCATGCACACATGGACGTTTTTTAGCTTTAATGAGCAGTGGAGTTTATGGGCTTTTTTCTGAACGCCAGAAATTCGCGTTCAAAGTGCCGTTTTTCACCGCCAAAAAACAATAAACGCTCATAAACACGCGTTAATTAGTGTTCGGCGGTCTGCATTGTGGGAGTTTGGAATGCACTGTGGGATTTTTGGAGTGTCCTCTGTGTATTTTTTATTAAAAACGCTAATAAACGCTAATAAACGCTAGTACAAAACGCTGTTAAAAGCACGTTTTTCAACCAGCGTTTTCTGCCAGCAATCTGGCGTCCAGAAAAAAGCTTTTTTTGAGCTTCAGTGTGCATGGAGCCTTATCATAAAAGTGCCTGGACAGGATTACTGCTATGACAGCTCACACATGTATTTCAGCTGTGTATATAGCTGTTTGTCTAGAAGTCTTATTTTGAAGCGATTATTGTAAAGTCTTCTTTTTATGTCTTAATTTAGAACTATTACAGTTTATATTTCCACACTTGTATCACGTGATCTGCAGTGGCTGTCCTTAAAGTGGTGTTGCCACCAAAAAATAAAAAATAGTTTAAAATTCTTAAAAAAAATTGGAAAAAAAAAAATGTTTTACTCACCTCCAAATACCTGTTGCTAGGGGGTCCCTCGTAGTCTGCCTTCTTCCTTTCCCGGGCTGGTGACATCACTTCCCCTCCCGCGGCGCACAGTCACCTGGGACCTGTCACGTGTCCCAGATGACTGTGCGTCATATCACGCCACTCGCACATGCGCAGTGGGCGCCCGGCTGTGAAGCCACAGCCAGGTGCCCACAGTAAGAATGACGGCGCGGGGAACGAGGGGGGGGGGGGGCTTCGTTCCCCCGCATCGCTGGACCCCGGGACAGGTAAGTGTCCGATTATTAAAAGTCAGCAGCTGCAATATTTGTAGCTGCTGACTTTAATTTTCCCAACTGTCCCTAATTTGGAACAAAGTCCCTCTGTCCCCCTCATGTGTCCCTCATTTTGGTGTGATCTGAATAGTTGTGTATAAAATGCACTATTTATCTTTCAAAAAGTGTTTCCCTGCGCTAAACCTTTCATCCAATTTCTAAATTGCGGCATTTGTAAATTTCAAAAGCCAATATTAAAAGAAATAATAGTGGTAGAAAAAAAAAAGATTGGCTTGTTTGCACCCTGCACCCCTGATACCTGTCAAAACCAGGTAGGTACCCACTCCCACTCCCTCTTCCTTGTAAGATCACTACAATCTTGTGCAGCGATCTACGTCATGTCCGGCCCCTCCTTGCCCTGCTCCCCCCCCCCCCCCCCGCTGCCTTCAGGTCCCAGAAAACAGTGAGACCATTCAGAAAGTGCAGCCTTACTCACGCATGCGCAGTAGGAAACAGGCTGTGAAGCTGCAAGGATGCTGGCGCCGGCCACAACCGAGATATCCATCTCTTCAAGTGCTGGTCGTGTGTGAGATAATGGTGGTCTCTGCGGCGGGTTCGCCGCGAGATCACTGCCATCGGCGGTGGGAGAGGTGCCACCCCCCCCTCCCGCCGCTCTCCCACGCCCTCCGCCGCTTACCAGAGCCGTCGGTAGCGGCGGAGGCGATCGGGTCCTCTTCCTAGCCGGGTATAGAGACGAGTGAGACTAAGATGGCCCCCCCACTCGTCTCTATACCATACAAAACGTCACTTACGCCCTTCCCTCTTAAAGGCACATTTTTTCAACGTCATTTTTTTCCAAATGACTTTTTTTTTATATTGTATATAAGTTCAAATATGAGATCTGAGGACTTTTTCATATTTAAGAGGACCTGTCACGCTTTTTTCTATTACAAGGGATGTATGCATTCCTTGTAATAGGAATAAAAGTGATCCATTTTTTTTTTAAACAGTGTAAAAATCAATAAAATCAATTAAAATAAATAAGAAAAAAAAAAAAAAAGGTTTTTAAAAACACCCCGTCCCGACGAGCTCGCACGAAGAAGCGAGTGCATACGTGAGTAGCGCCTGCATATGAAACTGGTAGTCAAACAACACATGTGAGGTATCGCCGCGATCGGTAGAGCGAGAGCAATAATTCTAGCCCTAGACCTCCTCTGTAACGCAAAAAATGCAACCTGTAGAATTTTTTAAATGTCGCTTATGGAGATTTTTGAGGCTAAAAGTTTGACGCCATTCCACGAGCGGGCGCAATTTTGAAGCGTGACATGTTGGGTATCAATTTACTCGGGGTAACATTATCTTTCACAATATAAAAAAAAATTGGGCTAATTTTACTGTTGTCTTATTTTTTTTATTCAAAATATGTGCACTTTAAGACCACTGCGCAAATACGGTGTGAAAAAAAGGATTGCAATGACCGCCATTTTATTCTCTAGGGCAGTGGTCCCCAACCTTTTTGGCACCGGGGACCGGCGTAGTTGAAGAAAATTGTGCCAAGAACTAGTGGGGTGTATGCGGCTTTTCGCGGACAATTTATCGGGGCAATGGCTGGCGTTGGCGCTTCAATCATCCTGGCACCATCATTGATATGATGTCAGGATGATTGAAGTGCATTATTTCTATTATTACATTGTAATATATAATGAAATAGTTCAACTCACCATAACGCATAATGTCCCAGAGTGTCACTTTTCATGTGGCCTGTCACCAGATGCAGATTGTCACTTTCCACGTCGCCTGCCTTCAGATGCAGCTTGTCACTTGCCGTGTCACTTGTCACCAGAAGCATTTTGTCCCTTGCCACGTTGCCTGGCACCAGATGCTTTTTTGTCCCTTGCCATGTCACCTGCCACCAGATGCAGCTTGTCCCTTGCCATGTCACCTTGCCACGTCACCTACCACCAGATGAAGATTGTCACTTGCCATGTCGCCTGCCTTTATATGCAGCTTGTCACTTGCCACGTCATCTGCCACCAGATGCATTTTGTCCCTTGCCACGTCACCTGCCACCAGATTTGGATTGTCACTTGCCACGTCCCCTGCCATCAGATGCAGCTTGTCATTTGCGAGGTTGCCTGCTATCAGATGCAGCTTGTCATTTGCCACGACACCTGCCACCAAATGTGGATTGTCACTTGCCACCACATGACTGTTGTCACTGCAGTGGTGGCAGCACAGGTGTGCACATTAGTTCAAGCCTGGACCAGTGTAATGCGGCGCTGTGTCAGCAGAGGAGCAGTAAAGCGGGCGGGCAGTGAGAGATGATCTCATCTCTCTGTTCCCCCGCCTCACCTCCAGCATTATAGCATCCCCCTGTGAGCGCGGAAGAGCGGCGATGCGGGCGGGCGGTGAGAGATGATGTCATCTCTCTGCCTGCTCCGCCGCCGCTCATCAGAGACAGTGCAGCCTTCGCGGCCCGGCTGAAAGCAGGCCACGGCCCGGGGGTTGATGACCCCTGCTCTAGGGTGTTAGAAAAAAACAAACAATATAAAATGTTTGGGGGTTCTAAGTAATTTTCTAGCAAAAAAAAAAAAACATGTTTTAAACATGTAAACGCCAAATCTGAAAAAGAGGCCTGGTCCTTAAGTGGTTAAAGGTGAGTTATGTCCCTGGGTGAAGATGGAAGCGCCTTCAGCAGTGACAGCACGTCGCTGTAGGGCTTTGTTCTAAGGTAAGTTTTACATAATGTGCTAGTATGCCATGTATACTAGCATATTATAGCATTGCCTTGCAGGATTAAAAAAACAAAAAAAAAACAAAAAAACAGCAGTTTACTACTTCTTTAAAGTGGCACAGAGTACACTGATTTTACTCGGTGTGTCTGGTTTCCATTGTGGAAAAATCTGGAATAAATTTTACCTATAATGTAATACAGAAGATCGCTTTTGTGCGACAGATGGGTGCGGTAAATGGACTCAGTTATAAAGCATTACCGCATCTTCCAGCATGCTCAAAGACAGTGAGGGATAATAAATCTGTATATTGGTATAATGATAGAGAGGACCAACTCCACCTTCCACGTCTATGACTATCCACGTCACACGTGACAAGAAGTAGCACCCATCTGCGGTCCCACTATTATGAGTTTATCATGCAGCTTTCACCAGTACTACATGCTTGTGTTTTGTACTGACTAGGGCTGCAACTAACGATTATTTTCATAGTCGATTAGTTGACCGATTATTGTTTCGATTAATCGGTTAATAACCTTAAAAAATAAAAATTAAAAAAAAAAGCGAATTTTGCGGCGATTTGCATTTTTATATATTTTTTTGGTCAATTTGTTGTTGGGCAGATTAAAAAAACACAAATTGCCGCAAAAACGCATTATTACATTGCTTTTCTGCAGCTTCTCCATTGAAGTATATTGAACCAAAAAAACAAAATGGCACCGTTTTAGGTTAAAAAGTTCTTGTCTTTTCCAAATACGCAGCAGCTGAAAAAATCATGGATGTGAACGTGTCCCATAAGAAACCGTGTAAATGAACTGTACTGCGTTTCTGCAAAAAGCACCAAAATGGGACAGTGAAAGTAATATTTACAGACCCTTATCCGAGCACGCTACCCGGCCGGTCAGTAAAGGGGGTGGGGACGAGCGAGTCCCCCCCCCTCCTGAGCCGTACCAGGCCGCGTGCCCTCAACATGGGGGGGTGCTTTGGGGAAGGGGGACCCCAAAGCACCTTGTCCCCATGTTGATGAGCCTCTTCCTGACAACCCTGGCCGTTGGTTGTCGGGGTCTGCGGGAGGAGGGCTTATCGGAATCCGGGAGCCCCCTTTAATAAGGGGGCCCCCAGATCCGGCCCCCCCCATGTGAATGAGTATGGGGTACGATGTACCCCTACCCATTCACATGTGAAAAAAATGTAAATAAAACACAACACACAAGGGTTTAAAAAAATTTATTGCACAGCTCCGGGGGTCTTCTTCCGTCTTGGGGGGTCTTCTCGCCGGACTTTCTTCTTCATCGCCGCCGACTTCGGAACTTCGGAACTTAATTTCAACTTAATTTCTTTAATTACATATGTGATATAACTTAACTTTGTTTTTTGTTTTTTTTACATTTTTTTTGTATCTTGGCTAGGTTTTCAGATGAAACATTGCTTGGTAAAGTGCTTTAATCCCTCAGTCGTGATTGTCTCTAATCCACAGAACTTTTTTTTTTTTTCCTCAAGGCAGCGGGTGTCCACATTTTGCTGGCAAATGTTCTTGGCTCAAACAATCATCATTAATAGATTTTTTCTTTTTTTCTTTTAAGTCTCTCTGAGGTCTTCTACCATTCTCGGCATCTGGAATATCCATGAGACCTTCGATATTCTGGCTCATTGGGCTAATAAAATTCTTTTCAGAGACAGTTTTGTGTTTTTCCAAGCCCCCACAACCAGAACAACCCTCGTCGGGTACATTAATCCACCATTATGCGACAGGAGGAATTGTATTTGGCCCAAGGCACGGATTATTTCTAGGGTATAGTCCCTGAGTTCAAATGAATTCGATTTAAATATCCAGCATTAGAAAAAAAGTGACGAGCAACTCCCTGCAGAAGAAAGGTTTTCCACAGTCCACTATTCAAGGAAACGTGTCACCAAGACACCAAGATGGTGACATCATTCCAAGGTGAGCAGGGCTGGACTGGGACAGAAATTTGGCCCTGGACTTCATCCAGACCGGCCCACCTACATGTTGAGTGTCCCATCAGTGCCCCCTTACATCAGAGTGTCCCATCAGCACCCCCTTACATCAAAGTGTCCCATCACCAACCCCCTTACATCAAAGTGTCCCATCCGCAGCCCCCTTACATCAGAGTGTCCCATCACCAGCCCCCTTACATCAGAGTGTCCCATCACCAGCCCCCTTACATCAGAGTGTCCCATCACCACCCCCTTACATCAGAGTGTCCCATCACCAGCCCCCTTACATCAGAGTGTCCCATCACCAACCCCCTTACATCAGAGTGTCCCATCACCAGCCCCCTTACATCAGAGTGTCCCATCACCAGCCCCCTTACATCAGAGTGTCCCATCACCAACCCCCTTACATCAGAGTGCCCCATCAACAGCCCCCTTACATCAGAGTGTCCCATCAGCAGCCCCCTTACATCAGAGTGTCCCATCACCAACCCCCTTACATCAGAGTGTCCCATCACCAACCCCCTTACATCAGAGTGTCCCATCAGCAGCCCCCTTACATCAGAGTGTCCCATCAGCAGTCCCCTTACATCAGAGTGTCTCATCACCAGCTCCCTTACATCAGAGTGTCCCATCAGCAGCCCCCTTACATCAGAGTGTCCCATCAGCAGCCCCCTTACATCAGAGTGTCCCATCAGCAGCCCCCTTACATCAGAGTGTCCCATCAGCAGCCCCCTTACATCAGAGTGTCCCATGAGCACCCCCTTACATCAGAGTGTCCCATCAGCAGCCCCCTTACATCAGAGTGTCCCATCAGCAGCCCCCTTACATCAGAGTGTCCCATCAGCAGTCCCCTTACATCAGAGTGTCTCATCACCAGCTCCCTTACATCAGAGTGTCCCATCACCAGCCCCCTTACATCAGAGTGTCCCATCACCAACCCCCTTACATCAGAGTGTCCCATCAGCAGCCCCCTTACATCAGAGTGTCCCATCAGCAGCCCCCTTACATCAGAGTGTCCCATCAGCAGCCCCCTTACATCAGAGTGTCCCATCAGCAGCCCCCTTACATCAGAGTGTCCCATCAGCACCCCCTTACATCAGAGTGTCCCATCAGCACCCCCTTACATCAGAGTGTCCCATCAGCACCCCCTTACATCAGAGTGTCCCATCACCAACCCCCTTACATCAGAGTGTCCCATCAGCAGCCCCTTACATCAGAGTGTCCCATCACCAGCCCCCTTACATCAGAGTGTCCCATCAGCAGCCCCCTTACATCAGAGTGTCCCATCAGCACCCCCTTACATCAGAGTGGCCCACTGAGCCATCGGCCCACCGGGAAACTCCCGGTAGTCCCAATGGCCAGTACATGCCTGAAGGTGAGACTGTGCAGGTTCAGCTTCACTGCCCTAGTACTAGTATCCAAGTCACAGAAAAGCAGCTTCAACCTCAGACTTCTCACACTTGCTTTTTCCGTTCCAGTATAAGTAAACTAAAGACAAAACATTTTTTTCATTGTGGATAGGAGGGTTGTACACCCTGTCCGTTTTTTTTGCCATTTGCGTCCAATAGGGAAAATTTCCCTTTAATTCCTGTGCGATAGCCAAAACAGGAAGTGCAAGGAAATCCATCCAAAGTGAGGGAGTCCCTGGTTGTCATCAGAACTAGTGTCCACGGGGCTTTTTTTCTCAGAGAATAGGTGCAGGAACTCCCCCCCCCCCCTTCCGAGTCACCCTTTCTCTCTCTGCCCCTTATCCACCTCTGAGCACGCTCTCTTGGCTCCACCCCTACCCACTACCCAGTATCACCCCTTCTAGAGAATACAGAACCAAATATCATTTTGTGCTACTAAGCAATTTTTATGGAATTTAATAGACCACATCGCAGTAGACCCCCCCCCCCCAGCAATAATAGACCCAACCTCAGCAGCAATAGATCCCCCTCACACAACAGACCTGCTCCACAGCGACAATTGACCCCCCCCCCCCCTAGCAACAAAATACCACCTCAGCAAAAGATATCCTAGAAGCCATCAATATATCCTCCAGCAGGCCTATTACTCAACAGTAGATCCTTCCCAACAACATAAGACCCCCACCAGCAACAATATACCTACTCAGCAACAATAAACCACTATACAAAAATAGATCCCCCACCAGCAACAATAGGCCCCCCCCAGCAGCCAGCCTCAATCGATCCCCCAGCAGCCAGCATCAACAGACCCTTCAGCACACCCCAGGAATCTTTGCCATAAAATAGGCGGCGTCCATATTGAAATATTTTCACTGTATTAAGCCGGCAATACATGGATCAAAATTTGTCCAGTTCAGCAGGGACTGGCCGAATTTCAATACATGTATGGGCACAGAGTTTGTACAGTATCGACTGATCGCATTCTGTACAACCATCCTGTTGAATTTTCCCCGCTCAGTTAGTGCTGCAGGCTGTAGCCTGCAATGCCGATTAGTGTATTCTGACAGCAGAGAAATCTCCCCACTGTTTGAATACAATAGTCCAGTGGGAAGGATTCCCATGTCCACATTGAATGTGTGGATGGGGAAATCTAGTTAGTTTTTATGTTAAACCTGCTGGTTGTTTTAGAAAAAAACTAGACTTATATATGGGCTGACTAAACCCACGACCGTAAAAAATCAGTCTGTATATGCAGTAAAACATGCTTGTTATACTCACCGTGGAACCTAAGAGGTTTACCCTCCGCATTGTGTAAAAAGGCTGCTGTATCTTGTATGCACAGATCCTCCCCCTCCCTGCACTGTTCCCCTGGACGAGTCCCAATAAGACAGAGCCTTTGGAGTCAGGCTGCACATGCTCAGTTTGGTGTGTATTGCTAGAGAGGTATTTTTTTTTTTCTTGGGAGAGTGCATGTGATCAGCACAGGGCCAATCGGCACTGTCCACACGTGTCCAGACAGAGGGTCAGGAACCCTGCAGCCTCATAGGACAGCTCAGTGCAGTATGAAAACTCCTCCTACAAGCTTCACCAGGAACTGATAGAAATCACAAAACTGCTATATACTGCTGATGAGAAAAGGTATGTATAGTTATATGGTATGTAAGGTTGAATAAAGACAATAGTCCATCCAGTTCAACCTGTGTCGGTGTCGATAATCATTTTATATACCTGTATATTGTGATCACTAAGAATAGTTACATAGTAGGTAATTAGGTATTTAGCTGTTTATATTTACTAAAATGATTGCATTTCCATGTTCTGTGTACTGTGGGAGATCAGATATAGTGAATGCAGGACCCTGGGTTTAGTAACACTGTAATGCCGCGTATACACAATCGGAATTCTGGCCAGAAAAAGACCGATGAGAGCTTTTCATCGGAAAATGCGACCGTGCGTACGCTCCATCGGAATTTAGCTGTCCGAATTTCCGCCAGCCAAAAAATTGATAGCATGTTCTCAATTTTCCCGACGGAAAAACTTTCTATCGGTAATTCCGATCGTGTGTAAGCAATTCCGACACGCCAAAAATCACGCATTGCTCAGATTCAACTACGAGACGGAAGCTATTGGCTACTGGCTATTGAACTTCCTTTTTCTAGTCCGGTCGTACGTGTTGTACGTCACCGCATTATAAACGATCGGAATTTGCTGTGACCGTATGTAGACAAGACAGCTTGAGCCGAATTCCATCGGAATTCCATCGGGAAAACCATCAGAGCTTTTTCCAAGGAGAATTCCGATCGTGTGTACGCGGCAATAGCCTCGCACACAGGATAAGAATATCGGACGAATGATCACCCATTTTTATTTATTTGCATGCTAGTCTCAAACCAAATAGGTTACTAAAGTCATGAAAATTCTCACACAGCAGAATACAACTTTGGCTGTAATGTAATGTATTGTAATGTATTCTTAAAATTCTCAGCATGCATGGTCTTAATCACAACTTTTTTAAAATACAAATACCATAATAATTACACGAAAAACGTTTGTCATACGAGAACATTTTTTGTGCTTGTCTTTTTGGATATTTTGATCGGCTCTTGAAAGCTGTGTACTAATGATCAGATTATCGGCGAAATTTTCTTTCCCTTTGGCTCTTGGTAATAATAGTAAACAGGACAAATCGAGAGGGTGAATTTCTCTAATGCCGCGTACACACCATCGAATTGTCCGGCAGATTCGGTCCGCCGGACCACAGTACGCCGGACAATTCGATCGTGTGTGGGCTCCAGCGGACTTTTTCATCGTAAAGTCCAGCGGACTTAGAAAGTAGTTTTGACTCAAAATTTGTCCGCCGGACTTGGCTTTCAGCGGACAATCCGTTCGTCAGTGTGCTAGTCCGGCGGACTAAGCCCTTGTACACACGGTCGGAGAATCCGTCGGAATGCGTCTTATCGGACCGTGTCGTCAGATAATCCGACTGTGTGTGGTATGCATCGGATTGATTCCGCCCGAATCTCCGTCGGACCCAATTTTACAACATGTTGGAAATATTTCCCGACCAACTGGGCCGGTCGGACATACTCCGATCATGTGTAGCGAATTTTGATCGGACCAAGTGCCACGCATGCTCAGATCAAATTCCTACATCAAAGCTATTGGCTACTAGCCTGAACATAGTCCCATCGTAACGAAATTACGTCATCACGTTCTGAAAGATCGGATTTTTCGACAACTTAGGCCGCGTACACACGGGCGGATTGTCTGCCCAACTTAGTCCGCTGAACCGTGTTTCAGCGGACAATCCGCTCGTGTGTGGGCTTCAGCGGACTTTTTCAGCGGACAGTCTGGCGGACTAAGTCTTTCTGAATTTCCGTAATTTTGTCCGTCCAAACTTGGTTTTGTCCGTCCAAACTTGGTTTCAGCGGACAGTCCGCTCGTGTGTAGGCAAGTTGGACGGACTAAGTATGGCGCATGCTCAGAAAGGATTTACACGCCGAAGGTTGCATTGCAGTGTATTGGACGTCGTTTTTCTAGTCCCGTCGTACGTGCTGTACACGTCATCGCGCAAGCTTTCAGCGGACTGTCTGTTCATCGTGTGTGGTCAAGTCCGTTCATTTAAAAGTTGGACGGACTGTCTGTCGGATTGTCTGACGAACTTAGTTGGGCGGACAATCCGCCCGTGTGTACGCGGCCTTAGTCCGACCGTGTGTATGCAACAGTTTCGGACAAAATCAGACAGATTTGGTTGTCGAAATCTCCGACCGTGTGTACAAGGGCTAAGAATGACGCATGCTCTGAAGCAAGTACGAGAAGGAAGCTATTGGCTAATGGCTATTGAGGTATTCAGGTAAGTGTCCTTATTTTAAAAGTCAGCAGCTGCAGTATTTGTAGCTGCTGACTTAAAACAATTTGCAGGTGGAACTCCGCTTTAAATACATAACATTCAGATTGCTGAGGAGACTCAAACATTGAAGCTTATCCATGTTTCCTTGTAGTTTGAGACACTTGTAGTAAGTTTTGTCATATTTCGTTTTTTGTTTTAGTTCTTTTCTATTTTTTTTTTTATTTTTTTATGTTTTGTTCTTAGAGTTGCAAAACATTTACAGTATATTATTTTCTTCCTGCTATCTTATATACAGCGATCAGTGGAGTTCTTTAAAGGTAAATAAAGTAAAAAATAGCATGGATCCTTGCATTCCAGTCCTATAAAACACTGTTTTGTTCCGTCTCTCTAAGTTTTACCATTTCCGCTGCTACTAAAACAAGACAAATGGTCCCTCACCAGTTCCCTCCTAGGAACAGTTTCTAAATGGATTTATTTTTCCTCTCAGACATTTGCTGCTACATTTTCCTCGACCTTTTGGCCTTACATGCACTTTATCGAGGTCGCGGCCTGCGCAACACCCGAACATGTTTTGCCAATTTGGCTTCCACTACCCCACTGCTGACGAAACAGGACGACGCCATCTTGAGTGTCAGGATTACACGTGAGCGCCCTCAGATGAGCAAATGTGACACCCTTCACAGCCGCACTCCGCAGGACGGCCGCCTCCTGTCACAGTGACAAAATGGCTTCTTAAACGTCTGTCAGCCAGTACCAATTTGTACATCCATAAAATTCTGGCCCGGTCACTGGTTTTATGGAGACATGAGGGAAGATTTAGACAAATCAACAGTCCTTATGTTCTCAGGTGACATTTCATGAGCGTGTTATGTTTTTCTTGGGCCTCTAGGCGCTGGATGTGCGCTGACAGGCCTTGTCATCGGTTTAAATAATAATGTTGATTTAACTAGCTGCAGATGATAGGAATGCTGATGGACTATGAGCAGATGAAAGAAGGGATTATATCTCTGAGATGTAGACAGTAGTTAATTATGGCAAAAATATGCAATTGAATGTCGCATGATGAGACCATAGCTGCCGTGACTACCTTGTGTAAAGATAACACTGGCGAATAAACATGGATGCCAAGACAGCTTTCCCTGTACACATGTGCATTTTTCATCTTGCCTAAGGTTCTTGATGTTTGGAGATAATATTAACCACTTCCCGACCGACGCACGCCAATGTACGCCTGCCCGTGGCAGAATGGCGTACAGGTACGTCCAGTTTTAAATGCCGCCCTGCCATCTTGATCGCGCCGCCGGTTGGGGAACCCCGTGAGTCCAGCCGCTGGGTCCCGCGGTCTCGATCGCCCGCGGGCATACCCGCGATCATCTCACGGGGCGGCTGCCGTTGTAAACAGCATCTCCCTGTTCTGCCTAGAAACAAGTGACGCTGATCTCTGCTCCATGTGATTGGAGCAGAGATCAGTGTTCACTAACACAAAGCCCAGCCCCCCAACATTTAGTAACGTGCCCCTAGGAACACTTAACCCCATACAATGCCACCCACTGGTTAACCCCTTCACTGCCAGTGTCATTTACACAGGAATCGCTGCATTTGTATAGCAGTGATTGCTGTATAAATGACAATGGTCCCAAAAATGTGTCAAAAATTTCCGACGTGTCCGCCATAATGTCGCAGTCACAATAAAAATTGCTGATCGCCGCCATTACTAGTAAAAAAAATAATAATTATTAATAAAAATGCCATAAAACTATCCCCTATTTTGTAAACGCTATAACTTTTGCGCAAACCAATCAATAATCGCTTATTCCGATTTTTTTTTTTACCAAAAATATGTAGAAGAATACGTATCGGCCTAAACTGAGGGAAAAAAACGTTTTTATATATATTTTTGGGGGATATTTATTATAACAAAAAGTAAAAAATAATGCGTTTTTTTCAAAATTGTCGCTCTATTTTTGTTTATAGCGCAAAAAATAAAAACCGCAGAGGCGATCAAATACCACCAAAACAAAGCTCTATTTGTGGGGAAAAAAAGGACGTCAATTTTGTTTGGGAGCCACGTGGCACGACCGCGCAATTGTCAGTTAAAACGACGCAGTGCCGAATCGCAAAAAGTGGTCTGGTCTTAAGCCAAAAAAAATGGTCGGGGGCTGAAAGTGGTTAAGCAGGTGGCCACAGTGCTTAAAATTCCCACTTACAGGTATGTGCAATCAGTTGCCTCTTGGTGAGTAGAAACATGGAGGCCATGATAAGGGGACACCAGTTTACTTGCTGCATAAGGAAACCACACAAGGTAATGGTTTCCAGCACACAAATATGAGGCAAATATGCCGTTAAAAAAGTGGAGTCTCTCAGGGGGAAGATATCCTGAAGACTCCACCTTGAATGAGAGTGGAGTGTCAAATGAAAAAGGGAATGCAAGAAGCATGCACTCCCTTGGCAGAAGAGCTGACACTCAACCTCACTGATGGCCAGTTAGACAGACAGATTGGATTTGTGTTTCTCAGTATCTCTGCACAGAACTGGTTCCTTTTAGTTCTGAAACGTCAGACCTTGGGTAATGTAAGTTTAGCACCCCCTAGCGTTGCTAGAGTGCTAGTGATAGGATTTTTGGTAAGTGTAGGTAAATGTGTGCAGGCCTGTGTGTTTTTCTGGGTCAGGATTTGAGTGACTCAGGAAGGGCTGGATGACTCTCTGGTGAATCCTCTTACTTGCTGGAAACTTGGAGAAGATTCCAGAAGCAGTTGGGTGGAGTCTAGGAGGAGCTGTCTGTTGTATTCTGAGAGCCCCAGCCAATCCCCAACAGACGGGATAGTAGGGGGAAGGCCCCCCCAAATAGTGTAGTGGAATTCATGTGGATGATGGAGATGGAGTGTTAGGCTGTCGGAAGCCTTTGAGGGTAGCACCCCAATCTGAGGGGGGGGGGGGTGAACACATGCCTGGGCTCGGGTGTGGAAGGGATCCCTTCTTATTAAATATGGAGGGATCCTGACCAGGAGGCACAGGAGCAAAGAGAGGACAGCAGGAGGCAAATCTCCACGTGGGTAAGACAGCCAAGAGGGCTGGTGAGTGTTGCAGTCAGAGGACTGAGAGGCATGCCTGAAGAGACTGGGTGCAAGCAGTGGTGGATGCAGAGTGAGTCTGAGAGGACTGCAGAGAAGTAGTCAGGAGGGCAAGTGAAAAGGAAAGGAAAGCAGTGCCCGGAGAGGTGGTACTGAGAGCAGTAGCCACAGGAATAGGACAGCTAAGCATTAAAGACCTCTCTCTTTTTGCCCTCAGTCCCTGCTATCGAAGGGCCTTCAATTGGATCTGACTGAGATTGCGTTGGATCAAACTGTCAGTACTAGCTTGTCCTGGGAGAATTCTACAAGTAAGTCTGTCCTGGAGGTAGAAGAGAAGTGTGCCCACAGTTCTATTTTAACAGTTAGAAGTTATTGTGAGGATAGTATTTTCTTATACTCACCTTCAGTGGTGGCTGGTGCTCAATTTTTTTTTAGAGGGGCGGCAAACAAACCTGGCCCCCTCTGCGCCCCAAGCCCACCCTTTTTGTAGTCAATTACAGCCTCAGGCTCTAATTATGCGCTTAAAAAATTATTTTTAAATCTATGCGTCCGGTGCCCTGCATGGAGATTAGGGGCCGGGCGCATGGATTAGGGGGGCAGCTCCCCTGTGCAGGGCTGGACTTACCATTGGACTTGACTGGGCTCAAGACCATGGGCCCCGCCCCAATAGGGGGGCCCCACAGGCCCCGCCGAGATACATAGCTGAGTGTACTCGGCTTGGCTCCACTCACAATCACGTCCAGTCCCGCCTTATGATGGACATAACACAGGGATTGGGCATGATTGTGAGCCAAGCCGAGTATTCTCGGCTACTCTCGGCTCCGCTCGGGACTGCGAGAGGACCGGAGAGCCGCCGAGATACACAGGACTCTATCTCGGTGGCACCATTTTTAAACTTCAAGACTGCAATGACAAGGCTGCAGATGGACACTGATAAGGCTGCATTGATGGGCATTTAAATTTAATTTTTTTCCTTAAAATTCCCTCCTAAACTTGGGGTGCGTGTTATACGCTGATAAATACGGTAATGTATAGACAGTAGGGCCCGAAAGTGACTCAAGCCCAGGGGCCCCCACCACCCTAAGTCCTGCACTGCCCCTGTGCCCCTTATGAGCGGCAATACCGCTGCTCACCTTCCCTTCAGCCCCTGCCATAATTTGGCCGGGAGCAAAGAGAAATACCCAATACCTTTGGGTAGGAGAAGGCATGTGTCCCACTCCCTTCCCATGTGATTGATTGCTCCGGCACACAGCAATGACACCTGGGAATGGGGATCGTCTTCTCATTACCTGTGGAGACACAAAAGGTAGGGGAAGTAAGCAGCTGCCATTAAAGTGAACCTGTTGCTTTATCCTCTTTGCAGGGCAAAGCAACAGGTTTGCTTTAATCCTCCCCCACCCCTAGCAACACATATCTATTTGCCTTTATTCATTCATGACTTCTTTCAGCAACAAGAGACAAAGGGAATACCTGGGATTGTAGATATGGAGGGGCATGTGACTCACTCCATGTGACAGTTCGTGCCCAATTAGTGCTTTATTATGGGGAATCGATAGTTCTATATAAATTTATAAATTGTGGTTCCAGTGATTTTTGGTTTACACAGGACTTTTCATTTATGTCCTGGCAGATGGATATGATAAATGAAATGAAAGTATATACTGCTGGATGCATTAAATCAGTAGGTCAATAGACCATAAAGCAGGGCCGTCTTTAAGGCAGGGCAAAAGGGGCATCTGCCCTGGGCCCTGTCATTGTTGTGGGGCTCAAAGCAGCTGCCTCATGCTTGCCAACTATCCCAGTTTAAATTCCCTTGTCCCTTGAAATTTTAGTCCTGTGCTGTGTCCCGATTTCTCAGTGTGCAGTGCTGTTACTAATGCTGCCCGTCTCTGCCCTATTGTTGTGTACAGATGACTCACCTGCACACCCTGTGTTTACATGTAAATAACCATCATTCATATGTAAATAGAGGCGGCATTATCAAGAAAATAGCTGCAGCCGGCAGCATTGATATGTAAATAAAGGCGGCATTTCTATGTGTATCATGCTCTCCTGCAGTGAGGGGATGATGTGCTGTAATCTCTAACAACCAATCAGTGAGCAGTATTACTGTACAGTAATCTCTAGCAACCAATTAACAATCAGAAATCATGTGCTGTAACCTCTAACAACTAATCAGTGATCTGTAATGTGTGCTGTAACCTCTAGCAACCAGTCAGTAAGCAGTAATGATATGCCGTAACCTCTGGCAACCAATCGCAATTGCTGCCTTATCTGATACAGTAAACTGATTTTAAGTCTAGCTGCTATTTATTGTATGTCTCAGAACAGGTGGAGAGTGAAATTGCATGGGAGGGGGCCCCCCAAGAAAATTTTTGCCCAGGGTCCAATCAATATTAAAGACGGCCCTGCCATAAAGTTGTGGCCGTTCTGAAATCCACCCCCTCCCTGTGTTCTTTGTGGCTGATAACCAATGTGGAGACAAGACAGAACTCCGGACCATAAAGAGACCCGTACTAATTGTCTGTGCCACTAAAGCGGGACTCTATCTCTAGAGTCCTCATCACCATAAAGCTGAGACAGAACATAGTGCTAAGTATTCCTGTCCCTATCCTGCGAGAAGCTAAAGCTGGTTAACTGTCATGGCTGCTGACCTTTTTCCCATAAACCCCTACTATTGGAAACGTTGAGCTGGTGCCGCCATATGTGTTTACAGCCAGTGTAATGAAGTTTAATGATGTTTATTTGGTGAATGTCTCCTGTTGTGAGAATTTTGTTGACGGTTGGAATTTTATCAGAAGAAAAGGCGTCTCACTAGTACAAGGCCAGGAAATTCTGCGTTTCGCTCGTTGTTTGGAAGTAATCAGATGCAGATTTTGTATAAAACAAAAAAAAAATAATATGCCATTATCCCAAAATCCAGAGTATTACCATGTGTGCACGGCACTTTACCGGTGAACCATGGCTTGTAATCCTAAAAATAATCAGAAAGCCATAATGAGGCTGTGTGGGGCATTTTATAGGGAAGATTGAATTACTGGTGCTGCATGTCATACAGTGCCTTGCAAAAGTATTCACCCCCCCCCTTGGCATTTTTCGTGTTTTGTTGCCTCACAACCTGGAATTAACATGGATTGTTTGAGGATTTACATCATTTAATTTACAGAACAGGCCCACAACTTTGAAGATGTTTTTTTTTGTTATGGTGAAGCAAACAACAAAAAGGACAAAATAACAGAAAAAGTCAATGTGCATAACTATTCACCCCCCTAAAGTCAATACTTTGTAGAGCCACCTTTTGTGGCTATCACAGCTCCAAGTTGCTTTGGATAAGTCTCTGTGATCTTGCCACATCTTACCACTGGGATTTTTGGATGGTTTGCGATTGTGAACAGCAATCTTTAAGTCTGACCACAGATTTTCTATTGGATTGAGGTCTGAGCTTTGACTAGGCCATTCCAACACATTTACATGTTTCCCCTTAAACCACTCAAGTGTTGCTTTAGCAGTGTGTTTGGGGTCATTGTCTTGCCAGAAGGTGAACCTCCTTCCTAGCCTAAAATCAGAAACAGAGTGGTAAAGGTTTTGCTCGAGAATATCCCTGTATTTAGTACCATCAATCTTTCCCACGAAATCTGAAGGAAAAATGGATACCTCCCAATCCCAACTGCTGAAAAACATCCCCACAGCATGATGCTGCCACCACCATGTTTCACTGCAGTGTTTCTTTGGGTGATGTGATTTGTTGGGTTTGTGCCAGATATAGCGTTTTCTTGGCCAAAAAGTTCAATTTTAGTCTCATCAGACCAGAGCACCTTCCTCCATACATTTTGGCAGTCCCCCACGTCTTTTCGAAAAGCTCAAAACTTGCCATTTTGTTTTTTGCTGAAAGTAATGGCTTTTTTCTGGTCACTCTGCCATAAGCCCAACTCTATGGAGCGTACGGCTTATTATCGTCCTATGTACAGATACTCCAGTCTCTGCTGTGGAACTCTGCAGCTCCTCCAGGGTTACCTTAAGTGTCTGTGCTCCTCTCTGATTAATGCCCTCCTTGCCCGGTCCGTGAGTTTTGGTGTGCGGCCGTCTCTTGGCAGGTTTCCTGTTGTCCCATGTTTTTTCCATTTGGTTATGATAGATTTGATGGTGCTCCTAGGGATCATCAAAGATTTGGATATTTTTTTTTTTATAACCTGACCCTGACTTGTACTTTTCAACAACATTGTCCCTTACTTGTTTGGAGAGTTCCTTGGTCTTCATGGCTGTGTTTGGTTAGTGGTGCCTCTTAGGTGTTGCAGCCTCTGGGGCCTTTCAAAAAGGTGTGTATACGTAATGGCAGATCATGTGACACTTAGATTGCACACAGGTGGACATCATTTCACCAAATATGTGACTTCTGAAGGTAATTGGTTGCACCAGAGCATTTTATGGGCGAATACACAAAGGGGGGGGGGGGGGGGATATATACGCACGTGCCAATTATCAGTTTTTTATTTATGGAAAATAGTTTTATGTATATATTTTTATAATTTTACTTCACCAACTTAGACTATTGTGTTCTGATCCATCACATATAATTCAAATAAAATAAAAAAAACATTGAACTAAAGGCTGTAATGTAACAAAATAGGTAAACAGTCAAGGGGGTGAATACTTTTGCAAGGCACTGTATAACTACTATTATGAAAAAATCTTATTGGATTTCCCCTGTCTTGATGACAATGGTCGCCAGGAAATATAGTGAAGGTAGATCTCCTCAGTAGAAACACAGAGTGCAATAAAATCTGATGGGGGTTCAACCCTTCCCAACTCTAGCAAAAAACAAAGAACAAAAGTTTTTCCTTTACCTACCTACCTACCTCTGTAGGTACCTATGTCTACCTATCTCTGCATTTTAAAAAATCTTTTCAGAAAATGCCTCATGCCAACATAACTGCCAGCTTTTCAATGGCGTCTGGTGATTTTTCTGTATATTCTTTACACTGGGCAGTGCCATAAGTACAAACCAGTTCAATGCCAAGAATAGAGTTGGATGACAAGAACTCCTGCGTACATGAGCGAATCTTTTCCACAAATAATCAATGGGTGTCCAGCAGCCAAAAAGGATTTGTTGTGGGACCTGGAAGAAGTGTCAGCAGTGATGGTGGTACCAGGATGATGGATCCATCATTGCATCACATAAGGAGGTAAGGTGTTCCCTTAATATGCAAGTATGCTGTACACCCCTACCAACACATTCGAACCCCTTTATGCGGTCCATTCTACCAGCTCCCAATCATCAACAGTTGACTTGGTGAGCTGCTGCTTGAGGTGATTGTAGCTGTATTAGTGCACTTGTAAGTTCTGTCCGTGATAAAAAAATATAAATGTATTTGCACTAAAATACAAACGTTCAGGACAAGCTGTCAGGGAATGTCCCCTTCATCAAGGTCCAAGCAGTACTAATGCATAAAACTTGGTTAACACTCTACTAAAACTGTGTGCATTAGAACTACTTGGACCTTGATGAAGGTACATACCCTGAAAGCTTGTCCTGAAAAAGACATCTTTGAAAGCATATCCATCCCCGCAGCAGCGAATGCATATGCAAGTCGTGCATGCATATGGAAACGGTGTTCGCACCTCACATGTGAGGTATCGCCGCAAATGTTCGAGTGAGAGCAATAATTCTAGCACTAGACCTCCTCTGTAACTCTAAGCAGGTAACCTGTAAAAATTTGTAAAGCGTCACCTATGGAATTTTGTAAGTATCGTAGTTGGTCGTCATTCCACAAGCATGCACAATTTTAAAGCGTGACATGTAGGTATTTACTTGGTATAACATCATCTTTCATATTTTACAAAAAACAAACATGCTCAGAATCAATTGAGCACTGTCCATGCTAATTTTTTTTTTTTTTTATTTGCACTAAAATAAAATTTTTCTTATTTATTTTTTATTTTTACACTGTCCCTTTAACTTTGATCACTTTTATCCCTTATTACAAGAAAGGTCCCCTTTATGGAGAAATCTGGGGTCAAAAAAACTGTTTTACCTTTAAAGCAAAAGATCAAAAAAAATAAATAAATTTACATTTCTAATCTTTAGCTTTAAAAAAAAAATGTTTACTTCCACCCTACATTGGAAGTAATGTAATGATGTCCCTTCGGTCCTCCAAGGTAAGGGAGGCAATCAGAGACGATCTTGTCTCTGATTGCCTCTGTGACCAGCCGGCTGTATAACTTCTCGGGTGCGACAGTGAAAAGGGTAAGCCCCGAGAAACACCGGCAAGTGGTGGGAGGAGAAGTTCTGAGAGCGATCCAGTGGCTCATGAGCCGCTTATACCGCTTTCATAAGAAATAGTTTCAGCCATAACCGCAGTAAACCACTTGCAAACGCAACGTATATATACGTATTATGGTTGGCAAATGGATATCAGTGGCGTTGCTAGGGGGTGCGAGGGGTGCGACCCGCACCCGGGTGCCACCCACTACAGGGGTGACACTATCCCGAGGGTGAGGAAAGCCCTTGCTGACTCTGGAAGTTTTTTTTCTTTCAGCTGGAAACCCACCTCCAGCGCCATGAGTGTTATGATCCATTCTCCACCTGGGCGGCGCGTGGCCGCACACTGTGCTCTCCTCTCCAGCTCCCGCCTGGTTGTTCCATGTATGGGAGCCACCTGAGCTGGTGCGGTAACGGGCAGGGGGTGTCGGCTTGAGATGGGGGGG
The DNA here is from genome assembly GCF_037356315.1 of Lithobates pipiens. NCBI lineage: Eukaryota > Metazoa > Chordata > Amphibia > Anura > Ranidae > Lithobates > Lithobates pipiens. The sequence continues at coordinate 47,870 of NW_027507696.1, read as the reverse complement.
ATGTCCTCCATGGTGTTGTGACAGGGTTTGTCCTGGTGGGGAGAGCTCTACTGATGAAGGGGGCTGTACTGATAAAGGGGGTAGTTTGTCCTGGGGGGGGCTTTACTGATGGAAGAGGGGGGTAGTTTGTACTGAGGGGGGTCTGTACTGATAGAGGGGGTTTATACTTAGCGGCGGGGGTCTATACTGAGGGAGGGGGTCTGTACTAAGTGGGCAGTCTAGACTGAGGGGGGACTATACTTTCTGGAAGGAGGGTCTGTACTAAGGGGGGGGCTATACTTGGAAGGGGGTCTGTACTAAGGGGGGGGCTATACTTGGAAGGGGGTCTGTACTGAAGGAGGGGGGGGTGGTCTGTATTGAGGGGCAACTATAGTTGGAGCGGGGTGACACCATGTTTCACCACACCGGGTGACACCAACCCTAGTGACACCACTGATGGATATATATGTATATGTGACAGCTCGGTGCTAAGGTTCATCTCCCCTGTCACTGCATACTTTTTCTGCACGCTGATGTCGAAAATGGGTTAATGCCACTGTAAAGTATTTCTGAGGCCCATAGTTTTTTTGCACTACAAGAAAGTGGTGCCCAACTGCACACAGGTGTAGCAAACTGCAGAGTTAAAATAGCGAAAGATGGTAAAACTGGCTTCTGCACCCATAGAAGAACGTTTGCCCATGTAGGCCTTGATCATAAAGGCCATAGTTTTCTTGTTTGTATTTTAGTTTCGGGTCGGGTATGAAATGGTTTGTCAGGGCGCTTTGTGTCCTCCCTGAGTAGATTCACCCGCTTTTGTCCTCATAATCGCTGTCACTGAGGCAGAAAGTGATGAGAAATCCAAAGTTTTGCACTTGTTCAGGTAACAACTAATGCCGCGCAGGGCCGTCTTTAATATTGATTGGACCCTGGGCAAAACTTTTCTTGAGGCCCCCCTACCATGCAGTTTTGCTCTCTACATGCTCTGAGACATACAATAAATAGCAGCTAGACTCAAAATCAGTTTACTGAATTAGATCAGGCAGCTATTGAGATTGGTTGCCAGAGCTTAGTGTATCATTACCGCTCACTGACTGGTTGCTAGAGGTTACAGCACACATTACGGCTCACTGATTAGTTGCTAGAGGTTACAGCACATGATTTCTGCTTGTTGATTGATTGCTAGAGATTACTGTGGATATGACCTCAGGGGGGCATGATATACATATCAATGCTGCTAGCTGCCCCTATTTACATATGAATGCTGGAAATTTACATGTACACACAGGGTCTGAAGGTGAGTCACCTGTACACAACAATAGGGCAGAGCTGGGCAGCATTAGTAGCAGCACTTCACACTGAGATATCAGGACACAGCACAGGACCAAAACCTCAAGGGATGAGGGAATTTAAACCAGGATAATTGGCAAGTATGAGGCAGCTGCTTTGAGCCCCACAACAATGACAGGGCCCAGGGCAGCTGCCCCTTTTGCCCTGCCTTAAAAACGGCCCTGATGCCGCGTACACACGATCGGAATTCTCGTCGGAAAAAGCTCTGATGGTTTTCCCGACGGAATTCGGCTCAAGCTGTCTTGCCTACACACGGTCACATCAAATTGCGATCGTTTATAACGCGGTGACGTACAACGACGTGACTAGAAAAAGGAAGTTCAATAGCCAGTAGCCAATAGCTTCTCTCTCGTAGTTGAATCTGAGCATGCGTGATTTTTGGAGTGTCGGAATTGCATACACACGATTGGAATTACCGATAGAAAGTTTTTCCGTCTGGAAAATTGAGAACATGCTAGCCATTTTTGGCTGGCAGAAATTTGGACAGCTAAATTCCGATGGAGCGTACACGCGGTCGCATTTTCCGATGAAAAGCTCTCATCTGTCCTTTTCTGGCCGGAATTCCGATCGTGTGTACGCAGCATAAGAGGGAAAAGTGAGATTTTCTGTTTGTGTTTCTGACAGGAAATCTCCCCAATAGGACAGAGACAGAAAAAAACAAAAAAGAAGAAAATGACAGAGGTTCTGACTGTTCCCTAATATATCTAAAATGAACAAAAAGCTTTTGGTTTCGATACACTTACACAGGACCGGAGTTATACAATGATACAATATAGTACATTTTTATAATTTATTGTCCATGGAAGGTTCTTGAGGAGCCTGTGTCGGTTTCCAGATAAACGTTTTATTAATCTATTCGGTGTCTGCTATTCCAATCTCTCCTTTTTACGCAGCTGCATATGTATATATATAGGATCCAATATGTTAAAGCACTTGTCACCATTCCTTTTTCTATATGTAAGGTTTTCCATTGCATTTGCATGTAATATTTGGACAGAATTCTAGAACGGTAGCTTCATATAAACTGTCTGTGCTGACCATGGCAACCAATCAGGTCTCAGCTGTCCTATATCTTAGGATGTGAATAGAAGTATCAAACTGGCAGATCTCTGTAATAACACTTGTTTCCTTTTAATTTTTTTATCATGGAAAAGTTTATATATTTTCATCAAAAAAGAGAGAAAAATTTCTGTATTTCGCTAATAATATGTTTTTTTTTTTGCATTGATCTTTTCTTGGATCTGTTTCTGGCGCCTGAGCCTCTATTTACCCCTGAGCATTCGGTCATGTACCCAATGTACAACATCATTCAACATCAGGGCTGCCTTTAACGTGGGCCAAAAAGGGAAGCTGCCCTGGCCCCAGTCATTGTTGTGGGGCCCAAACAGATGAGCTGCCCGCAAATAGTTGATAAATTGATTTGGCAATCACTCAGGAGATGAGGGTGGAATTGAATGTTGAGGGTGCTGGTGATTGGTTGGGTGTTATGTCTGCGGTCTGTGCAGTGATTGACCAGCTTGGTAAAGTAAACCTTGCCTGGGGAGAGCACCTGTCAGTCCCAGGCACAGTCACACCAACCCTTCTTCCTCACCATGTCCAATAAGCCGCAGACAATAGGCCCACTAAAGAACTTCTGTGGCAGAGGGTTTGACGAGGACACTCTTAAGGTGAGACCATGGGGGGGGGGGGGGGGGGCAATGCAGGGGTCTGAGGAGGAAGAAGAGGGGGTCCTGTGTAATGATGGGAGCATTATGGGGAAGAGGGTCCTGTGTAATATTGGGGATAGTATAGGGAAGGTGGTCCTGTGTAATGATGTGGTAGTATGAGTGAGGGAGTCCTGTGTAATGATGGGGGTAGTATGGGGAAGAGGGTCCTGTGTAATGATGGGGGTAGTATGGGGAAGAGGGTCCTGTGTAATGATGGGGGTAGTATGGAGAAGGGGGTCCTGTGTAATGTTGTGCTGTGTAATGTTGGGGGTAGTATGGGGAAGGGGGTCCTGTGTAATGTTGGGGGTAGTATGGGGAAGGGGGTCCTGTGTAATGTTGGGGGTAGTATGGGGAAGGGGGTCCTGTGTAATGATAGGGGCAGTATGGGGAAGAGATTCCTGTGTAATATTGGGGATAGTATGGGTAAGAGGGTCCTGTGTAATGATGGAGGTAGTATGGAGAAGGGGGTCCTGTGTAATGATGGGAGCAGTATGGGGAAGGGGGTCCTGTGTAATATTGGGGATAGTATGGGGAAGGGGTCCTGTGTAATGATGGGGGTAGTATGGAGAAAGGGGTCCTGTGTAATAATGGAGTAGTATGGGGAAGAGGTTGCTGTGTAATGATGGGGGTAGTATGGAGAAGGGGGTCCTGTGTAATGATGGGAGCAGTATGGGGAAGGGGGTCCTGTGTAATGATGGGGGTAGTATGGAGAAGGGGGTCCTGTGTAATGATGGGGGTAGTATGGAGAAGGGGGTCCTGTGTAATGATGGGAGCAGTATGGGGAAGGGGGTCCTGTGTAATGATGGGGGTAGTATGGAGAAGGGGGTCCTGTGTAATGATGGGAGCAGTATGGGGAAGGGGGTTCTGTGTAATGTTGGGGATATAATGGGGAAGGGGGTCCTGTGTAATGTTGGGGATAGTATGGGGAAGAAGGTTCTGTGTAATGATAGGGGTCTTGTGTAATGATGGGAGCAGTATGGGGAAGGGGGTCCTGTGTAATGATGGGGGTAGTATGGAGAAGGGGGTCCTGTGTAATGATGGGGGTAGTATGGAGAAGGGGGTCCTGTGTAATGATGGGGGTAGTATGGAGAAGGGGGTCCTGTGTAATGATGGGGGTAGTATGGGGAAGAATGTTCTGTGTAATGATAGGGGTCTTGTGTAATAATGGGGGTAGTATGAGGGAGGGGGTCCTGTGTAATGATGGGGTAGTATGGGGGAGGAGATCCTGTGCAATGTGACAGTGAAATTGCATGGGATGGGCAAGAAAATGTTTGCCCAGGGTCCAATCAATATTAAAGATGGCCCTGCTCAACATCAAGAATCCCATTTCACTATGGCTGTTCACGTCTTTAAGTGATGCTCAGTTACTTTCAGCTTGAAAATAAATATGAGCTTTTTTTGGAGCTATGTCAGATGCTTTGGGGGTTATTTACTAAAGGAAAATCCACTTTGCACTGCAAGTGCACTTGAAAGTAAAGTTGCTGTAGATCGGAGGGGGACATGCAAGAAAAATAAAAAACAGCATTTTAGCTTGCACATGTTTGGATGATAAAATCAGCAGAGCTTCCACTCATTCCAGATCTACCCCTTATACCGCGTACACTCGATCGGACGTTCCAGCAGACTTGGTCCGGCGTACCGGGATACGTCAGACAATTTTTTTTTTTTTTTTTTTTTTGCAAATCTGTTTATTGGAATTTCAGACAGTGAACAAGTAACCAAAAGCAAAACAAGACAGACAAAAACAAAAACAAAAACACATACATTGGTCACGATTAGTGTTACAGGCGTGACGTGTAAAGAGTTGCAATATAAGACAGTGCATTACATAAAAAAACATGTCGGAGAATTCAAGGCATCTCACCGGCCACAAAGAGCCGACTCCATGTGCAGTAGGATGACTCAGGACTAAACCATGCTACTCAGACATACAACATTTCCACTAGTGCATATTCCTATTCATTTACAAACGAAAATGCGTTAAGTAGGCTATGGGTCTGAGGCCGTGGAGGCATCCGCCAGCCAGCTGGACCAGACCTTGTCATATTTTTGCGGGCAACCTCTATTAACATAGCAGTCCTTGTAGAGAGGCAGGCTGTCGTTCACCAATTTTTTCCACAGGGAGAGAGGGGGAGGAGTGGGCTTACGCCAGCTGAGCGCAATGGCCTTGCGGGCATAGAAGAGAAGTAGCCCAGCTAGGGTGCGCCGCGCCACAGTGGGAATTAGCTGATCTAGCAGGCCCAGTATGCAAGTTTCTATAGAGAGTGGGAGCGATATGGAGGTGACCTGTGTAATGACCCCTAGTATCTCCTTCCAATAGTCAACAATGGCTGGGCAGGTCCAAAAAATATGAATGAAGTCCCCCGGTATTGTCCCACAACGCCAACATCCCGGCGGGGAGGCGGGGTTCATTTTGTGCAGTCTGTAGGGGGTGAAATATGCTCGGTGGGCCATCTTAAACTGTATCAGCCGATCTCTCAGGGAGACCAGGGATCTGAAGGGGAAGTCCCACATGTCATCCCAATCATCGTTATCAAAGGTGGGAATGTCTCGCATCCACTTATCTCTAAGTTTCCCCAAAGTAGGGAGGGAGGTCATTATCAAATGGGAGTAAAGTGTTGAGGTGGGCTTAGTGTCACAACTGGACTTGAGGAGGCCCTCCAATGCGGATTGGACAACCTGGGGGGGAGAGCTGGAGAACTGGCACCTGAAGGCATGGGAGAGTTGTAGATACCTAAAAAAATAACTCTGCGGGACGTTGAATTCAGAAATCAACTTGGGGAGTGGAGCCAGCGATTGGTCAGAAATCACCTGGTCTACTGTTCTAATATTGAATTTAGTCCAAGCATGGGGTTCAGGCAGTTTGTAAAACTGCTCCAGGGTGGGGTTACGCCACAAGGGGGCAGCTGGAGAAAGTGCATTGGTAGGGTATTTTTCAATTTTAAGTCCTACCCCCCATGCACGCAACGTGGTGCGCATGGAGGGGGTCAGCGGGTACGGGGCCTTCGGGCCACGATAGAGTAAAAATTTCAATGCCTCCAGCGACCCCAACACCGCCGCTTCAAGTCAGACAATTTGACCCTGTGTGGGCTCCAGCGGACTTTTTTTTTCCAAAAGTTAGACGAAACTAGAAATAAAACATGTTTCAAATCTATCTGACGGACTAAAAATCGGGAAAACCGTTAGTCTGTGTGCTGGTCCGACAGGCCAAATACGACGCAAGGGCAGCTATTGGCTACTGGCTATTGAACTTCCTTGTTTAGTCCCGTTTACGTCATCACGTTCAAAACTAACAGACTTTCGAACGGACTTAGTCTGGTCTTGTGTGGCCAAGTCCGTTTCGTTCAGAAAGTCCGTCAGGAAGACCGTCGGACCTAGTCCATCAAAGTCCGGTCATGTGTATGCGGCATTCAATTTAGAGCGACTGCACTTCCAAGTGTACTTTCAGTGCAAAGTGGATTTGCCTTTCGTAAATAACCCCCTTTGCCTCCATGGACTTGGAAGCACCTGTGAACCAGTGGCGGCTGGTGAAGTTTAAGGATGGGGAGGGGCGCCAGACCCCGCCCTTCCTTTTTGACCCCTCTCACTTGGTGAAAATGGGTGTGGTTTCAGCAAAATGGTGGGCGTGGCTCTAAGGTGGTGTGGTTAGTGTCTGAGATGAACGAGGGACAGAGGGAGAGAGGGATGGAGGGACAGCAGGCCCAGATCCTACACAACAATAGAATTATGTGTATTCTAGAAAGTTTAACAATCAGCAGATAAAGATATTTCAAACACCTGGTGTCAGCACTTCAATTATCCCGGCACCATGGTTGTTATGGTGTCAGGATGATTAAAGCGCATTATTTCTATTATAACATTGTAATATAAAATAAAATCATTCAACTCACCATAATGCAGAATCAGTGGGAGCCCTGAACGTGTCACTAGCCACGTCGCCTGCCACCAGATGCCATCAGGTGTCCCCAGCGGAGTCTGTCCTTACATCAGGTGCCCCCAGCGGAGTCCCTCCTTGCATGCAGCCTGTGTCCCACCAAATGCAGCATGTGTCACCTTTAAATTGCAGCAGCATGTGTTACCTTTAAATTGCAGCAGCATGTGTCACCATCAGATTGCAGCAGCATGTGTCACCATCAGATTGCAGCAGCATGTGTCACCATCAAATTGCAGCAGCATGTGTCACCATCAAATTGCAGCAGCATGTGTCCCACCAAGTTGCAGCAGCCTCACATCAAACCCCCCTTACTTACCTTGCAGTGTGTTGTCCTCTCCAGCGATATCTCCTGTAGAGAGGTCCGTCCTCTCATACTTCCTGGTTCCTCTCTCCTGGGCGCAATTGGAACAGGAAGTGACATAATCTCAGATGTCTACTACGAATGGGCGGAAGCTACTTGGCGATTTGGAAAGCGCCGCAAGGCAGGGTAAACGCCCCTGCTGTAAACGCATGACACAAGCAGTTTTACAAAAAAAATTTATGCATTTTATGTGTCTGAAGAACTGTTTTCCTCTGCTCTCCTCCTCTCCCAAAACAAAAATGCTGGAGTTTGCAAACATGTGCATAAATTCTTGCAAAAACAGGCGTCCACGCATACAAAAACAAGGGGAAAAAAAACATACAAATCACCTGAAACGTTCAGCTCAGGTGGGAATGATGGATTTAAAAAAGGGGAATTTACTAATATTATCAGCTGGAATGTACTCTGCATATTTCTCTTGTACTTACGAAATGTATCAATGACTATAAATGGACTTTGCTTGAGGACAATACTGCCATTTTTTTAATATGCACGTAGCTTTTTATGAAGCCATCAGCAGTTATAATGACCCTTCGCTGTAAGGGACATTTTAATTCCACAAAACTAATTTGCTGGAGATTGAGGGCAGAGTTCCTGCCGGTACGTCCTTGTAATGTTGGATTATTTGGTAGTCACACAGCCCCTGCAGTGTTCTCATTGTCTGCATGGCTGCGTGGAGCCCCTGTACAAATTAGGGATATGTGGAAGTGTCTGATGGAATTAGCGATTGTCAGGGACCAGACTGATTACAGATCACCAAGACAAGAGTGAATTAACCTCTAAAAACCTGACAGATAAAAAATAAAATAAAAAAAATGTCATTATTTTGTAATTAAACAATAACCCAATCAGCAGAACAGAATTCTATAAAAAAAAATAAAAAATGGCGGATGCTTTTCTGTCTCTATTTACCATTCAGTGGTCAGTTTTTTCTGCGTCGTAAACAAGGGGCAGACATCAACTTTTATTTTCCAGCATATTTTTCTTAGAAAGCCTTTTTAATGTAGAGTTCTTCAGGGTCATTGTTCTCTGGTACTGGGGTGGAATGGAGCGTGACGTACATGAAAGACATATGCCGAGCCTGTGATTTATTTGTGTAACTTATAAGGCATATCTACAAGCAGATGTCTATGAAGCAGCCAGAGGCAGCAGGTAACTGTTAATGATCTCTAGCAAACACCGGAGCTGCGGTAAAGTAAAAAAAAAAAAACACTGTTTTATGTCATAAATTTCCAAGAGAATCAGCAGGCTTTTCACAGTGCTTCTGGGTGAGACCGACACCTCTTGCTACAGGGTTCTGTACTGGGAAACTAATAAGGGCACTGCTTGGAATATATTGGATTTTTACATGCCTGGATCTCCCAAAACTAGATAATCATTGGCAAGGATTCAGAATAAATTTGTAGATTGGGAACCCTCACTTCCTGCTGATTTCACTAGTTGCATGCTTGATCTCCGTCATATACACCCACATATAGTCCATAACGTTATGACCACTGTCCGGTAAAGGGAATCATATTGATAATCTCATTAAAGTGGGTAGGATATATTAGGCAGCACGTGAACATGTTGTCCCTTCAGTCGATGTGTTAAAAGAAGAAAAAAAAAAAAATGGACAAGCATAAGGATTTGAGCGACTTTGACAAGGGCCAAATTGTAATGGCTGGGTGACTGGTTCAGAGCAACTCCAAAAATGCAGCTCTTGTGGGTCTTCAGGGGGTCAGGACTTACCAAAAGTGGTTCAAGAAAGGAAAACCGGCAAACTGGTGACATGGTGATGGGTGGCCAAGGTTCATTGTTGCACATGTGGTTGATGGCCGGCCCGTGCAGTCCGATCCAATAGAAGAGACAACGTAGCTCAAAAAAGGTTATTTCTGGGTCCTATACAAAGAACACACAGGGTATTGCGGTTTGTTGTGGCGGGGCCTGCTTAGCCACAGACCATTCAGGGTGCCCATGTCCACAGCCAAAAGTGCCTACAAAGGGTATGTGAGCATCAGACCTGGATCATGGAGCAATGGAAGAAGGTGGCTTGGTTTGATGAATTCAAGAATGGTTTGATTACAGAAACTAATTTGAGGTGTTCTCTTGGTCTCCAAGTTCTTCATATCTCAATCCAATAGAGCATCTGTGGGATGTGCTGGAAAAACAAGTGTAGCACTAACCCCTGAAGGAGCTTCTGGTTAGATTTGGGCTTACCGTTACCTCCCGGTTTCCTCGTTGTACGTCTATGGGTTCCCGTGGTAGATGGCTCAGTAACTTGGAGACTGACAACAGATCCACTTGAATGGATTTTATTTGCAAAAACGTAAACAATGAAACAGTCTCTTGAATCGGGATCAGAGGGTTGGAAAGGAAAGTTCAGGTACTCTTATGCCTCGTACACACGATCAAACAATCTGGTGGAAAAGTCCGGCGGACAATCCGCCTGAGTGTAGGCTCCGGCGGACTTTTTTTTACCCAAAAGTCCGAGGGACTAATGCCGCGTACACACGTAGCAGACTATCCGGCTGGGATTGTGACATCATAATGGGCGGTGACATCATCCGGTGATGTCCCTATATAAGTCGCCGCATGTCCTGTCATAGTGACCGGAGACAGAGACGAGGCAACATCTCCAGAAGAGGAGAAGAGAAGAAGGGAAGAACAGCGACGCCTCCTTCGCTGGCCCCGGCTACCTGGAGACACGCTGAAAATGAGCGGACTTTCCTCCGCGTGTGTGGGCGAGTCCGTTCATTTCAAAAGTACAGCGGATAGTCCGGTGGACTTAGTACGCCGTATTAGTCCGTTGCAAAAGTACCGTGTGTGGGCAAGTAGCTTGTTCGGAAAGTTCGCCAGACTAAGTCCGCCGGATAGTCGGCTACGTGTGTACGCGGCATTAGTGTCAAAGTCAAATTTGCTAAAGAATTTGCTTACTTTGATTGCATCCAGTGAATAGCCATTCGCAACTGGATGATCATTCAGGTTGGACAGACTTCAGAACAAGTCTCTGCCACAGACGTTGTAGAACACGTAGGAAAACTAAGCTTGAAACACTTGTAGGATATCTGGATCTTTCAGCCAGCTTGGCGATATCCACAAAACCGGATTCTCTCGGTTACTTCAGCCCTTCCAGGCTCTTGTTAAGAAAACCAACCCGTACGTGGTGTTCTTCTGAAGAGTCCTCCCCTGGAATGCTTGAAGTCACTGGGTTTCTCCCGAACCGGAGACGGCACCCAACCACCTCAGAATCCTTCTTTTAGTTTCCCTGCCTCAGGCTAGCCAGCCCCGAGACATCAAAGTCCGGTGGATCCGCACCCCAGGCCATAGCCTTCCTGGGGGCTGGTCAGGAGGACCAGGACCATGAAGTCAGTACATCATTCTGGACTGGAACCCCAAACCACGTGACATCCTCATCTTAAGTACCCTCTCCCAGAAAGCACAGCAAGAACGCCATTCCCAATGGGTGGGCTCCGAGAGAGAGTAACTTAAGCACCTAACCAGACCATAGTTCCAAGCCTGCCAGAAGAGACAGTGCCCCATGTAATAAATAGCTCTTCTTCTTGGATCCCCTGCTGGCATTCCTGATTCCTCTCCCAAGTGCCTCTATAGAAAGCTGCACCTGAGCCTTGCTGTCTGTGTCTATTGACACAGACAGCCGACTTGTCCCCGCCCTCCGCTCCCTCGTCTCTGGCTTTAACAGGAAGAAATCCATTAAAGTAAAAAATGTTTAGTATTTATAACCACTGCGAGCTGGCCATACATGGACGAATTTCGATCCAATTCTGGCCAAGCTTGGATCCTTTTATGGCCATTCCTGTTCATGAGAAACCGATCTGGACTGGAACCCCGAACCATGTGACGTCCCCATCTTAACCACTTCCCACCCGGCCAATGCATATATACGGCCGGGTGGGAGCCGTCTAATCCTGATAGGACGTTCAGGAACGTCATTCAGGAGTAGCGGGATCGCGCGCGCGCAGCGGCGCACCCGCGCAGCGGCGCGATCCCGATGTGCTCGTGTCACCCGGACACGGCACATCTCAGATCGGCAGGAGGGCTCTGTGATTGGCCCTCCTGATCACATGACGGCCGTGTCCAATCACGGCCGTCATGTGATGTAAACAAACAGCCGGTTGCTAGGCAATCGGCTCTCCTCTCCTCACACGGAAGTCACCGCTGAGGAGAGGAGAGCAGAACGCTGCAGCCGGCTGATGATCAGTGAGTATGGGCTGCTTTTTACAGCTTTTTACTCACTGATCATCAGTCTAGTGTAAACACACAACACACCACACAGTACAAACACAGTCCCCACATATGTCCCTAAAACACACATGTCCCCAAAACATACATGTCCCCAAATAATAAAAACACATGTCCCTAATAATAAAAACATGTCCCCCACATATGTCCCACTAAAATCACATGTCCCAATGATTATCTGCACACATATATACGTGATCACCTGCACACATATGTACATGATCATTTGCGTACATATGTCCGTGATCACACAAACCAATTATTATACACTTAACGGAATTTTTTTTACCAAAAACATGTAGCAGAATACATTTTGGCTTAAATTTATGACAAAATTTGATTTTATTGGATTTCTTTTCAAATAGAAAAAAGAAAATATTGTTTTTTTCCCAAATTTCCGCTTTTTTTGCGCTTATATCGCAAAAAAAAAAAACGGAGTCGTGAATAAATACCACCAAAATAAAGCTCTATTTGTGCGAACAAAATGATAACAATGTCATTTGGGTACAGTGTAGCATGACCGCGCAATTGTCACTGAAAGCACGAGAGCGCTGAAAGCTGAAAATTGGGCTGGGAAGGAAGGGGGTGAAAGTGCCCTGTATTGAAGTGGTTAAGTAACCTCTCCCAGAAAGCACAGCGAGAACGCCATTCCCACTGGGCGGGCACCGAGAGAGAATAACTTAAGCACCTAACCAGACCATAGTTCCAAGCCTGCCAGAAGATACAGTGCCCCCTGTGGCCAGGCTGAACATCTCACGGTCCAGTCAGAATGATGAAGTCTAATTTAGACAATTGTACACAAACCAAACTGCAGTTTGGGCCAACTTTAACTTTGGAAAAACCGAATAGCTCGTGCTCTTCAGGAGCTGCTGCTACACAAGTCTGATGCATGAGGGCTCCACCTTGCAACTTAAAGGATATGCTACTGATGACTTGGTGCCGGATTCCACAGCATACCTTCAGCGTTCTAGTAGAGTTCGTGCCTTGATGAGTCAGACCCCTTTCACACCACATCGCCCATAGTATGGGCAGTAAAACGCTGCTGCTTTTACCCCCGCTAGCGGCCAAGAAAGGGTTAAGACCGCTGGCAATACGCCGCAATAGCGGCGTTTTGCCGGCGGTATGACAGCGCTGCCCCATTGATTTCAATGCGAAGCAGCGGTGGAGGAGCGGTAAACACACCGCTCCTTCACCGCTCCAAAGAAGCTGCTGGCAGGACTTTTCCTGACGTCCTGCCAGCGCACCGCTCTAGTGTGAAAGCCCTCGGGCTTTCACACTACAGACAATGGTGCAGCTTTTTTTGGGCAGATTGCAGGCGCTATTTCTAACGCTATAGCGCCTGCAAAACGCCCTGGTGTGAAAGGGGTCTGAGCGTTAAAAAAAGCGCCTGTAAAGTGCTTGAAAGATGCCTCATCTGCAGTCCCAATGTGAAAGCCCAAGTGCTTTAGGAGCTCTTTCACAATGTCAGCGCCCAAAAAACACCCGTAAAGCGCCGCTTAAACTATCAGCGCTTTACCAGCATTTTTCGAGCGTTATTGGGGCGCTTTTAACGCTATAGCGCCTGCAAAACGCCCTTGGTGTGAAAGGGGTCTTATGGTGGGCTGTCATAATGTGTATGCCTGATTGGTGTATTCATAAAATTAAAGTTCAAACTGGGCTAACAGTGTGAGTTCATGTCGTGCATTCTGATAGGTGGAATTGGGAGATAAGTAGGTGGATGTACAGAAGGGAGGCAGCTCGGCGTGTCACCAGTGTACTGACGTCCACTCGCAGTCCAAAGAACAGGCAGGAGGCGGAGCCGTGGCACAGAGACTATTCGCTCTCCTTATGCGGCACAGCAGGGGGCATCACATTTCTGTTAATCTTTTTTATTAGTGCATCGCCATCAGACATTCATATCACTTAACTTTATTTAAGGTATACTATCCAACTCTGGTAATTTACCAGATAATAATCTTTTCTACTTCCAGCCAAGGACCTCCTGTCAATTCTGGCAGAACAGCGAGCATTGACTTTTAATTCAACGTCAGCAAAAAGCAAGTGACACTTCTTTAGCCCGGCGTTCCCCAGATAAAAATCGGAACTTACACTGTAAATAGAATAATTGGCAGAAGGGTAAACAGTCCAGAAGAAAAAAATATAATTTAGCAAAGTGCACTCTGTAGACTGGAAACACATGTTCAGAACATCGTATGAGTGAAGATCTGGTTTGAAGTCCACAAAGTCTACGGCCTGAAATGAATAAAAACACAATTTTAGACTCAAAGACAGATGGGTGAATCCTGAGCGGCCGTTTCACCTTTGTGTTGGGGGGGGGGGGGGGGGGGCTCTTGTTTTAATGATGTTTCCTGTGCATGTGTTGGGGTCCTGCAGGGACATTATAACTGCAAGAGGGGCGCAGGGGAGGGGGAAGAATGGGCTATTTCAGGTCAGTTTTTACCATCTGGCAGACAGTTGTGTTTTTAAGTTAACTATTCGTGAGTTTTTGTTTTATTGGTGGATAATGTTCAGACATGTACTAATTAATTGAAGCCTTTATCTCATTGGCTTAACTTAATTTAATTAAAACACGACTGGATTTTGCATTTTCGGTGAGCACATTTATTATGTTATGATTCGTGTTTATGCTAAATCAAAGGTCTTTAAACTTTCGAGCATGAGAGGTTTACATCGTATATTTTACAAAATTTCACAGGCAGAAAAAAAAAATCAGTTTTATAACTCAATGAAGAATAAAAGAATGAATGAATACATTTCACTCAGATCTTTTCTTGGAATCAGCAAGTTATAATTCTGAAAAAAAGAGAAAGAACTTTAATAAAGTAAGCAAAATCCCTCCTTTTCATTTGGGGAAGTTACCCCCCTCCTCCTCCTTTTCATTTGGCACATTATTTCTTTTTTTGGGGGGGGGGTTGATTTTGACAGTTACCCACTCCCCCAATTCTGTTCAGATCGCTGCGGTGATCTGCAGCCTTCTTGGACACATCACAGACCCCAGAAGACTGCGGGACCAAACAGAAAGTACAGCGTGGCTCGCACCTGCTCAGTTGGAAGCCAGCTGTGAAGCCGCAGAGCTTCACTGGCAGTTTCACTTAGTGAAGATGTGGGCGCCTGCTGATTGAAAAAGGACATCACTGGATCCAGGAGCAGGTAAGTGTCCTTATATTAAAAGTCAACAGCTACAATACTTGTAGCTGCTGACTTTAAATTTTTTGAGGGGAGACTGGAGCTCCTCTTTAAATTTAGAATTGGCCTTAGGCGCCTCCCCCCCCCCGCCCCTTACACCAGAGTGCCTATCAGACTCCCTCTTTATATCAGGGTTCCCATCAAAGCTTTTCTTTAATCGTAGTCTGCGGTAGGAGTCCCACCTACCTCAGAATCCCCCTCTTACAACAGTGTCCCCATCAGAGCCCTCCTTTCATCAGAGTCCATAACCGAGTTCATCCTACATCAGTGTCCGCTGAACAGCCCCCCTTACATCAGGGTCCCCATCAGAGTTCCTCCTTACATCGGGGCTCCCCTTTTTAGCCCCCCTTTACATCAGAGCAGCACAGTGGTGTAGTGGGTAGCACTCTCACCTAGCAGTAAGTAGGGTCGCTGGTTCAAATCCCAACCATGACACTACCTGTCTTGAGTTTGCATATCCTCCCTGTGCCTGCGTGGGTTTCCTCCGGGTACTCCAGTTTCCTCCCACAATCCAAAGACATGCAGGTAGGTTAATTGGCTTATTTCCAAAATTGGCCCTAGTATATGAATGGGGACCTTGGATTGTGGGCTCCTCGATTGTAGGGACTGATGTGAGTGTGCAGGGATAAGGACAATTGTAGGCACTCACTCAGGTTGAACTGGATGGACCGGTGTCTTTATTCAACCTTACTAACTATGGAACTATGAAGAGTGCCCATCAGAGCCCCTCTTAGATCAGAATTCCTACAAGTGGTCCTCCCTTACCTTGCTTACAGCATGGCTGTAGTTAGTGTAGAAGAAAGGTGGGAGCCAGAGCAGGTATGGACAGATGAAGTTCTGTGCTGGGACACCGACATTCCTAGCAATGGACTGGGATAAAGCCAGTGCAGTGGGGGAAACCTGACCCTATCTGTGGGCCGAATGCAAACCTGTAGCCGGCCAGATTTGGAGACTGCTGCCCAAAATCATCGTGATGTGACTTTCAAATATTTACAAGCTTGTTCTTCCATATTTCTGTTATTGTATTAAATATACAGATTTGTGGATTGGTCACAATGGAGAGCTCTTATCGACTCAGTAAAATACAGCTGGCCACACATGTATAGATGTCTATGGGCTTAACAAAAGACATCCAACAAATTCTTGCATCCACTCTAAGAGCATGTATGGATGAATCTCCCCCTCCTGGCTGTCAGAATACCCAAACAGTGCCTACATCACCATGCTGTCTGCCATCATCTTCTCCAATGATACCTCCAGTTCTTGTGTTCCATGTTTTTGACCATTGGGAGACCATTGATGATGTAACTGCTGCACATGCATTACATTGTTTGGACCCCAGCTCCATTCAATATTGTATTGAGTCCACCGATATGTGCAATCTGCCATATGATGCATAAGGGGAGATCTGAGGAATTCTTAGCGGCAACCAATCACATATACTCAATGACCCTGCATGCCTTAGACCCCACACAATGCCCCATTCAGAGACACGGATGGAGTGCGCCCACTCAACTAAAGGCGGCTAAGAGAGATTGCAGAATTCGACAGAAGTGTCACATAACAGGAGACGGCGGTCTGAGACTGGGCGAGAGATAAGTGTCTGCATAAGCTATTAATTCACTTTCTGCTTCACGGGTAACTACACCACCGGCCCATGATCCCACCAATCTGCACTTCAAACAGGACGTCTTGCGGTTCTACGTTTCCACTTCCTAGTAAACACCATATTGACTGCAATTGGGAGGTTTTAGTGCAGAACATCCGAAAAAAAGAAAGGGATTCATTGTTTCAAGTGCATTTCAAGGCAAAACCTTTTTTTTTTAGTTTTGGATAGAATGGGGAAGGGTTAAGCTGGATAAACACTAGTAGAATTTATTTCAATTGTTTTCTTTTTAGGAACATTTGTTGTTCTATTCATTAGTGGGGTCAAGTCAGACCTTCGTGTTTCACCGCAGTGATGAGAAAATTCGAAGAAAATGTATTTCCCTAATGAATGAATTTCTAACACCATATGTGGTTTCCATTTATTCATCCCCAAATCAACTGTTAAACGCAAACTACATTTTGAAGTACTCTCAAAACAACATTCAGTTATCAAATGTACAAAGAATTATCCTATGAACATTCGTTGGAAAATCTACTAGTGTATGGACAGCTTTACACCCTTTGACTTCTCTCCTTCTACTGGCCACCATTGTCATCTAGAAAAAAGGGAGAGGGGGAATACGAAAATGTTAAAGTTGTGCCCAGAATATTCTAATGCGGGACACTTGTTCTGGGGACACTTTCTAAGCCCTTGTACACACGGGGCGGACATTCCGACAACAAAATCCATCGGATTTTGTCCGAAACTTGTGCTGCATACACACGGTCGGACAAAGTTATCGGAAAATCCGATCGTTCGTAACGTGATGACGTTATTTTGTTACGACGGGACTACGTTCAGGCTAGTAGCCAAAAGCTTTGGTCTAGGAATTTGATCCATCAGGGTTTACTTCCTCTTTAAGTGCCCAGTGGTCAAGTGGTTGATTAAAGTGCACGTAAAACCACACATACAATCAAGCTGTGGCCAAAACACAGCACACCAGTATGAAGCCACTTTAAGCTGATTGCAGTGACTCCTTATTGGCATCATCAGTTCACTGATTTCTCCTACATATGACTAGCATGTTTTCTTTAACGTCAGTGGTTTTTTCCTCTCTTGGACTATTAGGGCCCCCACCTGACTGTCCCTTGTGGGAGTCGTGGCTCACTATGACATGATCTTAATTTTTCTGCCCAGTGACTGTGCAGAAAACGGTCAATAAATAAAACAAGTCATCTCTTATAAGTGGTTGTTTTTACACAGAATAATTAGATATTTTAGCAAGCTGACATCACACAGCAGGGGGCAGGGGAGGGGAGGGGGGGCAGAAAGTGGGAAATAATGTGAGCTGTGTGTTTTAGAACCCATGTCTCAACAAGGAGACAGTTTGTAATTAGTCATCTAACTCCTATAAGGCCTCTTGCACACTGCAGCTTGAAAAAGATTGGTAGAATTATTTTTTTAAACTCATCTAAAATGCAGACCATTGTTTACAATGTGCCTGTACACACAGGCATGTAAACAAGCGCTGCATCTTCTTGAGTTAAAAAAAATTATATGTGTATTAAAATCTGTGTTCCCGGTCACACACGAGTATGGGCATGAATACAACAACCTTTCTGGGAGCTATGACGCAAGAATATGATTACGCGCAAATGTGCTCAAATACGTCCAACATAATTGCCCAAAATTCCCTCCAAAAAGGCAGATGTTCAAACATCAGTACCCTGTGCAAGAAGTCTAAAGGCCCATACACATGATACGAAAATCAGATGGGAAAATCCGTACGACAAGCTGTCTGCTGATTTCTGGATCGTTTGTACGGTGCTTTCGACAGCCAATTTAAATTTGTAGCTGGATGAGCAGACTAGTACATTTTTGAGGAAGGACAATGTCTGATTTTCGGATGGTCATTACAGGAATCGTCACACATAAGTCAAAAGTACAAATACGCACGATCGTATTGCGGCTGGAGTTTATAAATTGCCACATACCGTTGTATAGCTAGCCTGCTATCCAACATTTGTTGGCTGAAAGTTGTACAACAATTGTCTGGAGGAGCTCACTAACCTTCGGATTTTAGACATTCCGTCATCACACGATTCCCGGCCGAAAATCCGGTTGTGTGTCTAAAGAATATTCTTTAGAAAATCTTAATTAAGAATTTTCATTCGAATTTCCCACCATTAGTGGGTTTGCTGCAATGGGCGATTTTTCGTGCGGCCATCTAATTTGAGTGGTCGGGCATGTAGGAAATTTTTTTAACGATTTTC
This sequence comes from Lithobates pipiens, assembly GCF_037356315.1. Taxonomy (NCBI): domain Eukaryota; kingdom Metazoa; phylum Chordata; class Amphibia; order Anura; family Ranidae; genus Lithobates; species Lithobates pipiens. The sequence continues at coordinate 29,254 of NW_027507696.1, read as the reverse complement.
TAATCAATAATGGGAGAAATATAATCGAAAAAAAAATATGCGCATGAGTGCAAAAAAAAGAAAGAAAATTCACAGAAAGAAAAGAAGATTCCCAACCACGAAAATTATTTTCTGTAGAAACATGAGATGAAATTGAAGGCTTGGTTGGTTTACCTTTCAAAATCAATGGTGGCGCCATTGGATCACAAAACACACATCATTTCTGATACTCTAAAGAAAGTTTGTTCTGAATTCGACCCATGTATGCAGGGCCATTTTTAACGCAGGGCAAAAGGGGCAGCTGCCCTGGGCCCTGTCATTGTTGTGGGGCCCAAAGCAGATGCCTCATAATTGCCAACTATCCCGGTTTCAATTCCCTCGTCCCTTGAGGTTTTAGTCCTGTGCTGTGTCCTGATATCTCAGTGTGAAGTGTTGCTACTAATGCTGCCCAGCTCTGCCCTATTGTGGTATACAGATGACTCACATGCAGACCCTGTGTTTACATGTAAATTACCGAAATTCATATGTAAATTGTGGTGACATTCATATGTAAATTGCAGCGGCCAGCAGCATTGATATGTATATCATGCCCCACAGTAATCTATAGCAACCAATTAACAAGCAGAAATCATGTGCAACTAATCAGTGAGCCGTAATGTGTGCTGTACCTTTGGCAACCAGTCAGTGAGCGGTAATGATACACTGTAACCTCTGGCAACCAATCGCAATAGGAGCCTGATCTGATTCAGTAAACTGAATTTGAGTCTAGCTGCTATTTATTGTATGTCTCAGAGCAGGTGCAAAACTGCATGGGGGGGGGGGGGGGGCAATCAATATTAAAGACGGCCCTGCATGTATGGTCTGCAGAATTTTCCTTTGAAAATCTGAAATTTCAGACGTTGTGATCCGATGGTGCCACCTTTGATTTTCGAAAATTCTACCAACCAAGCCTTCAATTTCACCTTTTCTTTCCTGGTGTTTTCTTTTCTTGCACATTTCTTTTTCAAATATATTTCTCACACGATTCTCCCATCATTGATTAGAAAATCGCTTGATTTAAAAAAAACGAAAAAAAAAACGGGGTACACGAAAATCAGCCATTGCTGCAGCCCACTTATGGTGCGAAATTTGAAAGAAAATATTTTCAAAATTCGACCCATGTATGGCCTGTGTTCTGCCGTATAGTGTCCGGCCATCAAATAGTGTCCGCTCCGTACTGCGCATGCGCAGTACGGAGCAGACGAAGCTTCGGAAAATCTCCGAAGCTGAACGGCGCCTGCGCCGTGAGTGGAGGTGGTGGCCCCACCATCCAAGCGGACACAGGGTTGTGAATTTTAGAGGGGCCGTCGCAGGCGAGCTTAGCTCGCCACACTTCGGGCTTGGCCTCGCTGCGCTCGGCTCTTTTTTATTCTAACTCTATGTCCACTTGGATAGTGGGGATAGAACCTGGACTCACGGCGCAGGCGCCGTTCATCCTCGGCAATTTTCGGAATCTGTGTTGCTGTGTACTGCGCATGCGCAGTACGCACCGGACACTATCGGATGGAGGACGTCATTTGACAAGACACCGGCTCTACTAACAGAATAAGTGAAAAAAGAAAACACACTCAAATGAGGTCCATTATTATGCTCATGTAAGTATTTTATTTTTTTCTTCTGAACCTAAACATGTACAAGAGAATGGGCACTTCCAACCGCCATCTGGCTCCTGTTAAAGTGGCACATCCATTACCTTCACATCTGCTCAGGAACACGAAGACCTGTCATGTCCAAGCTTCAGGGGTCTCATTTCAAGAAACCCCTTTCAACACAACACTTAAATGGTGTCTGTCACCGATCTGGGCGCTGTGCGAAGCTTTCTGTTACTTTCCAGAATACTTGAGACTTTAAAAAGTTAATAATTCATATTTACAGTAACAAGAAAAAAAAGAAGAAGAAGAAAGTGATTTGGGGTATTGCATATGTCTGTGGGCCAAGGTGAAGACCCTGCAGCTTTCTCATGTGTGAGTGATGGGAAGAGGGGCCGATACACCGAGAAAAGTCTGAACCTTCGGAAAGTGGGTGCCTGGAGCTGTGACATTTCACTGGTGATTTACAATGAAAGGCGGCTAAATTAGAGCCATACATTTTTTTCGTCTTACGCCAGAGGGACTGGCCTGTCCATTCCCTGGGTAACTTTAACTCATGGGATTGTTATTGGAGGGCAGGTGACGGCACGTCCGCCTGTCGCTGCAGTGTAGTATATTACATACAGTGCATGTGATATATTGCATGTAATGTGTGTGTTACATTAAAGCAACCCTTTACTTTGCTAGTGTTTATAGAAACCACCATGATAAATGAACAATTCAACATATTAAGAACTCACCAGAGTCTAATTAGTGATAATTCAGCTTCAACTTATCCTAAATCCCAGGTGGGTGCTGCTTTTCTCCCCCCCCCCCCCCATACAAAAGACGAGGTCTGGTTGTCAATCAAAGCCTGAGCACCATGGACGCCTCTGCTCTTCCCCTGAGAGCCACGTTTAAAAGTTCATGAAGTACCAAATTGAAGATGTCTTCACATCTAGAATAGATTTCATTCAAATGATGCCTAATGCCGCGTACACACGGTCGCAATTCCGGCCAGAAAAAGACAGATGAGAGCTTTTCATCTGAAAATGCGACCGTGTGTACGCTCCATCGGAATTTAGCTGTCCCAATTTCCGCCAGCCAAAAATTGATAGCATGTTCTCAATTTTCCAGACGGAAAAACTTCCTATCGGTAATTCCGATCGTGTGTATGCAATTCCGACACGCCAAAAATCACGCATGCTCAGATTCAACTACGAGACAGAAGCTATTGGCTACTGGCTATTGAACTTCCTTTTTCTAGTCCCGTAGTACGTGGTGGACGTCACCGCATTCTTGGCGGTCGGAATTTGGTGTGACCGTGTGTAGGCAAGACAACTTGAGTGGAATTCCGTCAGGAAAACCACCAGAGCTTCTTCCGACGAGAATTCCGATCGTGTGTACGTGGCATAAGACTGGCCATACACCTATAGATTATCTGCAGATGGAAAAAGTTCAGCGTAGATGGAGGAATCTGTTCCACTTTTTCCATCTGACTATCAAAAATCTGCAGATCATCTATAGGTGTATGGCCACCCAGTCTAAGTTCACATTAGACCATTCTCTGAAAAGTAAGTTCATTTTTTCATTCAGGAAGTTATCCTGCTGCCTCCTGAATGCCTGTTTTTTTTGTTTTTTTTTGCCGAACAGCAATTTACTATAAGACTAAAGTGCCGCAACTTGTGTGGTGCAGCCCCACTGAATTGAATAGGTGAATTTAACAAGTAAACTGCCTGTCAACTCAGGATGCTGCATTAAATTTGCCACGGCTGTGTTGTGGTCTTTAGGGGAGCAGTCGGGGAGGGGGGGGGGTAAAATTGTGGGTTATATGCCTGTATTTTTCCCTGTCCATTTGAAGGAGGCCTACAACAGCTGTGTTTTGAAGACCCTCTTAGCCAGAGCTTAAACGTAATTATATAAAAGATAAAAAAAAAATTGTGCGCATTATTTATGAAATCTTATATCAAATTTTTCTTTAGGCATGATGAAGGGGGAGCTTCTGAACCCCTGAAATGTGTTGGCTGTTTTTTACAGTATATGTGTTCTTAATAAAATGTGTTCAAAACTTCTAAACCATCCTGCTTTCCTAAATCAACCAGGGCCAGGACAAGGGGTGGACAGGAGGGGTGGCTGCCCCTGGTGCAGTGAACTCATGTGAGGGAGTGGGGCACCACATGGTGAATTCCTGCCCCTTTATCATTGTAGGTCTAAGTTTTAGGGAGGGAAGGGGGTATCATACTGGGGACACAATGAGGGGGGGGGGTGAGACTGGATCTGTGGTAGGAGGGGGTATTTGACAGAGGCATTTGACAGGCAATGATGAGGCATTTTGTGGTAGGAGGGGTGAATTGGGGAGAGGATAGAATTATAGGAAAGATGGGGGGGGGGATTTGTGCTAGAAGGGGAAGTTTGGAGGAGAGATGATTTGTGCCAGGAGGGGTGTTTTTGGGGAAAGGATTTGTGCTAGGAGAGAGGAACTGGGGAGGGGATAGAATTTGTGGTTGGAGGTTTTTTTTTGGGGGGGGGGGATTTGTGCTAGGAGGGGGAAATGTGGGGAGGGGATAGAATTTGTGCTTGGAGGGGTGTTTTTTTGGGGGAAAGCACTCATGCTAGGTTTGAATTAGGTGGAGGGAGTGGCTTGCAGAGGGAATTTATGCTTGGTGGGGGTGCGAGCATATAGATCAGTGCTGGATTTTTTTGGGGGGTTGGGATTTTTGCTGAGACATGATGCCAACACATTGCACTTTGTCATCTTTGCCCTGAGCACTGGATGACCTTGTCCTGGAATTGTCATGACATTTTATGCCTCGTTCACATGGGTGTACTATAGCATACACCCCTGCGAGGGCTATGTTTGCCAACATGGGGATGCACAGGTGTTCCATGCATCTCCATGCAGGCAGTCCCATTCATGTCAGTTGGGACGCAGCGACTGCATGGACACAACCACTGCCACCGGTATGGCAACTGTTCGGGTGTATGGCCCCAAATGCAGACAGTGGTGGTGGTTTCTTGCTCTTCAGTTGTAGCTTCTCACTGTGTTGCTGCCCATCCAAGCACAGGACAATCATAGCATCTGATTATAAAACACCATAAATTCTGTAGTCATCATATGATCAGACTGAAAAAATTATGACTGGATTGTAACATATGTAGTCCTAAGCAGAGGCGGCTCTCTAATTAGGCAAATAAGGCAGTCGCCTAAGGCCTCGCACTCACTGGGGCCTCGCGACTGCCTGATTGAAGAGGCGCCTCTGCTGACAATAATGCCGTTGCGGCATTAAGCTCTGGCCAGCAGCGGTTTAACATTGCCTGTGTGCTCCACGGCCAGGCAGTGGAGAGAGAAGATGGAGCATGGCTGTGTCTTGGGGAGGAGGCGGGACCAGCGCTGTGTTGTCCGGGGTAGGAGAGGGGGAGGAGATTCCAGCAGCTGGAGCAAAATGTTTCCCGCTGCTCCGGAGATGCAGATAGCGCCCCCCTGTCACCCCCCCCCCCCCACCACTGGAGTGCTCAGTGGAGCGGTCCACACACACCTGGATGAGGCATCTGGCATTCAGTGGCGAGGACGGGAAGAGGAAGGTCACACGGAGGAGGCACCATGAGTGCTGTATGGAGCCGATAGAAAGGGAGGTAGGAAAGATGAGGTGTCCTGACCGGGCTGCCCCTCTCTGGGGCTGTCAATCAGTGCAAGGGGCGGAGGGGGGCCCAGAGTTCCAGCTGCAGGGAGAGGCACAGCTACCATGCCACAACCTCTTTCTGCAGCCAGCGACCACCAACTTGAGAGCCAGCACCCTCACCCCCAAGCATCCTTCAGCCACGGACTGGCCTTTATATCCACTCCTTGTCCCATCCCATCCACTCCCTTCCTCCTGATCACGTGTCACTAACAGTAAGGACAGCTCAGTCCTAGTGTGCCCACCTGTGACTGGCAGCCCCTGACCCCTCCCTCCGCCCTGCCCTTACCCCCACCTATGCGGGACTCCACTGCGGGGGGGCGTTGGGAGGTCCCAGTCCAGTGCTGATCCTCAGCCATGGTGGGCCGAGTGCTCCGCATCCTGCGCTGGCACCGCTTGCTGAATGGCTTCCACTGCTATCTCTTTCACTGGCACCAGCACCAACATAGAGAACACTGACACCAGCACCGAGATAGAAAGCACTGACACCAGCACCGAGATAGAGAACACCGACACCGGCACCGAGATAGAGAACACTGACACCAGCACCGAGATAGAGAACACTGACACCGGCACCGAGATAGAGAACACTGACACCAGCACCGAGATAGAGAACACTGACACCGGCACCGAGATAGAGAACACTGACACCAGCACTTTAATGCTCTTAATATATGTAATTTATACAGTAAAAATTTTTGTCACTTGAATTTTTTTTTCGCATTATGGGCTTGAGTGGGGCCTCATGTCTAGGTTTTACCTAAGCCCTAAGGCGTCACAAAGCCTAAGCCGCCTCTGGTCCTAAGTTCCTGATAAAGCCAGCAATGACTAGACATGTGTAGGAGATGGGGGGTGTAATATAGATTCCATATATACAGGGGTCTGTTGGCCTGTATAAACAGACTGGGTGCACAGAAGTACGTAGTGTTATGGTGGTGGTGGGTTGGAGGTATAAATCTGTCATTTTCATAGACGGAAGGATTTCAGGATAAACAAAGACTTAAAGATGCTGAAATGTTTACGAGCAAAGGATAAAAAAGGTGATTTAATTGCATGCCTCAACCAACTATATACTTCGCTGTGGCGGTTTTGTACCAAAAAAGCCTCAAAAGGACATCTCAGTAGAATCAAACATGTTTTTAAAAACTCTCTCTACCCCGAGTCATATGATACAAGAAGGATCAGCATACACTGAATTTCCCTCTCGTCTGATCCAATGCAGATTTGGCTAAACAAATGAGGGGGGCACAGTTGTTGGTTAAGGCCCATTTAGACCTCTGCACATGTGTAGAGTTGCAGTTTTTTCCCATGCATCAATGTGCATGGATATGAATTTTGACATGCTTTTTCGGTGCATTTTTCAATTAAAAGAGAAATATGGGGTTCTTAAAAAAATATTATACTTGTGGGTACGCTAGGCCCCGTGGAAGGGGTCTCTCATCCTACACATGGGGTACCTTTACTTGTGTAGTGCTCATCAATGCCCCAGGACAAGGCAAAGGCCGCTCTTGGGGAAAACTCAACCTTAAGACAGACATCGAAGTTAGAGATGGCCATACACTTGAACAAATAAACTGGAGTCCATGCATGCACTTAGTTAACTATTTCTCTTCTGTACCTAGTGGCTAGGCCGAGGGTCTTGCCACCCTCACTTCCCATGCCTCCTGGTACCGAGTCGGTCAGTGAAGATAAACCCATGCACTTGGGCTTCATGCATCTCTCTGTGGATGAGAGAACCCTTAGGAGGAGGGAAAGATTGTGCCTTTATTGTGGCCAGGCAGATCACGTTTTGAAGTCTTGGGCTGCTATCTCATCTTTGATGGTATCCGAGAGACCACTCATTATTCCAAGCAACCTCTGCTGCCAGAGTACAGAATTCAATGGCGTAATCAGCAACTCGTCCAGGGAATGCCCAAACCTTGAGGTCCTGTCACCTACAGACCTTAGGTGGCGTTGTTTCGTCCCCAGTTACCCAGAAGGATAAGCCCCTGGTTTTGGTTACCCTTTTTTTGGCGGAGTTGTCCATCAAGATACAGGCTCAAATCGACTCTGGGGCTGCTGGCCTGTTCATTTAAGCTGCCTTTGTATCGAAGCACTTGATTCCGCTGCAGCTGCATGACACTCCACTTGCCACTGAGGATCTTGACGGGAGACCTCTACAGCCTGCCCATGTGACTCATGAGACTGTTCAGTTGTCCATGGCCGTAGGGGCTCTTCACCATGAGATAATCCAATTCCAAGTTTTTTCCTCACCAACCAAGTTTCAGCTGGTTATTGGTTATCCTTGGTTACAGAATCACAACCCCTCTTTTGATTGACTCCGTGCTGAGGTTCCCACCTGGTCGCCACAATGCAGTAAGACATGCTTCCAGAAGGTAGCCAAGGTCCTGTGCCCTTCTTCTCTCTCCTCCCTGAATTCATGTCTTTGACAAAGGTCAAGCCAGTATTTTGCCTCCACACCAGTCATATGATTGCGCAATTGACCTTCAACCTGGTGCCATACCGCCTCGTGGCCGGGGATTATACTTTGTCGGTCTTGGAGGATAAGGCCAGGGAGGAGTATGTTGCAGACACACTTCCTCTTCTCCTGCTGGTGCTGGATTCTTCTTTGTGAAGAAGAAGAGTGTTGAACTAAGACCTTGTATTGATTATAGGGGTCTCAATCATTTCATGGTTAAGAATGCTTATATGATTCCGTTGATTACGGAGTTACTTGACCACCTCAATGTTTTTTTTGATTGATTTGAACTTGATTTGAGAGGAGCATATAATCTTGTGAGGATTAAGGAGGGCAACGCGTGGAAAACTGCGTTTAATACCAGAAAAGGCCATTATGAGTACTTCATAATGCCTTTGGCCTTTGTAACACCCCGGCAGTTTTTTCAGGAATTTATTAACAATGCCCTCCGAGATTTGTTGCAGTTATGTGTGGTGGTTTATTTAGACGATATCCTCATATTTTCCAAGTTCCCAGAAAGTCACCACACAGATGTCTGTCGTGTGCTTCAGAAACTAAGAGAGAACAATCTCTATTGTAAATTGGAGAAATGCGAATTCCATCGTGAACAGGTTAAATTCCTGGGTTATGTCATTTCCAGCATCCATTCTGCAGCGTTTTCTTGGCTTTGCCAACTATTATTGGAAGTTTATTTGTAACTTCTTGTCTCTGGCCAAGCCCCTGACCGATATGACCAGAAAGGACGGTGACCCACATGTTGGTCTCTGAACTCCATTAAGACCTTTGAGAGTCTCAAGGCTGCCTTTGTTTCTGCTCCTGTGTTGGCACATCATGATCCTACGTTACCTTTTATCCTCAAGGTTAATGCTTCTGGGACTGGAGTTAGCACCCTTCTGTCTCAGCATCCTACCTCTGAGAGCGCTATGCATCTTTGTGGCTACTTTTCCAAGAAATTGTCACCTGCTGAGTGCAATTACGAGATTGGTAACAGAGAGCTGTTAGCGATCATTTTAGCACTGAAAGAATGGAGACATCTCCTTGAAGGTACCACTGTGCCAGTTCTCATTCTTACTGACCATAAGAATCTCACAATATTGTCTGAAGCTAAACGCCTCTCTCCCAGAAGGGCGCGATGGACTCTTTTCTTGCCCAGTTTCAATTACATTGTCTTATTCTTACCCGGTACTAAGAATGTAAGGGCTGACGCTTCATGACAATTTTCCTCCACTTCCAAAATGGAGTCAGTTACGGTTCCCATGATTCCTCCTGATCGTATTCTGGCAACGGTTCGCACCAGTCTCACTTCTCTTTTTGGGTGACAAAATTCTTTCTGCTCAGGTTCATGCTCCTATGGAGAAACCTTGTGTCCGCTGCTTTGTCCCAGAGAGTCTCCGTACTGCCCTTCTCCAGACTTACCATTCTCCCAAGACTGCTGGCCACCCTGGGAAGAATCAACTCTTTTGGGCCATTTCCCAACAATTCTGGTGGCCTAGTCTACGTGCTGATGTAACTGCCTTTGTAGCTGTCTGTTCCATGTATTCTTAGAGTAAGACTCCACAACACCTTTCAGTGGGGCTCCTACATCCCATACTCAATGGAGAGAGGCCCTGGACCCACCTGTCTATGAATTTCATTGTGGAGTTACCCACCTCCCAGGGCAACACAGTTATCATTATGGTGGTCAACCGGTTCTCGAAAATGTCTCTTAGTATTCCACTTAAGAAGTTGGCCACTTCTAAGGAACTGGCTTCCATTTTTGCTCGAGAGATCTTTCGCTTACATGGGCTACCAAGGGTGATTGTTTTGGACAGGGGTAGTCAGTTTGTGTCATGGTTCTCGTGAGCCTTTTGTGCACAGTTGGGAATTTAGCTTGCTTTCTCCTCTGCGTATCACCCGCAGTCTTATGGGGCCACAGGACGAGCCAATCAGTCCTTGGAGCAATTCCTACGTTGCTATATTTCTGACCATCATAACTGGTCAGACCTCTTGCCGTGGGCGGAGTTTGCTCATAATAGTGCCTTGAATTCTGCTTCCCGATTGTCCCAGTTTATGGCGAACTATGGTTTCTAACCTTCCATGTTGCCTGACTCATTTGTTCCCCAGAGTATTCCTGCATTAGAGGAGCATCTCCGTGGTCTTCGTTCCACTTGGGCACAAGTCCGGGAGGCTTTGCGACATACTAATGATAGGTACAGACTGCAGACACCTGCCTGCGCCTTCCTACCAGGTTGGGGACAGGGTCTGGCTGTCATCTCGCAATCTCCGACTTTGTGTTGCCTCTCTGAAGTTTGCACCTCAGTTTATTGGGCCTTTCCATATTCTTTGAAGGATTAACCAAGTGGCTTACGCATTAGACCTTCCTTCTAATTTGCGTATCTCAAATGTATTTCATGTCTCCCTATTAAAACCTTCGGTCTGCAACACTTTACCGCCTCTGTGCCTCGTCCTCACCCTGTACAGGTTGAGTACCATGAGGAGTATGAAGTACAGTCCATTGTTGACTCCCGTATGTTCTGTGGGCGCATACAGAACCTGGTGCATTGGAAAGTGTATGGTCCGGAGCAACGCTCTTGGGTCTCATCCTCGGACGTACATGCCCCTGTCCTCCTCCGTGATTTCCATAGATGTTTTCCCCTCAAGCCTGGTGGTCCTTCAGGGGGGAGGGGTCATTGAGGAGGGGGTACTGTCAGGGCTGGGCTCAGCCCTTCCTTCTCTGAGCTGGCCACTCAGCTGTCAGCTAATTGCCTATCTCTCCACAATGACTCTGTTTATGATATCCTGCTTGTCAGTCCTGCCTACTTAAGCCGTCCAGCCCAGAAGGTCTCTGCCTTTGCCTTGGTCACATCTCCTGTGTTCCTGTTAAAGACTTGCTTGGCTGACATTCCTTCTGGCTTCAGATCCTGCTTGCCGCGCTGCGTGCTGGGAATGGTCGAGCAATCTTCTGCAGGGAGGGAGGGGGGAGAGGGGAACTTCTTTCCGGCGCCGCAGAGCCCGGGGAGGAAGTGGGAGCTGGGTGCCCATAAAAACTGGGCAGCCGTTCCCCCCCAAACAAATGACATGCTAAATATGGCATGTCAGGGGGTCACCATCACTTAAAGCAGAAGTTCCATTTTTGGATGGAACTCTGCTTTAAAACAAGAAGGGCAGAGGAATTAACCACTTCAGCCCCGGAAGAATTTACCCCCTTCCTGGCCAGAGCACTTTTTGCGATTCGGCACTGCGTCGCTTTAACTGACAATTGCGCGGTCCTGCGACGTTGTACCCAAACAAAATTGGGATCCTTTTTTTCCCACAAATAGAGATTTCTTTTGGTGGTATTTGATCACCCCTGCGGTTTTTATTTTTTGCACTATAAACAAAAATATGTGAATTTTGTTAACAGTCGCTGTCACAATGCATGCCACACCTGGCCTATGTGAGTTTGTTGTGATGCCATTCATTGTAAATTGCATCCCAACACTGTGTACACCAGAGCACAATGCACTGCAAAAGACTCTATATACCATTCATTGTGGTGTGCTGCATTTTGAAAAAAGGGGTCATGAGCATTTTTTCATACATCGTGGTGCGTTGGCAGCCTGATCATCTTAATACAACTCACATCAACGCATGACATGTCACACATCGATACACCGCAACGGATTTAGCGTGAATAGGCCCTTTATATTTTGAAAGTACAGCAATCTTCTGAAAACCCTTTTGGCGTTGCATGCACATATTTTACACTGCTGTCATAGCCAGACACCTGCACAAGCTCTTGTTCATCCCTTTTGTTAATGACCGTCAATCTCTCTTATTAATGACTGTCTGTTGACAGGAGATTTTCTGCATTAGATGGCAATCCGTTTGATATTTTCTATTTTATCGTTTTTTTATGAATTGTTTCATATAATTTTATATGGTTTTTGAATCAAGCAAAAAGCTGTGCATTTATGGTGAAACTCAGCCTGGGTGCTTATTACCAACAATTATTTTTCATAGTTAGAGGCCATGGCATCCTCATAAAATCCTATTCCTGTGCGGTTTTCATGAATGTAGCAATCCACGAGATTGGGATTAAATATTGATCTGTATTTTGGCTTTGCTGCTTTGAAGATTTGTAAGGCTCCATACACACTGAAGCTCAAAAAAGCTTTTTCTGGACGCCAGATTGCTGGCAGAAAACGCTGGTTGAAAAAACATGCTTTTAACAGCGTTTTGTACTAGCGTTTATGATCGTTTTCAATAAAAATACACAGAGGACACTCCAAAAATCCCACAGCGCATTCCAAACTCCCACAATGCATTGAAAAAATAGAATGCCGAACACTAATTAACGCGTGTTTATGAGCGTTTATCGGCGTTTGTCGTTTTTTGGTGGTGAAAAGCGGCACTTTGAACGCAAATTTCTGGCGTTCCGAAAAAAGCCCATAAACTCCACTGCTCATTAAAGCTAAAAAACGTCCATGTGTGCATGGACACATAGGCTAACATAGAGTGGAGTTTATGGGCTTTTAAAAAAAACGCCCAAACTCCAATAAACTGCAGTTTATGAGCTCCAGTGTGCATGGAGCCTAATGCCGCGTACACACGACCGGACTTTTCGAGGGACTAGGTCCGACAGACTTTCGACGGAGTTCTGACGGAGTTCTGACGGAGTTCTGACGGAGTTCTGACAGAGTTCTGACAGACTTTCCGAATGAACGGACTTGGCCACACACAATCACACCAAAGTCCGACAGATTCGAACGTGATGACGTACGACCGGACTAGAATAAGGAAGTTCATAGCCAGTAGCCAATGGCTGCCCTCGCGTCGGTTTTTGTCCGTCGGACTAGCATACACACAAGTGGATTTCTCGGTAGGAACTGGGTCCGGCGGAGTTCCGGCGGAAAAATTTGAAACATGTTCCATTTCTAAAGTCTGTCGGATTTTTGCAAATCAAAAGTCCGCTGCAGCCCACACACGATCGAATGGTCTGCCGGAATCGTTCCGTCGGACCTTTGATGGTGAAAAGTCCGGTCGTTGCAAACCAATAAGCTCCATTTTCCTAAATGAAATAGGATGAAAAATTGTTGTGGAGCAGAAGTTTTGAACTGTAATTTTTATGTCAGAACGGATTCCAGTGATGTATTTATATATCTCTGAGCAGTGAGGGCGTGTGAAAAGTGATTTTTAGCATATGTCGAAGGGCGTGAGGTTCTGGATGACCTCTGGGGTCTTTCATTTTACTGACAGAAATATGAAAAATAATTCTGAGCTGTGATAGACCTTCAGCAAGTAGGGGGGGGGGGACATGTGTGGTCTTCCAGAGGTTTACATACTGAATTGAAGACAATGGATTGCTGATTAATGATGGTCATGTGGTCATTCTTCGCATCTCACCATGTCAGTGCTGTGGGAAGGCCAGCGAGAAGCAAATTCCTTGAAAAAGAAATGACTATGCCATTGTTGGCTGATATTTTCTATTCTATGCATTTTCACAGTGGGTTGTCCTTTTAAATAGGCAACGTGCATGCCATCGTGTGGGCATACACTTAAAGGAGAACACCTCTTTCATTAATAATAGTGCATATAATTGTAACTCAAAAGCAGCTTGTAATGAAATCTAAAGTTATTAAAACTTAACTTTTCATTCGGTAGCAACTGGATCTTAAAATCTGATTTAAAAAAATCGAATGTTTCTCTATGGCAACCTAGAGGTGTTGCAAACACTGTTTAAGTTCAGAAATCTCACTTCCTAGATATGTGATCACCTCACTGCTTTTATTGGAAGTTTGTACATTGATTGAAGTCAAATTACAGACTTGTTCTGCAATAGGCTTTCGTGTGTGTGTGTGTGTGTGTGTGTGTGTGTGTGTGTGTGTGTAAGACAATTCTAATATGCGCTGCATAAATATTCAGCTGCTGATTTGACTCTTCCAGAACATTTGCGGTCAACCCTGCAGCCAGTGAAACACAGAACAGACCAAAAGAATCACATGCAGCTCAACTGATTCCAGTGAGCCAGTAACTTAATGTACCTAACTCTATCTAGGAGGGTGCTATATAACATATCGTTTTTCTGAAGAAGATAGCTCCCCCATGATCCTGTAGGAGCTTTCCATCCTGTGCTGATTTATGCAGTGGTTGGGGACAGCACAGGCACAGGATGACCTGCCAACACCCAGTGGATGAGGGAATCCCTCCTGCTGCACTATTGTACTGTGACATAGGCGAGGCTTTCCCGCCATCAGAATATAGTGATCAGTACTGTCGGCTATTGATAGATCATATACAGTAGATCAAGAGAAAATTTTCCAATAGGATGGTTGTACACAAATCAGTCAATAGATCAACTTGTGTACAACCAGCCTGCCCATACATGGATCGAAATGCGGACAATTTAGCAGGGACTGACTAAACTATACTTAAGAGTATTGAATCAAAAAGATCAGCATGAACAGGCAACTGGCATATTTAGCCATATCAGCCCCCATTTTCCTCCTAAGCTAGGTATCCTTGTACACGCGGTCGGAATTTGTGACAACCAAATGCGTTGCATTTTGTCTGACATATTTTGTCCGAAACTGTTGCATACACGCGGTCGAACAAAGTTGACGGAAAATCCGATTGTACATAACGTGATGACGTTATTTCGTTTACGACGGGACTACGTTCAGGCTAGTAGCCAATAGCTTTGGTCTAGGAATTTGATCTGAGCATGCGTGGCACTTTGTCCGTCGGAGTAGGCTACACATGATCGGAGTATGTCCGATAGGAGCATTTTGTCGCAAAATTTTACGGACAAGTTGGAAAAGTTGGTCCGTCGGATATTCCGACGGAAACAGTCCGATGGAGACCACACACAGTCGGAATATCCGACAACACGGTCCAATAGGAAACATTCCGTCGGAATCTCTGACCGTGTGTACAAGGGCTAATAGGTCTTATTTGGGGATTGGCTTCTTTGAACTACAAGATATTTTTTATAATTTCCTGTAAGGTAATATATCGGCTTTGAAGTTATCACAAAATTTGGACTTATTTTCCTTTTTGTTACTCGGCTCCAAAAGCATTTGCTGCACATGTGTATTAATAATTACCTTGTTACCTCTTTGCTAACGAAAAAAATGCCATAATATTACTTTTTTACGTTCCAGAAAGCGCTCCAGCCAGACCTGCTTCTGAAAACAGCTTTGATCCGGACTGCGACCTATGTGGTGTATGTTGCTTTCATTAGCATTTTGCAAACATTTTGTTTTATGTCCTTAACACACGGGCTTTTAACGGGTGTAATAAAACAAGATAAAAGCAATTTGCGTTATTGGCACGGAAACACAGGAAGGTTGATGGAATAAATGGCGGTTTTGCGGGGAGAATAGAACCCGGAGATTATTATCTTTTGGAGAACATATGTTTCGCTGTGATGGTGACATTGCTCAGAAAAAATAAACCACAATCATTGCTACGGAAAAATAAATGACTTTCCAGGATGTATGCAGGAAGCTTGCTGCCAGGTACCTGTGGGGGAATTCGATTTTTTTTTTTATTTCATATGAGGGCCCTCGTCTTTCTTAGGATCTCATAACTAAAGAGGTCTAAAGCTGACTAGATATGTGGAAATGCGATCATTAAGGGTAGATTCACACCACGCGTGGCAGGACTGCATTGGGCAAATATTCCACTGCAGTTCCACCACAAGACAGTGCAAAATGGCTTGTCTCCTACCTGATCAGTGTGCACTGGAAAATACAACAAGCAATACGTATTCCAGTACAGCACAGCGCAACGCAATCCACCACCTTGCACTATACGGCGACAAGTGCAACTAAAGCAGGCCATACATTATGGAAAAGGGGAAAGTCCTGGAAGTCGCACATCTTTGCCAAACCCCGTAAGAAGGCGTATGACAGCTTGAGCTAAGGGTCCATCCAACCATCGAAAAAGAACACACTGCTGCACAGAGCTAGGAGGGTGCTGCTCACCCCAAACAGATAAGAGCAGAACAAGTTCCCCCACAAACTGGGTTTTTAGGCAGCAAGAGACAATAATAGATACAGGTAGAAGTAGTAAGAAAAATATTTTAATATTCGGTAAAAGACATGAGCTCCACCTGAGCATTAAAAAGCAAACTCATATGTACAAAGTACAATAGCATCACATGGAAGTATACTAACAGACACAGCTATAAATTACACTGTATAATATAATAACAGTAAAAATATATCTAATCCTAACGCGTTTCAACCCCCCTAAAGGGGTCTTCTTCAGAGAAATGGTGGTCTGTTGGTAAAACAAAATTGCATTGAATATATCAAGTGTTATTCATATTAGGAATACCTCATATTGATTAATATAGTTTATCCAATGGTGTACTTCCAAGAAGACAGAGTGGATTGTAATACTTCTGATGGAGTTCCCCCAAAGGATAGTGCCTCAATTTCCTTTACCCAGTTAGGGTGTTGCCTGGTCCATACGTATCGCCAGAATACCAGGAGGAAGAGAGGCTGCGTCCGAGACCCAATGGCGTGGCTCACGGGAGGTCACACATGTACTACACCCCCCATACAACTGGGGGGTGGGTGGAGATATGGATACCCAGATGATATGGTGAGTCACACCTGCAGCAGAATCCCGACAATAAATAGAAAAAACATATATTGTTTAATGTTTGCACACAGGTTGTGTATGTGGCATGACATTATTAACGTCATGCCCTTACTCTATGTATATAGAGAATGCACCCCTAAATTGTCTAAATCTCTATGCAAAATGCCAAAAGGCAGAGGATAGAAAAGCTTACCCGGAGAGTGTCTGAGGTGCCTAAGAGGGGGCCACGTATATGTGCGTGATCTTAGTGGTGCCAGTGCCTGCCAGTGCCTAAGGACTTACTGAAATGGTGTGATGAGTGAATGGCTAACAAAGCATATGTATGATAAATAAATGCTATAGCTAGTAAGGAAATGCACAAAGTGGTGACAAAAACTATAAAGGGGAGCAAACAGTGAACGGGTGAAAACTACTCGTGGAAAAATAAAATAAAAAATAAAATAAAAACGCACGAGAAATACATGCAAAAGGAATGAGTGAGAAAAAGTAAAAATCAAAGGGTCCATCCAACCAGCACCCCCCCCCCCCCCCTAATGTGCTTCACTCTGTTTACCATTACTAAGCTCCATGGGCATGGGCGTCCGCAGGTAGGGGCAAGGGGGGTCAAGTGCCCCGCCCCCCCCCCCCCCCCCGGAATCAGATCTTAAATTTGACACAGTACCATTGCTATCGGGGTGCAGGCAGCCCACACCCATGTACAACCTGCCAGTGGGGTGACACCATCAAGGTTCTGTGAAGCCCCCCTTTCAGTGTAGTGTGACTGCAGGCTCTTTTCTCTGCTCAGTCCAGCAGGGAACTCTGCGGCGCTGTGACAGGAGAAAGGCAAGCTGCGGGCTATCAAGTTTCCCCTGGTCACCCCCCCCCCCTTTCTCCTGTCAGGGAGAAGAGATGACGGCTCTCACCAGGTTCCTCGTCCAGCTTCCTGCCCGTTCCGTTCCTTCCCTATTGGCTATAACTGAGGGCCAATCAAAGGAGACTAGGAGAGGAGAGCATCATGGCACATGTAGTCCCAAAGATTGGTGGCCCATTTTCCACAGGGAGGAGGCTACAGCTCGATCAAGAGAGAGATTCAGAGACTGCAGCCTGGAAAAAAGCTGGGGGAGAGAGTGCTACAGGAAAAAGAACAAGGAGTGTGTTGGGCAGAAGCCAGAGAGAGAGAGAGAGAGAGCCACGCTGCCCAGCGCCACCAGAGAGAGAGCTACACTGCCCCACACCACCAGAGAGAGTCATGCTGTCCAGCGCCACCATAGAGAGCCACACTGCCCAGCACCGCCAGAGAGAGAAAGACTGAGCCACTGCCAGGGTACAGACATGCCACATTATTGACCAGAGTCACCCCCGGAGAACCCAGAGTGAGCGATCGCCCAGCCGGAGGGATCACTGCTGTAGTTTCGCTGGGTCTAGTAAGAGGGCCTGTTGGCCATTATCCATTACTTATCCTAGGGACTGTACTACGTCTGCAGTCTCTGACCATGATAATGTGATAATGACATTGTTGAAAAGGGGCGGTGCATGGGTTACCCTAAAATTATGCCCCCCCTAAAAAAAGTTCTGCGGACGCCCATGGGCAGAGCGAAAGACATGGTGGTGTTGCCTGGATGGAGCCTAGGCTGAGGCTGTCATACATCATCTTACGGGGTTTTGCAGAGATGTGCGACTTCCAGGACTTTTCCATTAGATGTCCAGAGCTCAGACTAGCTCTGTCCTTGTCTACACCCCAAGCGGTTGTTACATAAGAGGACCCAGTGGAGCCTCGAACGGCACTTGTTGATGTAGTTTGGGTCACAGGCCATAAATTATGCAATTTTCTTTTCTTCAACCACAGCTCTGTGTTGTTGGGGAACCCATCCCTCAGCACTGCTGTGTTATGTAAGCAGAGAGGGCAGAATACAATGATCACTAGTGCTGGTGTCTATAGCCACTGGCAAAGATCACTGCTGGCAGCTATAGCTGCCTTTGAGGGCACAGTGGCAGCATTTGATGCTGCCACTGTGCCCTCAAAGGCAGGCTGCCACTGTGCCCTCAAATGCTGCCACTGTGCCATTAAACGATGCCACTGTGCCCTCATGCTGCCACTGTGCCCATCAAATGCTGCCACTAGACCATCAAATGCTGCCACTGTGCCATTAAACGCTGCCACTGTGCCCTCAAACGCTGCCACTGTGCCCTCATGCTGCCACTGTGCCCATCAAATGCTGCCACTAGGCCATCAAACGCTGCCACTGTGCCATCAAACGCTGCTACTGTGCCATCAAACGCTGCCACTGTGCCCTCAAATGCTGCCACTGTGCCCATCAAACGCTGCCACTAGGCCATCAAATGCTGCCAGTGTGCCCTTGAATGCCCCCACTGTGACCCCCGCCTGCTCGCCGTCTGCCAAGGTACTTACCCTGTCTTGGTGGGGCAGCGGGTGACGGCGACGAGTGTGGTTCTTCGTGCATCTCCTGCCCGCCTCATCTCCCGTCCTCTCCTTCTGATCAGCATCCAATAGTGCCGCCTGTCGTTTCAGCCAATCAGGTGACAGGTAACAGACCCGAGCGCCTTGATTGTTTGATTGATCGGAGAGACGGTTTAGTGTTAGGAATATTCATTTGCTTTTCTAACACCTACAGCTCTAATCAGGTGCTTCAAAAACACCCCTTGCCACTGTAATTCAGGCGCCCTGCACCAAAAACCAAAAAGGGGCCGGATGCCTGAATAGGGGATGCATTGCATGAATCTATCTATTGGTGCTAGAGGGGGTGGCAGGAGAGAGGGGGCCACGCCCGTGCAACCCTTAATGCAAGGGCCGTCACTGATCCTAAATGGACAAGCTCAGGTGCCTTAGCCCTTGTACACACGATCGGACATTCCGACAACAAAATCCGTCGGATTTTGTCCGAAACTTGTGTTGCATACACATGGTCGGACAAAGTTGTCGGAAAATCCGATCGTACATAACGTGATGACGTTATTTCATTACGACGGGACTACGTTCAGGCTAGTAGCCAATAGCTTTGGTGTAGGAATTTGATCTGAGCATGCGTGGCACTTGGTCCGATCGGAATTCTCTACACACAGTCGGACAAAGTCCGATCGGATCATGTTGTCGGAAAGTTTTATAGCCCAGCTCTAAAACTTTGTCGGTCGGATATTCCGACGGAAACAGTCCGATGGAGCCCACACACAGTCTGATTATCCCACAATACGGTCCGATCGGACATTTTCCGTCGGATTGTCCGACCGTGTGTACAAGGGCTTATAGTTCTGAACTCCAGGCTTTGTATCAGCCTCTTGTCATCTCCTACATAGAAGAACGGTAACTGAAAGGGCTGCTATAGGGGCCACCAGATGTGCTGTCTAAACATGTGCTGATAAGGAAAATGCTTAGAGAAGGAGAGAGCAGAAGAGCAATCTCATCTGTCTGCTGCTGCTCCTTTACTGTCCAATTACATTCTAGGGATGGATGTGGGGAAACACTGTTTGCAGTTCAGTGTGAGGTGGACACAAACAGCAGAGGGTGGGATATGGTCTGTAAATGGGAGTAGTGTAGAGGAAAACAAAAAATATAGGCGCAGGTATGGGGCCATAAGAAATGAGAATGCATAGTACTGTTTCAGAAAGCGAATGATTGAGTGGTGGCCTCCAATCATCGTAAATTCATAGGCATCCCCTTCATATGCAGTCTCTGCTCCTGGCTTAGTATCTGCCTGGCAAATGTACTTTACTGCTCCCCTTTTTCAGTGACAGTGCAGCAGCCAAATCTGACAGCCACTAGAGGGAGTTTACAAATTTGTACACGTACACTTACGCCGCGTACACACGGTTGTATTTTCAGATGGAAAATGTTCGATGGGAGCTTTTTCTCTGAAAAATTCTGAGCGTGTGCAGGCTCCATCGGACATTTTCCATCGGAATTTCCGACACACAAAATTTGAGATCTGGATCTCCAATTTTCCCACAGCAAAATCTGTTGTCGGAAATTCCAAACGTGTGTACACAATTCTGAAGCACGAAGTTCTGCGCATGTTCGGAGCCGAGCAGAAGAGCCGCACTGGCTATTGAACTTACATTTTCTCAGCTCGTCGTACGTCACCGAATTCTTGACATTTGGAATTTCCGACAACGTTGTGTGTAGGCAAGACGAGTTTGAGCCAACATCCGTCGGAACAAATCCCATGGATTTTGTTGTCGGAATGTCCGATCGTGTGTACGCGGCATAAGAGAAATATGGAACAGCAAGCATGGCTAAATGTTACAGTAACATATTTATTGAAAATACACTATAGGGACCCTTTAAAATGCATTTACCATATTTATCGGCGTAGGGAATTTAAAAGAAAAAAACCTTTAGGAGGGAAGTTTAAGGAAAAAAAACTTACATTTAAATGCCCATCAATGCAGCCTTATCAGTGTCATTTGCAGCCTTCCATTGCAGCCTTTTCAGTCACTTGCAGCCTTGCATTTAGTCTCTTCAGTCATTTGCAGTCTTTTCTGTGGCTTAGTCATTTAACCACTTCCCGACCAGCGCACGACGATGTACGTCGACAGAATGGCACGGGCAGGCATATTGGCGTACATGTACGTCCAATATTCGTTGCCGCCGTGCCATCGCGCACCACGCTGGTCGGGACCCCCGTGAGTCCGGTCGCGGGACCCGCGGACTCGATCGCCGCGGGCATCCCCGCGATCGTCTCACGGAGCGGCCGAATGAAGGAAATGCTGTATAAACAACATTTTTCCATTCTGCCTAGCAACTAGTGACGCTGATCTCTGCTCCATGTGATTGGAGCAGAGATCAGTGTACACTAAATGAAAGCCCAACCCCCCCACAGTTAGTAACACACCCCTAGGAACACTTAACCCCTACACTGCCACCCACTGGTTAACCCTTTCACTGCCAGTGTCATTTACACAGGAATCACTGCATTTATATAGCAGTGATTACTGTATAAATGACAATGGTCCCAAAAATGTGTCAAAAATGTCCGATGTGTCCACCGCAATGTCGCAGTCACAATAAAAATTGCCGATCGCCGCCATTACTAGTAAAAAAAAAAATAATAAAAAGTTATTAATAAAAATGCTATAAAACTATCCCTATTTTGTAAACGCTATAACTTTTGCGCAAACCAATCAATAATCGCTTATTGCGATTTTTTTTACCAAAAATATGTAGAAGAATACGTATCGGCCTAAACTGAGGGAAAAAAATGTTTTTTTATATATTTTTGGGGGATATTTATTATAACAAAAAGTAAAAAATAATGCGTTTTTTTCAAAATTGTCGCTCTATTTTTGTTTATAGTGCAAAAAATAAAAACCGCAGGGGTGATCAAATACCACCAAAAGAAAGCTCTATTGGTGGGAAAAAAAGGACGTTAATTTTGTTTGGGAGCCACGTCGCACGACCGCGCAATTGTCAGTTAAAGCGACGCAGTGCCGAATCGCAAAAAGTGGTCTGGTCTTTGACCAGCAAATTGGTCCGGTCTGAAAGTGGTTAAAAATGGCGCTGCTGAGATACAGAGCGGATGTCCTGTGTATCTTGGCGGCGCTCGGTAGTTCTCGGCGGCTTTCGGCTGCACTCGGCTATTTTCGGCCATTCTCGCTATTTTCGGCCACAGTCGGCTGTTCTCTGCGGCTTTCAGCTTTCCGAAAGCCGCAGAGAATGGCCAAGTGCGGTCGAAAATAGCAGAGAATGGCCGAAAATAGCCAAGAACGGCCGAAGATAGCCGGGAACGGCCGAGTGCGCCGAAAATACCCCCCGAAGCCGCAGAGAGCGGCAGAAAGGGTTAAAAATTGTGGGGGATCGGCGTATAACATGCACCCCCACTTTACCCCTGATTTTAGGGGGGAAAAAGTGCTTGTTATACGCCGATAAATACAGTAATAATTCCTTTCTTAGTATTATGCCGCGTACACACGACCGGACTTTCCGGAAGAAAAGGTCCGATGCTCTTTCCGACTGAGTTCTGACCGAACGGACTTGCCCACACATGAACGGACCAAAGTCTGTTCGTTTTGAATGTATGACGGGACTAGAAAAGGAAGTTCAGTAGCCAGTAGCCAATAGCTGCCCTTGTGTCATATTTGGACCAGCGTACAGACAAACGGTTTTCCCAATAGGAGTTGATTCAGTCGGAAAGATTTGATGTTCTATTTCTAGGTCCGTCTGAAATTTTGAAGAAAAAAGTCAGATGAAGCCCCACACACGACCGGAATATCTGACGGAATGATCCAGTCGGACCTTTTCTGCCTGAAAGTCCGGTCGCGTGTACGCGGCATTAGAAGAGAGAATCGTATTTTCAGGGCAGTTATTTGCTGTCTTTGGTTTATGAAAAATATATGGCCATCTGCATTGCTGTGCAGTTTGATGGAACGATTGAATCAATGGCATGAAGCCAGATTCGTGTCTATATCAACTTCTGTAACCCAGCTCTTATTTTCTCCTGGAAGGGTTAACATAAGGCAGGACAGGTTGCTATAAGCAACAACCGACCTAGGTCTGTGTTTTTGGTTCTTGTCCTGGCGGGGACTGAGCCGGTTAAACACATTAATTTTTAAATTCACGGCGTGACCCGATGGGAACTGACCTGCCAGCACCAGGCGCTGCAGTGACTCATTCACCATGAATTTCCTTCTTCATTTCATGTGTTTAAAACATTTTCTCAGGACTTAAAGGAGAATTCCACTAGACTAAGTTGTCTAATGCCGCGTACACACGATCTGAATTCTCCTCGGAAAAAGCTCTGATGGTTTTTCCCGACAGAATTTGGCTCAAGCTGTCTTGCCTACACACGGTCACATCAAATTCCGTTCGTTTATAACGCGGCGATGTACAACACGTACGACGTGACTAGAAAAAGGAAGTTCAATAGCCAGTAGCCAATAGCTTCTCTCTCGTAGTTGAATCTGAGCAATGCGTGATTTTTGGCGTGTTGGAATTGCATACACGCGATCGGAATTACCGATAGAAAGTTTTTCCGTCCGGGAAAATTGAGAACATGCTATCAATTTTTGTCTGGCGGAAATTCGGACAGCTAAATTCCGATGGAGCGTACACACGGTCGCATTTTCCGATGAAAAGCTCTCATTGGTCTTTTTCTGGCTGGAATTCCGATCGCATGTATGCGGCATAAGTTGGAAAAATGCTTAATGACAAAATCTAGTCCTCAGTCTTCACAAGCATCAATTTGACTTTTTTTTTTTTTTTTCTAAATAAATCAGAATTGTCGGTTCTAATACAAATATGAGAATTCTTGAGTGGTTGTCAGAAGATCAATAATTTGACTGTTTAATCAAAGTGTTCACTGGATGGATTTTCTTTTTGCTTTGATGGTTCAAAAAGATCCAAAAAGAAGACATACCATACCAATTGTGCCACAGCTGCATAAAATACTCTTCCATCCAACCCACGTATAATCGAAACATTTTATCTCAATCATTAGTGTCAAGACAACTTGAATGGAATTCCGTCGGAATTCCATTGGGAAAACCATCAGAGCTTCTTCCGATCGTGTGTAAGGCTGCGTACACATGGGCGGATTGTCTGCCCAACTAAGTTCGTCAGACAATCCGACAGACAGTCCGTTCAAAATTTGCATGAACGAACTTGACCACACACGATGAGCAGACAGTCCGCTGAAAGCGTGCGCGATGACGTGTACAGCACGTACGACGGGACTAGAAAAACGACGTCCTATACACTGCAATGCAACCTTCGGCCATGTAAATCCTTTCTGAGCATGCGCCATACTTAGTCCGTCCAACTTGCCTACACACGAGCGGACTGTCCGCTGAAACCAAGTTTGGACGGACAAAACCAAGTTTGAACGGACTGTCTTACGGAAATTCCGCAAGACTTTGTTCGTCAGATTGTCCGCTGAAAAAGTCCGCTGAAGCCCACACACGAGCGGATTGTCCGCTGAAACACTGTTCAGCGGACTAAGTTGGGCAGACAATCCGCCCGTGTGTACGCGGCCTAAGGCATAAGGTTTGATTCACACCTAGGGCATTTTTAGTGCTTTTTGCATTTTGCAGAATTGCACTACAGCCCATTTATCATGGTTTCCTATGGAACACATTCTGTAGAGCAAATCTGCAAAATGCAAAAAGCACTAAACATGCCATAGGAGTGAATCCAGCCTAAAGCCCCATACACACTATCAGATTTTCTGCTGAGTTTTTCCTTCAGAGTTACCAAAACCATGTAGTGCAAGGGCCTGCCTGATTGCATACACATTGAAACTCCTAAGGTTTGACCTCATATTATATGGTTTTGGTAAATCTGAAGGAAAAACTCAGCAGAAAATCTGGTAGTGTGTATGGGGCTTAAGCCATTGGTTTTCCCGCATGCACATCAGACAGAAGCCACCCAAAAGGTCAGCTTCTGTCAAACCGGCTGCCGTACACACGAGCCGAATGTCGGACGTTTTTCATTGAACCAGCTGATGTCGTCCAACATTCATCCCGTGTGTATGCGGCTTTAGGGATTCTTAGTTTTATCCATAACAGAGATACTGGAGATGGAGGTGTATCAGTCATAGTAGGGATGCCAAGTACTTTTCATGTGTAGAATGGGATTCTACCAAAATGGCACCCTTTTTCAGATGATCGGGGACAACAATTTGATATCATGCTTATTGGAGGCTTGGGAACTGTGTCTCCTATGAAGCCTGGTCACCAGAAATTTAGAACCCATTTACTTTTGTGGTGTGTTAACGCACATTATATCACATTTTAATGTGCATTGCATTAACGTGCCTGAAAAGGCCCACTTTTGGCACTGCCACATATGGTACGTGTATTACCACAACTCTGAGATGTTAATCTGTGTTTTAGACAGCAAATTGGTCCAGTGCTCTAAATGAACCTTGGGATGAGGAAAAAGCTTGGCACAGGTAGGCTCTGTATCATTTATTGTATGGCAACGGGTACTTTGCTTCTTCTGTCTGTGTCCATGTGTCGGATCACACATGTGGTCTATGTTATCTCACGCACATGTACCAGACTGTAAGCTGTTGTGTTTCTGGCGAATTGGCTGCTGAGTCAGGACAGATGGGAGTACATTAGGAGATTGCTCATTATTAACAGTTTACAGAGTGACAAAATGGAAGGTGTTTCATCTGCATCTTGAGTGTAAGAATCGCGCTTGTTTATCTCTGAATCTGCGCCAAGACTGCGTTCATTCATCTTCTTGTAGAACTGCCATTCTGTGGTTGGATGAATGTGAAATTTACTGCATGTTTTTCCTCCAAGGAACACAGAAATGTGATCATATGTCACTTGTCCATAGCAGTCAATTTATTCTACTATTTATTTCCTGGTGTACAAAAAAGGGAGTAGCTGATTGGTTGTAGTAGCTAACACAGACATTTCTTTTTTACCTGTGTGACAGACCTAGCCGGGACAGAGGCTGTTGGAGGGGACAGAATGCGAGCCTCTTGCCTTGTGATTATGGGCCCTGGCATTTGGGGGAACGGTGCTCTTTGTGAGCTGTATGCCTGGGGACCCCTGAGGTGGTGTTACTTGGATTCAGATCCATGTCCCCCCCCCCAAGACACAGAGACTCTGGATATGTATTTGCCATATTAGCAATAGACTGAATCACACTGTTGGGACACAAACTTTTAGATGCTAATGTCATCAACTCCAGCCACCTGTCTGTTGTGTAAATGAGTCTAGTCTGGCTTGTAAGGATATTCCACACATTGTTGTTTGTGCTAATTAACCCTGTGTTTATGTTTATGGTAATGTGTATTGAATAGTCAGTCAGTGAGCTAGGAGACAAAGTCTTACCCTGAAAAGTCCTATCTCTCAGACAACTAGTCTGGGTCAATGATTAGATAATTAGCTCATGCTAATTAGGTTAGGTTTTAGTCTTCTACTGTATTATAAATACTTGGCATTTTGGTTCTAATAAATCAGTCCATGTTGAGCAGCTAAGCAAATGTCGTCTTGTTTTATGCTTGTGAGCGGTTGGAATATCTGATATCTATATTCAGACTTAGGAAGCGGTATACTGACGGAAGCACTCAATCGGAGTGTGGGATCGGTTCCGTCACAACCTGGTTATACATAAAGGCTGAAAACCCTGGACATTTCTATTTGGATGTAATGGGTAAAGGCTCGTTTAGATCTGAGGTTTAGTGCCCCCCCCTCCCAACTTCCTCCCCTTAAGCTGCAAAGGCAGCACACAGAGGTGTTCACGTTCTGCAGTCACACTGCTGTGTCGTGCACAGTTGGTGGACAGTACCGCCAACAAATACAACCCAAGCAAATTGGGACGCTCCATAAATGCGCCTACATTACAGCGCATTGGTTTGGAATTTGCGGCCTTAAAACTGGTGGTGAGGAGATGTCATTTTGACTTCTCACCGCCTGTCAAACTTCTCACCGCCTGAAAAGAGATCCAAACGTGGATCGCTTTTTAGAGTTTAGCAATGCCAAGCTGCGGTTTCCAAAGCGAGCAAAGTCCTTTCTTGTATTAAGAGAGGTATGGACTCCAGAGAGAGAGATATACTTTTGCCCCTGTTCAAATCATTAGTAAGACCTCACCTGGAATATGCCGTTCAGTTTTGGGCACCAGTTCTCAAAAAGGATATCGGGGAACTGGAGAAAGTGCAGAGAAGGGCAACCAAACTGATAAGAGGCATGGAGGAGCTCAGCTATGAGGAGAGATTAGAGGAACTAAATTTATTCACTCTTGAGAAGAGGAGATTAAGGGGGGATATGATCAACATGTTCAAATACATTAGGGGTCCATATAGTGAACTTGGTGCTGAGTTGTTCTCTGTACGGTCAACCCAGAGGACACGGGGGCACTCTTTACATCTAGAGGAAAAGAGATATCATCTTCAAGTACGGAAAGGTTTCTTCAGAGAGCTGTGAAAATGTGGAATAGACTCCTGCCAGAGGTGGTTGTGGCCAGCTCAGTAGATTGCTTTAAGAAAGGCCTGGATACTTTCCTGATGGTACATAATATAACTAGGTACTAACATAGGTAAAGTTGATCCAGGGAAAATCCGATCGCCTCTTGGGGGATCAGGAAGGAATTTTTTTCCCCTGCTGTAGCAAATTGGAGCATGCTCTGCTGGGGGGTTTTTCACCTTCCTCTGGATCAATTGTGGGCATAAAATTGGGTATTTGGATTGTACGATTATTTTTTATTTTATTTATTTGTTTTTAAGGTTGAACTGGATGGACTTGTGTCTTTTTTCAACCTGACTAACTATGTAACTATGCTGTGGAAATGTGACCTCGTGTCACAGGTGCATATGTGCAGTGTATGTCTGATTTTGGCTGGAATACTAATTGCACACCTGTGTGCTGGGTTCATAAACATCATATCAGAGGTGTGGTAGCCGTTTGTTTACCCAGAGATATGCAATTAGCGGACCTCCAGCTGTTGCAGAATTACAAGTCCCATGAGGCATAGCGAGACTGACAGCCACAACCATGATACCCAGAGGCATGATGGGACTTGTAGTTTTGCAACAGCTGGAGGTCCTCTAATTGCAGATCCCTAAACGATCACTCAATGAATATTTTTATTACAAATGCCTTTTAAACATAAATCTCACATGTACTAAAAAATCATTTAGACAGAAAAAGAAAAGAAAGTGCCCAGTTACTAGTTTAGGGGGTTCTCTCCCCCAATTTTCAGGGGTGCCATCCATACACAACACAGCGCTGGCCGGGGTAAGGTGTGGGGAAAGGACAGAACATGACGGAGGCCGGCCAGCTGTACATCATGACACAAGGCTAGATCCAATTTCATTTCCCAAACACCCCATTATTTCTCAGCAGAGCCTGTCCAGATCTGTTTGGGGTTTAGTTGGAGGCCGCTCTCCTCTCCCAGCCATAAAACAGACAAAGGAGACTCAGGGAAAGCTGGGTTACCACGATGACTGAGCTGTGACTCAGCCCATACAATAATACCATTAATCTTTCCACGGATATGTTTTTATATCCACATTACAAGGTTTTTATATGTACAACACCTCGGCAGTCGCTAACTTAAAGCGGACCTGTCAATATCTTCACAAGTCTGCATTCATACATTCCAGACATGTCATGTACATCGTCAACTATATCAGTTTTCAGAGTCTTCACCTTTTTATGATTAGAAAGCAGTTGTTGAGCTTCACTCTGCTATTTGGCCTAGGCTGAGATGATGTCATCGGTCTACTGAAGGCAGGAGAAAATATTTCCTCAGTCCTGTGTCAGACATTTGTGAACAGATCCAAGAACTATGATTATGATATCTTTGAAAGTGGTTGTAAAGGCAGAAGGTTTTTTTTTTTTATCTTAATGTATCCTTTGCATTAGGAAAAAAAAAGCCTTATGTGTGTAGCATCCCCCCTCAGTCCCCCTAATACTTACCCGAGCTCCATCTCTATCCAGGGATGTCCACAAGTGCCTCAGCCCCTCGGGGCTCTCCTTCCAGATTGGCTGAGACACAACAATCAAACTCAGTTGGCCAATCCAGTGAGAGAGGGGGCGGGCCAAACACTGGCTCTGAATGGATACAAGGAGCTGCAGCTCGGTTGCCACCATAGCAAGCTGCTTGTTTTGGGGGGGCACTCGACAGGAGGGAGGGGCCAGGAGAGCCAGCGAGGGACCCGATTAGAGGAGGATCTGGGCTGCTCTGTGCAAAACCACTCAACAGAGCACGTATGTATAACATATTTGTTATTTTAATAGAAAAAAAAAACAATACTTTACAATCACTTTGGGCCAGATATACATGGACCAAAATTTGGCTGATTCAGCAGGGACCAGGTGAATTTTCAATTCCTGATAATTTGTAATTTTCTGTGAATTAGGCCTCATGCACATGGACATTTTTACAGCCGCTTCTTTGAGCTTTTTTTGCAGCTTAAAAAAACGTCTGTCCATGTTAGTCTATGGCTTCATGCCCACCTAGGCGTTTTTTGAGCTGCAAAAAAAACCCAGGACCAGTACGTTCCGTGGCGCGGAGC